>NC_135547.1:0-373798 GCF_045843805.1 Urocitellus parryii | reverse complement strand
TTAATAATCATATCATGGCCAGGTATAGTGGTGAACCCCTGTAATCCCAGCAGTTTGGGAGGCTGAGGCATGAGGATTGTGAGTACAAAGCCAGCCTCAGCAACTTAGCAAGGTGCTAAGCAACTCAGTGAGACCCTGTCTCTAAATAAAATACAAAATAGGGCTGGGGATGAGACTCAGTAGTCGAGTGCCCAAATTCAATCCCAGATAACAAAATAAATAAATAAATAAAGTAAATAAATCATATCATGTATCATCTGACTATCATGAAATAAAACTAGAAATCAACAACAAAAGAAAGTTTAAAAGCTATCCAATTTCACAGAGACTTAACAAGTTGCTACTTAATGAACAATGACTCAACTGAAGCAAAGCAAAATTTAAACATTTCTTGAAAAAAATGAAAATAAAAAAAATTATTGGTAGAAATATTTCAAGAGCCAGGAATGGTGGCACATGCTTGTAATCCCAACAGCTCTGGAGGTAGGAGGATGGAGAGTTCAAAGCCAACCTCTGCAAAACAGTGGCACTAAACAAATCAGTGACACCCTGTCTCTAAATAAAATACAAATAGGGGGCTGGGGTTGTGGCTCAGCAGTACAGTGCTTGCCTAGCGCATGGAAGGTCCTGGGTTCAGTCCTCAGCACCACATAAAAATAAATAAATAAAACAAAGGTATTTTGTATATATATAGCTAAAAGAATATTAAAAAAAAGAAATATTTCAAATAACCTGACTATGCATCTCAAGGACCTAAGAAAGCAAAATTAGAAGAAGAAAAAAAATAACAAATATCAAAGTAGAAAGAAATGAGACTAAAAAATTAAAGTAAGAAATAAGAAAATCAGTGAAAGAAAGAGGTGTTTTTTAAGAACATAACCAAAATCAACAAAATTTTAGCTAGACTAACAAAACAAAAAACAGAGAAGACCCAAGTAAATATTTTTTTAATATTTAATTTTTAGTTGTAGTTGTACACAATACCTTTATTTTATTTATTTATTTTTATGTGGTGCTGAGGATCAAACCCAGGGCCTAGCATGTGCTAGGAGAGTGCTCTACCACTGAGCCACAATCCCAGCCCTACAAGTAAATAAAATTAAAGATGAATAAGGAGACATTACAAATGATATCACAGAAATGCAAAACAGCATTAGAGACTATTACAAATTCATGCCAACAAATTAGTAAACTTAGAAGAAATAGATAAATTTCTGAATACATAACCTATCAAATTTGAATAATGAAGACAGAAAACCCCAACAGATAAATAGTGAGTAGTGATGTTTAATCCATAATAAAGTCTCTCAACAAATAAAGGTCCAGGACTGGATGGTTCCACTGCTGAGTTCTACCAAACTTTTTTTTTAAATATAATTTTTATACCTTTATTTATTTATTTTTATGTGGTGCTGAGGATCAAACCCAGGGCCTTGCACGTGCTAGGGAAGTGCTCTACCACTGAGCCACAACCTCAGCCCTCTATCAAATTTTTAAGAAAGAACAAATACCAATTCTTCTATTCTGTTCCATAAAATTAAATGGAGGGAATTCTTCCAAATTCATTTTATGAGGTGACTATTATCCTGATACTGAAATCACATAAAGACACAGAGAGAGAAAGAGAGAGAAACTATTAGCGTGATGTCTCAAATAAAAGTAGATGTAAAAGTTCTCAGCAAACTGAGTTCAACAGCATATCAAAAAGATCATTCATTATGATTAAGCTAGATTTTGCTCAAGCATATAAAGATCATTAAACATATACAATTCATTTTTTTAAAGAGAGAGTGAGAGAGAGAGAAGGAGAGAGAGAGATAGAATTTTTAATATTTATTTTTAGTTTTTGGCGGACACAACATCTTTGTTTGTATGTGGTGCTGAGGATTGAACCCGGGTGCACGCATGCCAGGCGAGCGCACTACTGCTTGAGCCACATCCCCAGCCCCAACATATACAATTCAATAAATTAATTCAATACTTTACATCAACAAAATGATGGACAAAAATCATATCTATTTCTGGAGATGGAGAAAAAGCATTTTAAAAGTATTTTTTTAGTTGTCAATGGACCTTTGTTTATTTATATGTGGTGCTGAGAACTGAACCCAGTGCCTCACATGTGCTAGGCAAGTGCTCTACCACTGAGTGATAACCCCAGCCTGAGAAAAAGCATTTTTTATCTACACTGAACAAATTGACTGCAGAAGCAACACCTCAATATAATTAAGACTAGCTATAAGAAACCCACAGGGGGCTGGGGATGTGGCTCAAGTGGTAGTGCGCTCACCTGGCATGCACGAGGCACTGGGTTCGATCCTCAGCACCACATAAAAAAATAAATAAATAAAGATTAAAAAAAAGAAACCCACAGAATGGTTGGAGTTGTGGCTCAGTGGTAGAATGCTCGCCTAGCATGCACAAGGCACCGGGTTCGATCCTCAGCACCACATAAATGTAAAATAAAGATATTGTATCCACCTAAAGCCTTAAGAATAAATATTTAAAAAGAAACCCACAGAAAACATCATAGTAGCATGATGAATCTGGAATAAGACAGGGTATGCACTCTCACCACTAATATTCAACATGGTACTAGAAACAACTAGAGCAATTGGAAAGACAAAAAAAGAAGAGGCATAACAATAGAAAGGAAGGAAGTCAAATTATCCCTGTTGCAGATGACATGATTCTAATACAAAAAAACTAAAGACTAAAGGACTATTATAACCAATAAAAAATCGAGTAAACTTGCAGAATACAAAATCAATTTACAAAAATCAGTAGCATTTTTATACATCAATAACAAGACTGCTGAGAAAGAAAGCATGAAAGGAATCCCATTTATGATAATTACCAAAAAATAAAATACATAGGGACAAATTTAGCCAAGAAAGTAAAAACATCTACCATGAAAATTATAAAACTCTGATGAAAGAACTTGAAGGATACATACAAATAAAGAATAGGAAGGACTTACCATGTTCATGGTTTAAAGAATATTGTTAAATTGTTCATATATCCCAAAGCAATTTACAGTCAATGCAATACAAAATACTAATGACATTTTTCACAGAACTAGAAGGGACAATCCTAAAATTTATATGGAAGCACAAAAGACTTCTAATAGCCAAAACAATCTCTCTTTTTTTTTGGTACTGGGGATTGAACTCAGGGGTATTCAACCACTAAGCCACATTCCCATCCTATTTTGTATTTTATTTATTTATGTATTTATTTTAAACATTTACTTTTTAGTTGTAGTTGAACACAATATCTTTGTTTTATTTATTTATTTTTATGTGGTGCTGAGGATTGAACCCAGGGCCTTGCATGTGCTAGGTGAGCACTCTACCACTGAGCGACAATCCCAGCCCCATATTTTGTATTTTATTTAGAGACAGGGTCTCAATGAGTTGCTTAGTACCTTGCTTTTGCTGAGGCTGGCTTTAAACTCGTGATTCTCCTGCCTCAGCCTCCTGAGCCACTGGGACTACATGCGTGCACCACCACACCCAGCTGCCAAAGCAATCTTGAGCAAAAAGAAAGTAAAGGCATAACACTTGACACATACTTGACTTCAAAATATACTACAAAAGTACAGTAACTAAAATAGCACAATACTGGCATAAAAGTGGACACACATACCAATGAATAAGTGAGTGCCCCGAAACATCCCTACACATCTATAGCCAACTAATTTTAAACAAGGGTGCTAAGAACAAACATTGGAAAAAGGAGAGTCTTTTTCATTCCTAGTACTGGGAAAATTAGGAATCCATTTACAGAAGAATGAAACTAGAATCTGTCCTTTTATCACCTACAAAAACAGATCCAAGATGGATCAAAGACCTAAACTGAAACTTCTAGAAGAAAACATAGGGGAAACATAGCAGTGCATTAGAATAGGTCCGGATTTTTTTTTTTTTTTGACAAAATCTCAAATGTATAGGAAACAAAAGCAAAAATAGACAAATAGAATTTCATCAAACTAAAAAGCTTCTGCAGCAAAGGAAAAATTATCAGAGTGAAGATACATTCTAAAGAATGGGAGAAAATATCTGAAAACTATACATCTGACAAAGGGTTAATATCAAAATATTAAGGAACTCAAAAGGGAATGACTCAGTTTTTTAAGTGGGCAACAGATCTAAATAAACATTTCCCCAAAGAAGATGACATATGGATGGCCAAGATGTGTATGAAAAAATAATCAACATCATCAATCATTAGGAAATGCAAATCAAAACCAGTGAATTATCACCTCAGTCCACTAAGAACAGCTATTATCAAAAGATAGCAAGTGGTGGCGAGAATATGGGAAAAAGGGAACTCTTGCAAACTGTTGATTAGAATGTAAATTAGTGCAGCCACCATGGAAAACAGTATTGAGGTTCCTAAAAGCTTAAAAATAGAATATGTGTGTGTTTGTGTGTGTGTGTGTATACCTCCCATAGATTTCACACCTGGGTGCATATTCAAAGGAAATGAAATCAGTATTTTGAAAAGACATCTGCATTCCTATGTTTACTGCAGCACTATTCATAATAGCCAAGATATGGAATCAACCTAAATGTGCATCAACTGATGAATGTGGTATGTATACTCAATAGGATACTAATCAGCCATAAAAAGAATGAAATCCTATTATTTGTAACAACATGGATGAACTAGAATATATTACGTTAAGTGAAATAAGACATGCACAAAAAGATTAGTACTGTATGATCTCACTCATACTTGGAATCTAGAAAAGTTTATTTTGGCCACACATGGGAGAAAGAAAAGCACAAAGAAATAATCTGTTGGATGCAGCAATGAAGAAATGGTTGGAGAAATAGAACTGGACACCAGTCTGTAGTGGGTTTGACTGGGGAAGGTGAAGAAATGATGTTAGACCATTATTTTAAGACCTCTAAGTATTGCCAGGTGCATGCCTATAATTCCAGTGGGTTGGGAGACTGAAGCAGGAAGATTGCAGGTTCAAAGTCAGCCTCAGCAAATTAGTGAGGCCATAAGCAACTTAAGAAGATCCTGTCTCAAAATAAAATAAAAGGGCTAAGGATGTGGCTCAGTGGAAAAGCAGCTCCACCTGGTACCAAAAAAAAAAAAAAAAAAAAAAAATTGATCTCATAAAATTTGAAAGTAAAATGCTGGGAACAAGAGGTTGGGGAAAGTGGGGATTGGGTGAGGTTGATCAATGGGTACTAAGTAACAAGAAGCTCTGGGGTACTATTGCACAGTATCATGACTAGAGATAACAATATTGAATGTTTTTACTATGAAGAAATTACAGATATTTGAGGAGACAAATATGTTTAACCTTATTTAAGGATTACATAATGTATACATGTATCAAAACATCACATGGTACTCTCTTAGAATGTAAATTAGTGCAGCCACCATGGAAAACAGTATTGAAAACATATATATGTTTTCCACCATGGAAAACATATATATATATATATATATATATATATATATATGTAATTTTTTTTGCAGTGTTCAGAATTGAACCTAGGGCCTTATGCATTCTAGTCAAGCACTGTACCCCTAAATTACACCCCTATCCTTTCTTATTTATTTATTTTTTTGAGAAATAGGGTCTCACTAAGTTGCCCACACTAGTCTCAAATTCCAGACTCAAGCAATCCTCCTGCCTCAGCCTCCCAAGTAGCAGGGACTAAAGGCATATGCTATCAAAGCCAACTAATAAGTATAATTATCATGTGCTTATGTATCACTTTATTTTTTTTTTTTTAAATACGGCACATTACTAGTAAAACTGGTGACATTTGTATAGCCATTTGAAACTATGGATTAGATAACAATATTGTATGAAAAAAGGACATTCTGGTTATGTAAAAGAATGTCCTTTTTCTTTAGTGAATACATAAGGAAATACCTACTGAAGGGGCATCATGTATGCAATTTCTCTCAAATTGTTAAAAAAATATTTACACATATAAAAAGAAAAATAATGTATTTTGGTACTATAATTACAACTTTTCTGTAAGTCTGAAATTATTTCAAAACAGAAATGTTAAAGAATAGTAAGAGTAAAAACAAAAAGAATCAAAACAGTAAGGACAATTGAAAAACAGGAAAAAAAAACAGATAAGAAAAAAACCCCAATCAATCTAACACGTGTCAGGAAAGAGGAAAAAGAAAACATGGTAAACACACAGCAAAAAAAGATGATAGCAGAAATATATCACACAATAATAATAAAATGAATACATTACACTCACCTATTAATAGATGTTCTGATTGTTTAAAACCAAATAACTCAAGATCTTGCTATATTTTATAAGAGACATACCTGAAATAAAACAACTGAGGAAGGTTGAAATTAAGGGAATAGAAAAAGTTATAACAGGCAAACAAATGCTAATCAGAAGAACAGGCAGTGGCAGAGAGTAGTGCCTATCCCAAATGTCCATTCTTGCCTTCCTCCTGGTAACAGAATGCCGATTTTTATTCAAGATAGACCTACCTGAAGTAAAAGACCAGATTTTACAGCCTCTCTGGTAGCTTAAGTATGGCCACTTGACTAAATTCTGCCAATGAGATGAAAGTGAAATTGTTTTCTGGGACTTCTGGCAAGGTCACTTATTGGAAATTAGCTGAGCTGGGATGTGTCCCTTTTTGTCTTCCTACCTTTCCTCTTCCTTCTGGCCCTCAATGGAGATGTGCTGGCTGGAGCTCCAGAAGTCTTGTGGACCATGAGGGGACCTTAGGATGGAAACCATATACCAAGATGGTGAAGCAGAAAAGAGGAGCCTGGGTCTCTGATGACATCACAGAGAGATATCTATCTCCAAACTACTTCTACTCAAAAAAAAAAAAAAAAAAAAAAAAAAAGAAAGAAAGAAAGAAAAGAAAAAAATCATTCTTTTTAAACCTAGTCCTTACAGGGATAATAATAATATTCTTTAGAGAGAAAGAATCCAAGGTATAAATAAATATATAGGACAAAGAGGGATTTTCATATTGTAAGAAGAAAAACCAGCAGAAAGATATAATAGTTATGACTTTTATATGCTCTTTAAAAAAAAAAGACACAGAGAGACAGGGTCTTGTTAAATTGCAGAAATTGGACTGGAACTTGCCATTGTCCTGTCTCAGGCTCCCAAACAACTGGCCATTATGTACGCTTTATGCACTAATAAAATACCTCCAAAAGATATAATGCTAATCCTGAGTAAAATATGAAAAAAGTGGACAAATCTAGGTGTGATGGGAGGTTTATATATCTATAAGCAAAACCAAAACTAATGAAGAGGGCTACAAGGATGGGTGTAACACAATTTAAGCTTATTCTAACATGGATATGAAGAACTTGTTTCCAAGAGAAAATACACATATTTTCAACCTATATGAAAAAGCCATGGGCTGGGGTTGTACCTCAGTGGTGGAGCACTTGCCTTACACGCATGAGAGAGACCCTGGGTTCGTTCCCCAACACCACATAAAAATAAACAAATAAAGCCATAAAAATTGTTTTAAGTCAGAGGTAAGCAAAAGTTTAAGTTAAAGACCAGTGATTACTTTAAGCTGTGTGAGCCACACAATCTCTATCTCAACACTCAGCTCTGCAAATGCAGCTGAAAAGTAGGCCCCAGGTTTATCTGCTCAACAGACTATTGTTTGTGAACCTTTGTTCCAGACAACAAGGGGAAAATTACATAAACACAAACACATACTTTATTAAGCTGACATCACAGGGGCCACAGTTACCATAATATAGTGTTTAACTCCCAATCTACACACCTAACAATCTAAAAATTGCACTTCTAAACAATTCTTGGGTTGAAGACAATAAAAACAAAAGAACTTAGAATAACAATAAAAAATACAACAACAATAAAACACAAAAAAATAAAAAAGGGGAAAAAAGAAATTGATGCACCACATACAAAGATGTTGTATCCACCGAGAACTGAAAAATAAATATTAAATTCTCTCTCTCTCTCTCTTTAAAAAAAAAAAGAAAAGAAAAAGCAAAGAAAACCTAAAGCTGATCATTTAAAGATAGTAAAAAAGATAAGTCTGTGGTAATAAAATGGAAAAAAAAAGAAAACACAAATAAATAGTAGTAGCAATGGAAAAGAGGACATACAAAGAGACCACACAATTATTCATTCATTCAATAAGAATATTTACTGAGTGGCTACTATGTGGCAGGCTCTACACAAGGTACTGTGTGTATAGACAAGTTCCTCACAGTCATGAGACAATAACCTAATGGGGAGAGGAGAGGTAATAAATAGTAGATGAATAAGTAATTTAAATGAATGCTAGGTGCTACAAAGAAAACAAAATAGATTTTAAAAAATGATATAGATTTTCATATCAAAACAATTAAAAACTTAGATGAAATGGATAATTGACTCAATAAAGAGTAGAAAATATACGGGCTGGGGATGTGGCTCAAGCAGTAGCGCGCTCGCCTGGCATGCGTGCGGCCCGGGTTCGATCCTCAGCACCACATACAAACAAAGATGTTGTGTCCGCCGAAAACTAACTAACTAAATAAATAAATATTAAAAAAAAGAGTAGAAAATATAAAGAAAATCACCAAAAAAAAAAAAAAAAAAAAGAACCAAAGAAGAAATCAAAATAAGGAAAATCAATTCCCCAGAAGGCACTGGACACAGGTGTTCTGGGTTTCATTTGTTTGTTTGTACTATTTTAATAAGCCTTTTATTATTAAATGTATGTGCTTGTATTATTTTGAATAATAGTAAAGATTTATTTAAGTGTAAAATATTTTAGAGAATAGTATTTTTTCTCCCAAATATTTTGTTATAATAAAATAAACATCACATACATTTTTAATTACATAATTTACCATTTTTAAGTGTACAATTAAAATGTTGTGCAACCATCACCATTATCCATTGCCATAATTCTTTTTATCTTATAAAACTGACACTCTAGGGATGGGCTAGGGCTCAGCAGTAGAGCACTTGCCTCACACGTGTGAGAACCTGGGTTTGATCCTCAGCACCACATGAAAATAAATAAAGAAAGAAAGATACATACATACATACATAGATATTGTGTCCCTTTACAAGTAAAAAAAATTTAAAAAACATTGACACTTTAGGGCTGGGGATACAGCTCAGTTGGTAGAGTGCTTGCCTTGCATGCACAATGCTCTGGGTTCAATCCCCAGCACCACCAAAAAACAAACAAAAGTGACATTCTATATCCATAAACACTAATACCCTATTCCCTCCTCTCCTGAGCCCCTGGCAAGTGTCATTCTATTGTCTGTCTCTTGGAACTGGACCTCATAATAAGTACCTCATATAAGAAATCATACAACATTTGTCTTTCTATGGCTACCTTATTTCACTTATCATAATGTCCTTAAAGTTCATTTATGTTGTAGCACATGGCAGAATTTTCTTACTTTTTAAGGTTGAATAATATTCCATTATATATATATATATATATATATATATATATATATATAATATTTTACTTATTCATTCACCTGTCTATGGGACACTTGGGTTGTTTCCATGTTTTAGCTGTGAATAATGATGCTATGAACTTGGGTGTACAGATATCTTTTAGACATCTTACTTTCAGTTCTTTTGTGTACATATCCAGAAGTAGAATGGCTGCTCCATATTGTAATTTCATTCTTAATTTTCTGATGAACCACCATTCCCACCAACAGTGCACAAGGGTGCAAATTTCTCCACATTCTTGCCAACACTTATTATTTTCCATTTTTTATAGTATAGTAATCATCCTTATGGTTTTAGAGTGGTATATCATTGTGTTTTGCTTTGTATTTTCCTAATGATTAGTGATGTTTACATCTTTTCATGGGCATACTGGTCATTGCCTATTTTCAATGGAGAACTGGGTTTCCCCTACCCCAGGATTTTTAGGGTATGATTATCTATTGGTTAATCCTGTTCACAATTATGTGAATTAGGATCAGATCCATGCATTGCTCAAATTTGAGCCTAGATATTCATAAACAAGTTTATGGAGTTGCTTTATCAACATCATCATCATTAGCAACAACAGTACAGAAGAGTTCTTTTAAGTAATAATTATAATAAAAGTAATGAACTGTGAGGAAAAATGACAGCAGTTATTAATAGTTGTGTCTTAAAATAAGATATCTAAGTCTACCATTTAGTGATACCTGAATAAAACATCTTGCTCCCAACCCTTTCCCCCTAAAGTAAAGCTTCCTGAGCTTTTTGTTGCCTTGTTCTTCAATATGGATGGATAAGCTACTTGGGAGACCTAGGCAGGAGGACAGCAATTTTGAAGGCAGCCTGGGCAACTTAGATCAAAATAAAAACAGCTGGGAACAGAGCTCACTGATAGAGTGTCTTCAGTACTGGGGGAAAAAAGACAAGAAAGTTGTTTAAATACCCAAATTCTGGGAAATTAAGAACATAAAATTTACAAAAAAAAAAAAAAAAATGAAGGCTATAGGTGCAGTGGCATACACCTATAGTCCTAGAACCGGGAAGGCTGAGGCAAGAGGATTCCTTATATACAGTTTGAGACTAGCCAGGGTAAATACAGTGAGACCCAGTCTCAAAAAACAAAACAAAACAATCAATGAAGGAATTAGAAAATAAGAGTCAAGAAAATACCCAAGAAACTGGAAGAAAAGAGATAGAAAATAAGTGAAAAGTATTACTAAGGTCAATCTAGGATCTTTAATATTTGAATGATCAGAGTAGTAGAAAGAGAAAGGGAAAATGGGGAGGAATTTGAAAAAAAAAGGATGTGATAGACCTGTTGTATAGCTTATAAGGAAGAGGGACAGAGCTGAAAGAGAGGAATTGGAGATGTATCTCTTACTAAGACTGCAAGTCCACAAAAGAAAAGTATATTGAACAAGTTAAGCAGAACACTGACCTTAACTTCTACCCTGATTCTCACAACCAGCACAAGACCAGGAGGCTTCCTTTCCCTACAGCATAGATCACTTAAATCAACGCCCCAATGCTTCAGATGTCATATAAGAGTCAAATGCAGAAGTAATTGAAGCAATGAGAAATTCCTCTCCTCAAAGACTGATTTAAACTTGAAGAAACTGTTTGAATTAGGGAACTAAACTGAGTTATAACTAAGAATTTTTCCTATGAACTGGGTAGATTGTAGATTAAAAGAAAATGTCATAATATCAAGAATCTGGAATTCAGGAAGGTGATAAAAGCAGAAAAATAAGGGGAAAAAGTCATTTGAAATAAAAACAAAAGGCTGTAAAAGAAAGGAAGTGGAATCATAGTACACTACTTTACACTGCTTAATTGTACAGAGAATAATATTCACACCATCATAATATAAACACTTGACTTCCCACCCTTACAGTTAATCAATAGACAAAACAATTATGGTTATAATACAGTGCACAGGTATTTGCCACTGGGAATATGAAGACTTATAGTTCAAAGCCAGCCTCAGCAAAAGCGAGGCACTAAGCCACTCAGTGAGACTCTGTCTCTAAATAAAATACAAAATAGGGCTGGGGATGGGGCTCAGTGGTCCAGTGCCCATGAGTTCAATCCCCAATACCAAAAAAAAAAAAAAAAAAAAAAGGCAAACTTAAGATTAGAAAACTAACCAACGGAATGGAGATGGGGTAGTGCAAGTGAGCTAAATCTTCATTCGTGAGATCAAGTTAAAAAGATGATGATGATGATAAATATTATCTTAATAATAATAAATACTATCCAAATTTTGTAAATCAAAAAAGAGTTTAAGGGCTGGGGTTGTAGCTTGGTGATAGAATGCTCAGCACCACATAAAAAGAAATACATAAAAATATTGTGTCCATCTACAACTAAGAAAAAAGTTTTTAAAAAAGAGTTTAAGTATACTGTTTAGAGATAACAAAGATAATATCAGAAGACCCGAAAACAAAATTAGAGACAGTGATCCTTTTGAGGAGTGAGGCTATTTATTATAAGCCATTCTATACCACCTAATATTTTTATGCATGTAATATATTCATTTGCTGATATTTTAAAAAAATTAATGTTTCTTGATTAGATAACTATTATGGTTTAAATATGAATTATCCCCTCTAAGCTCATGTGTGAAATAATGCAAGAATTATTAGAGGTGAAATGATTAAGTGAGGTACAAGCTAACCAGTGGATTAATCCATAGATTGAATAACTGGGCAGTAACTATAGGTAGGTAGGGTGTGGCTGGAGGTGGTAGGTCAATGAGGGTGTACATTTGAGGTTTATAGTATGTCCCTGGAGAGTGAAGCTTTCTCAGCTTTCTGTTTGCCATGTCCTGAGCTGCTTTCCTCCTCTATGCTCTTTCACCATGATGTTCTGACTCACCTGGGGCCCAGAGGTATGGAATTGACCAACCATGGATGGATCTCTGAAACCACAAGCCCCAAATGAACCTTTTCTCCTTTATATTGTTTTTGTCAGATCTTTTGGTCATAGTGGTGAACAAGCTAAGATAACACTTATGTATGGTTCCATATTCCAAACCTATGAAAAGTATATAATGAATTCTCCACTCTCTCTACTCCCTCATACCCACTTCCCCTCTACTGAAGTGACTGATGTATTTATAAGCAAATATATGGGTATGTTCATGCATCTATTTCTCTTCTACCTTTTTGCAAATAGTAGCCTACTATACACACTTTTCTTATATCATGCCTTTTTCATTTAACATTATTTCTTAGAGATTTCTGTATTCCAAATAAGATTTATCATAGTTGTTTTATATGGATAAATCATAATTCATTTAATTAGTTCTCTACTGATAAACATCTAAGCTTTCCCCCAACTCTTTGTTACTTCAAACAATGCTATAATCAATTGATATGTACTACAAGAAAAAAAATTTAAGATAATCTGCTTACATCTCCCAAATAGACAATACACTTGTTTTTTGCCTCTGTATCTTCGGTGTCTGTCATAGTGCTTGGCATATACCAAGTATTCAATTAAGATTTGCTAATTTAAATTGAGTTAAATTATAATGAGGAAATTAAGTTATGTAAACATTTAAGTGAGATAACTGTAAATCTGAAATCAAGTTAATGGGATAGCAAAGTCAAGAATCTATAAAAATCAGTATCACTTTGCATACTCAGTCTTCCTCTTATTAGCTTCCTATATACTCAATATCCAATCTGCTAAAGAGCTTCTAATTCCTCATAAAACCATTAGCAAATATAACTAGAAACAGAGTTGTTAATGATTACCACTGAGAGAAATAAAATGAAATGAAACAATCAATTCCCTGAATGAGAAATTAACCCATCATTATATACACATGTCTCTGTCATACTTACTCTGAGCTCTTTTGGGCCTGTATGGATTGGAAGCAAGTGTAGAGTACCCGACCAGTCTGTTTATTAGAAAAAAAAAAAAAAAAGTCACAGAAAGAAGGACTGATCATTTTTATGTACTGAGAATTTCATAGCAATTTAGTTACTCTAACCTAAAACCCAAAGGTCCTTCTGGAAGTAGAAGACTAACACAGATTCTGAAGATGGAATATGCCATAAATGAATTCCTTTAAGAGGGAACATATACTTTGTCAACATAAAATGGTCACAACCAAACATCTGCTCATGTGATACAACTGCTAATAAATATGAAATCCGAAAAAAGTAAGAATCAGAACAAATTATTATGTTGGAAGCTGACAAACTCATTCAATAAATACTTATGATAACAATGTAGAAAGCATTTCAAATGAAGTAAAAAGTTCTAGATATTGAACTTTAATGTTCTGGAAAAGAGTGATTTCATGGAAAATATTCATTATTAACACTGATTCTGAGAATGTAACTAATCTCACCACTTTTTATTATCTCCACTTCTACCAACATGATCAAAGCCCCATCATCTCTTGACTATCTGGTTTCACTGATGCCATGGATTTCATACCCTCCATCCCCATTTAGTCAGTTATCAATACAATAGCCAGAGAGATCCTATTAAAACATAAAGTCGCCCTCTAGTGGTTTCCCAAATGAGAGTCAAATAAAAGGTCTTACAAGATCTGGCCCAATTGTCTTTCAGACCTTATAATAACCAACTGTATTATCATATAAACCCAGATACTCCCAAGATGAAAAGAGGCTAATAGGAGACTGGGGTAATAGTGTAAAACTAAGACTCTCTGACGTACACTTGGATGTACATTTGTGATTTTCTTCACTTTGCTCCAGCCATATCAACTTCCTCAATGTTCCCTGAACATGCCAAACTCACCTTAGGGTCTTTGCACTGGCTATTTCCTCTGCCTGGAATGCTCTTCCCCCAAGAAATCCACAAGACTTGCTCCCTCACCTTCTTTGGGTCCTGACTCAATAACTTTTTTCATTGAAAATTTCCCTGGCCATCCTATTATAATTACAAAGAGATTTTTTCTCTACTCTATGTAGAAACACACACACACACACACACACACACACACACACACCTTTGTGTTTTTATCCTCTATGAAACAGGAAAAAATAAGTCCTACAAAACCTTGATCCATCATCTGGTACATGGCTTGAGTGCGAACATCTGAAAAATAAAATTCTGTCAATAAATTGTATTTCACAGACTCCATTTAAAGATAATAGTGGTACGAAATTCTCCCAGGATTCAGATTCTATAGTGAGTACAGGGATATATACTAAGTATACTATGATTGTCCAAGTATAAATGTATTTGCTGGGTTAAGGAAATACCATGAAAAGTATGCTATTAAGTAATAAAACATTAATAACTCTAGGTTGCCTATTCTAAGAATAGTCCTGCTATTAAATGTATCATAAAAAATATTAAAACTTTCAGTTAAACCCTTGCCAAACTTGATAACTTCCTCCATAGGGATTCAAACAGAAAGGCTTTAGAAGGAGACAAAAATATTTCTTAGGGGAAAAAAGGGGTTTTGATGGATAGCTTCTATGTCAGTGAATATATTAGAATTGCTACTAAATACAGGAAATGTGGAACTACTATAGAACTACTTCTTTGAAGAAATTATCATAGAAGTGATTGCAGGGTCTGGAGTTGTAGCTCAGTGGTAAAGTGCTTGCCTAGCATATGTGGGACACTGGGTTCGATCCTCAGCACCACATAAAAATAAATAAGTAAAATAAAGGTATTGTGTCCGTGTACAACTAAAAATAAAAAATGTTATTGTAGTATAATTGAATCAAACATTCCAGAAAGTAGAAACAATACCCCACTATTTAAAATTTACACAATTTTTGAAAAGATAAGGACTAGTTAAAAGATTAAATATCCAAAACTAAAGAGAAGCTAACTTGAAAAGCTGAAATCTTGAGACCATTGTGCAAAAAGGATACAAAAAAGATCAGGTATGATGACAAAATACTACAGAGCAAAACTGGGTCTTGTAACTTATGCTGTCTTACTTTGGCAATCTATTTGGCCAACAATTTTAGTATTTTCACCATTTTGATCTGTCTTAGGACTTTTCAATGTATTCCCAAGTAATGATCAAGAATAAACAGCACCCAAGAGTGAAAATGAAGTAAATATTTGCTGAAACTATTGCTGAAAATGTAACGTTGTGTAAATCATCTCTGTATCGCTATATGACCTGAGTAAAATTCTTAATATCTTTAAGCTTACATCCTCATGAATTAAATGATAATAAATAGTATCCCTTCTCTCACAGGGTTTTGTATTTTTAAAATTGCAAGACTTTTTATTTTTAGTACAATGCCTAGTCTATCAAAGGTATTTCCTGGGCATTAATTCCATTTCATTTTATACATGACCATGGAAAATTGCTTTTTCTCTCCTTACCTCCCCCTTTTTTTGGTCAATTATTTCCTAATCTCTAGAAAGAAGCAGAATACTGTTTGACTGTCCCTATCATGTTACTCACATTGCTTTTGTCAAGGTAACCAATAATCTATTCTTGGTCCTCAATTTACCTGGTATCTCAGCTGATCACTCCCTCCTCAGTTTTCATTCTTTCTACCTGTTCTCTTAATGTCTTGCTTGATCTTTTCCAATCTGTTTTGCTGGATTCTTCTTATCTTTCCACTCAAAATATTGTCATGGCTCACTTTTCTGTCCTTGAATCTATGCGCCCTCACTCACTGAGGAATTTCATCTAGTTCCATGGCCTTACCTTTTTAATCTCTTTAATCATCTACGTGACACTTTAACTTGGTTGTCTTAAAACAATGCTACTCAAATTTCTGAACTATTTGTTACCTATTCCCAAGGAGCTAAGGAACTTCAACTATAGAGTACAATTAATGTACTGCTTTCTTCAGTGAGAAAGCCTTCTTTTTTTAAAATTTTTTTTTAGTTGTAGATGGACATAATATCTTTATTTTTGTTTATTTATTTTTATGTGGTGCTGAGGATCGAACCCAGAGCCTCATGTATACAAGGCAAGTGCTCTACCACTGAGCTACAGCCTGAGAAAGCCTTCTTAAAGAAAAAAAAAAACTGAACTAAACAATGTGCTTAGTGATATAGATGATACAGGTTCTAACCTCAGTTCTGCCACTTACTTAACCCACCAAGTAGTTTTTCTACTTCTTTCTAGAGTGTCAGAAAAAGACAAAAATCAATCATGATTTGCAAAAAAAAAAAAAAGGTTGGTAAAAAGAGAAAAAGCAATTTAGTTACATTATACTAATTAGAGGAGTGAGAATATAGTCCCAACAGCTAAACTTGATTATGTATAAACAGAGATTGTAAAAATCAATTTTGCTAAATTAACACTTTACACCTGTGAGCCTTCAGAATGGGCATGTACTAGATAGCAATCAGCAATTTCAGTTACATTACTTTTGATACCAGCTCATTGTTGGGCCTTATTCTTGATTTCCTGAATAGAAATAAAAATTGAATACTGAAAATTTCCCTCTCACTAATAAAAATAATATGACATGAACCATTACTTTTTAAAACATGGAAAATAAATCAAAATAATGACATCTATTTAAGGACAGTCAATTTGTGATTTAAAAGAGCCATGGTTTATGTAATGAAGGAAAAATGATATTCATTTCTGAAGATAATAAATGCTACAACCCCATAATACTCACCAACATGTGAAGGCCAGACAGTTATATGAGGATGGGAATGATACCAGCCCACAACTCTCATGGGGCGACCTGTTAATTCAGCCAATCTGTGTGTTTGTCAAGGTATTTTCAAAAGGTGGAAACTAAGGGCTCAGAAAGCATCCTAAAATTTAAAGTGAAGCCATTACAATTTATGTGCAACAGAAGAATGAAATAAGGTTGATGTAAATCCTCCTAATCCGATTTAGCTGATGTTTGGTCACTCAAATCCTTACCACTGTTATCTGAAAAGAAGCTTATTTAAATCCTCAGATGTCACTTACATTATCAGCTTGAATCTTCTGTCCTGTCTCTCTAGTTCTGGTTTACTTCCATCTTTTTACTAATTTTTTAAAAAAATAAATGACAGCAGAATGCATTAGAATTCTTATTACATGTATACAGCACAATTTTTCATATCTCTGGTTGTATGTAAAGTATGTTGACACCAATTCGTGTCTTCCATTTTTTAAAAAAGAAACACAAAGGTTGTTTGTTTTTGGAGCTGGGGATGGAACCCAACCCAGGGCCTCATTCATGCTAGACAAGCACTTCAGTACTCTACCCCTCAGCCTAACAATTTGTTTTATTCATTGGATTTCTCTTTGGCAGGTTGTTAATGTTTTTGTTGTTGTTTGTGGTGGTGGTGTTGAACTCAGGGGCACTCAATCACTGAGCTATATCCCCAGCCCTATTTTATTTAGAGACAGGGTATCGGTGAGTTGCTTAGCACCTTGCCCTTGCTGAGGTTGGCTCTGAACTTGAGATCCTCTTGACTCAGCCTCCTGAACCACTGGGATTTTATAGGCATGTGCCACTTGCCCAGCTAGGTTGTTAATGTGAACAGCAGCAAATATAGTGAATCCAGAGATCAAAGAGCAAAAACCCCAGTTAAGTCTCCCTACTTGTTTAGAAACATCCCCCTAAAAGAATATCTTCCTCTTTTGTTGTAAAAATAAGTTTCCAATAACTATCTTAAGTTCAAACATGAGAATATTACTCAAAAATTTTTCAAGACTACTACTGCTGTACTATAAGATGTTGATTAATTTTTCTACAAATTATACTAAAACACAATAATCCTATTCATACAACTAAACCTGAGAACAATATTTTAAATGCATTTTTAAATGTTCCAATGCCAAGAGAAATTACTTAACTACTCTTAGCCTGTTTCTTCTGTTGTACACTGTGCAGAAACATGCTTTTACACAACAGTGGAAATATTTAGCATGGGACTTGGCTCCTAGAAAATACTTAATAAATGGTGATTATAATGTTAAAGTGGAGCAATGTATCTACCTATCACCCAATTTTGGAAATGGGCTCATTTCAGTTTGAAAGTAAAATATGTGTTTCCAATAATAAACATCTTTTTTACACAATTATGTCCTTGGAATTTTTACTTTCTCAAGTTTGCCTTTGTTTTTTGAATACCAATGAGTAGATTTTCTGCTTCAAGCCAAGCCAGATACAAAGACACTGGACAACATATATGAACCAACAATTTTCAAGACAATGATCACCATGCAAAGAAGGCCAACAGATGAGAAATGAATAGGGTGAGCCCTTGAGAAGACATCCAGGCCACAGAATAGGAGGGAATTTAAAGTGGAGCTGAGTGGACCATCCAGAGTTTAGGAGATGAGCCACAGAGTCTAGACAGGTGGAGCTTTCCAGGGCAGAGGACCAGAGCGAAGGGAACTGCAGAGGGAGAGAACCCTACATCCCCAGTGTGTCCCATTCGAGTATTCAGCAGACCACAGGGGAGCACAAGCACGTGAGGAAACTACCTGAGGCCTGGGAAAGGCTCTGCCCCTCAAGAGGATGCAAGTAACTGCACAGCACTCAGGGAGGAAAGAGATCAGCAGCTTTCCCCACCCACCAGGTGGGGAAGGTCACATTGACAGGGAGGCATCAGGCAGGGCACTCATGAGGGCCGTGCCCTGTCAGCACAGAAATATGTCTCCTACACTGAGCTGCCCTGGTCTCATGTCCTTCATCCTCAAAGCAAGACCCAGAAGGATCAAACCTTTTCCAAGTCACTCTAACAGCATCCCAGCACACAGCTCAGGGCTCTGTCTAGGAATACAGAAATACCCAGCGGTCCAGGAAGAAGGTGGAACGGGATACAAAGCAGCAGGAAAATGCAACTCATAGAGAGGACAGAGACAAAAGATTAGTGGTTGCTAGGGGATAGGGCTGGTAAGCAAAAAGAACATGGGTTTGTCTGTAAAGGCAGCATGAAGGGGATCTTCATAGTGATGTAAGAATTTTGTATCTTGACTGCTGTAGTGATTACATGTATCTACACATGTGACAAAATAGCATACAATTATATACATTCTATCCATGTAAATGCCCTGGTTTATTATACCACAATTGTGTAAAATATAACCTTCGGGGGAAACCAGATTAATGTTACAGAGAACTTTTTTTTAAAATGTATTTTTTTAGTTGTTGATAGACTTTTCATTTTATTTATTTCTATGTGGTGCTGAGAATCGAACCCAGTGCCTCATGTATGCCAGGCAAGTGTGCTACCACTGAGGCACACCACCAACCCACACAGAGAACTTTCACTAACTTCTCATGAATCCATAATTATTTCAAAAGAAAGAATTAAAAAATCAAGATACAAAATATATACACTAGAGATTGATAAATTTGACTAAATAGAAATGCAATAACTTGGGGCTGGGATTGTGGCTCAGTGGTAGAGAACTCGCCTAGCACGTGCGAGGTCCTGGGTTTCTATCCTCAGCACCACATAAACATAAATAAATAAAATAAACATATTGTATCCAACTACAACTAAAAAAATAAATATAAAATAATGCAATAACTTAACTAGGGAAAACCCAAACATATACAATAAATAAACCGAGAAAAATCACTACCCTTATTGCAAAATGTTAATTTCCTTAATATATACAGTGCCTATAAGTCATTAAAAGAACATTATCAAGTGTTGAGGAGTGATATTAGCCAAACTATATTGTTATATTTTGTGCCTGTATGAATCTGTAACAACAAATCCCATTATTAAGTACAACTATAATGCACCGATAAAAATCTGGAAAGAGGAAAAAAGACCACATTAGCCCTATTAAAAAAAAAGAATATTATGAAATCAATAGAAAAAAGGCAAAGGAAGCAATCAGATAATTCAGATAAAAATACAAATGACTCTTAAATAAGCAAATTTTTGCTCATCATATTGATAACAATAAAAAATCATTGGTAATTTCTTTGGACAGCTACAGGATTTTGATTGGCAGTTAAACCTTTCTAGAAACAAGATTGCTATATTACAAATGCCATTTAAACTTTCATCTAGATATAAAAGAAAAAGTACAACTATATTTTTGTTGAAATGAGTAAACAAGAGCTGCAGTCATAAATCCCTTGGAAGCAGCTAATAAGGTAGTTCTGAAAGTTGAAATAACTGGAACTGGTATCAGATTTCATTGCTGTATCTGATACACAGAGTGAATATTGTGTACTCAGAAACCCTGGAACCAACGGCTATACCAATCTGGGAAAGCAGCAGTGTTGAGATTTAAAACATAAAAAATATATCAACATCCCTCTAGAACAGGAAATTACATGGTTGGCAGGAAATGCATAAAATGGAAGATGAGAAAGCTATAGTAGCAGTTTAACTTTTCATAATGATTTTGTCTCACATATTAAATATTTGTAGATAAAGTTTTATTGAAAGGGTTCACTTGATGACTACTTAAAGAATTATGTGAATAGCAAGGATGTGTATTATGGATATATAATTTTTGATATTTAAAAAAACATTCTAAAAGAATGTAAAAGCTGTATATGTAACTCAGGAAATTCCATCTTTTTCAAATTTTATATTATAACATAAAATTTCTTAAAGGAAATACTCTATTTGTGTAGACATTTTGAGTTATAAATTCTAGAAACTTAAACCTAGTACATTGGAAAAAGAAAATAACATTGTTACTTTTGCACTTCTATGTCTGATTGGGAGATTATGCTATAATAAAAAGAACAGATGCCTAGATACCATTGTATAGTGTATATATTTTTATTGAAATATCAGGTAGTACTATTGATATCTTTATTTTATTATAAATTCCTAATAAAGAATTTAACATGTTTGGATATTAACAGTTCATTGGAAACAAACCATTTTTAACTTCAATTAACTTTAAAAACAAGCATTTTGAACAAATAAAAAGTACCTTTAGGAATTGATCCTATAGATATGTACATGTTTATGAAATGCTGTCTGTACAAGGTTATTCATTGCTGCACTTTAAAACATGTTCATAAGGACAGGTGAAATAAGTGATGGCATCAGAATGAGGCACCTCTGTATATTGAATTGAACAAATCTGATGATACCCTGTTAGGTGAAAAAAAGATGGATACGGCATGTCATAAGCTATCACAAGTATTAAATATTTTTCTTTTTCAGAAAGAAAAATATACATATATATTTTAGTATATAGGAAAAATTGATAATCATTGTTATGTCTCCGGAGGGGCCAGTACCAAAAAAGAAAAGAGAGAGAGATAGAGATAGAGAGAGAGAGAGAGAGAGAGAGAGAGAGAGAGAGAGAGATAGATAGAGAGAGAGAGAGAGAGAGAGAGAAGAAATGGGATCATAGAAATTGGTGCTATTGCCTTGTTCTTTGTTTTTGTTTCTTTCCTTACTTACCTAGCCTTGTGCTGCTATTGAGCTAAAGGAAAGAGGGGCACAAAGGAAAGAAGGGAGAGTGGGGAATGTGGAGGAAGGTGAAGGGGAGTCCCCATATAATTAATTGTCATAATATTTGACCCTGGAATCTTTTGACATTTAGGAGCATAAATATATAATTCTTCCAATAAAAGCCACTCAAAAGGAAAAATAGAAATTCTAATTAACCCAACAATTGGATCTGAGGGGTAAATGTGAAAACTGGGGAATAGTTATCAGGAAGAAAATTTGTGAAACCACCTAAAGTAAGATGCCTGCAGAAACAAATCAATGTGGCACAGAAGCCCCAGAGATTCTTTTAGATCAATAAGGATATCTCTGCCTCTGTTGAGGCCGCAGATAGCTGCTCTGGAGAAATTTCTACTCGGTCCTTCCTCTTATCAGAACGTCGCAAGATGATGACAGAATGAATATGAACAATTCTGACGGTGTCAACCTAAAGGAAAACCCAGAGAAATCATTACTTCTGTCTCTGGCCAGTAACACTTCTCTCTCCAACCTCCTGTCAATTAGTTATAGGATTGCATTTTATTATGGTATCAGGTTAAAGATTTCCTTTCAGGAAGCTGACACTTTTCTCATGAAAAAATGAAATGTTTCAAATAAAGAAATCCTTCCTCGATATACATATTTCAGAAACAAAAATATAAAAGTTAGTATTTAGACAAACTTTGCATATCAAATGCTGACAGTTCTTTGAATTAATTCACATTTTCTTCTTAAAAAAATATTTATTTTTTAGTTTTAGTTGGACACAATACCTTTATTTTATTCATTTATTTTTATGTGGTGCTGAGGATCAAATCCAGGGCCCCCGCAAGTGTGAGGTGAGCGCTCTACTGCTGAGCCACAACCCAAGTCCCCTCACATTTTCTTTTTCTTTTTTTTAAATCTTTTTTTTATAGTTGTAGATGGACAGCCTTCCTTCCTTCCTTCCTTCCTTCCTTCCTTCCTTCCTTCCTTCCTTCCTTCCTTCCTTCCTTCCTTCCTTCTTTCTTTCTTTCTTTCTTTCTTTCTTTCTTCTTATGTGGTGCTAAGAATCAAACCCAGTGCCTCACATGTGCTAGGCAACTGCTCTCCCACTGAGCCACAACCTCAGCCCAATGCACATTTTCTTTAATAAATAAAAAGCTGTTCAACTGATAATTTGTTGGAAAGCAATTAAGAGTACCTCTGTAAAGCATCTCAAATATTTTAAGTTCTGGCATTATTCAGCTACTTGTAGTTCCCTATTTATGGTCCCATTTCATGCTTGTGTGCCTTTTCACACTTTCCCTTCTGTTTTTCAGCCTTTTTTTTACTTTGTGGACCTTTTAAATTCTTTTAAGTTTCCTGATAATCCTACTTAAAAAAAAAAAAAAAAGAATTGTGCCAGGCATGGTGGTACACACCTGTAATCCCAGCAGTTCTCGAGTCTGAGGCAGGAGTATCACAAGTTCAAAACAGCCTCAGCAAAAGTTAGGCACTAAGCAACTCAGTGAGACCCTGTCTCTAAATAAATAAAATACAAAATAGGGCTGGGGATGGGGCTCAGTGGTCGAGTGCCCCTGAGTTCAATCTGAGGTACCACCCCCCCAAAAAAATAATAAAATGAAAAAAAGAATTGTTTTTTACCACGTATGACTTCTTTTATAACACACATATGTACACATTATTATTATTATTATTAAATATTTATTCTTAAGTTTTAGGTGGACACAGTATCTTTATTTTACATTTATGTGGTGCTGAGGATTGAATCTGGTGTCTTGTGCATGTTAGGTGAGCACTCTACCACTGAGCCACAACCCCAGCCCCATTATTATTATTATTATTATTATTATTATTTTGTACCAAGGATTATATTTTGTACCAAGGATTAAACTCAGGGGCACTTGACCACTGAGCCACATCGCCACATCCCCAGCCCATTTTGTATTTTATCTAGAGGCAGGCTTCGAACTCACCATCCTCCTGCCTTAGCCTCCTGAGCTGCTGGTATTATAGGCGTGTACCACCATGCCCACCCCACAGTTATTATTTACCCAATTTCCTCCCTTACTAAAATGCAAGTTCCTTTAAGAGCAGGGACTTCATTTTATTTATTTTCTAACACTAGCAACTATTTATTGTGTCTAGCAACCACATTGTCCACAATAAATAAAACTAAAAGCAGGGATAAAAAGATTTATGACCTTTCAAGGAGCAATAAGACAAATAGCTGACTTTTGAAAGCTAAACAGAATGACATCTTATGAGAGCTACAAGAAAATATCTGCAAATCAAGAATCCTATACACAGAATAAAACCTTCAAAAATGAAGGAAAAATAAAGACATTTTCAGATGCACAATGGAGGGAATTCATTACCAGCACAGAATTCTTCAGGCAGAAAGAAAATCACAGAAATGAAGAAAGGAATGATGAACACCATAAAGAGTAAACATTTGGGTATATATAATATATACTAACTGTGTGAAACATTTATCACAATGTCACAAGAGGCTTAAATATTCATAAAATTAAAATGCATGATAGCAATAATCTAAAAGGCAGGAGGGTATACATGAAAATAAAATGTCCTAAGATTCTAGTACAGATGATCCTCAAATTACAATTGTTTTAACTTAGGACTTTTCAACTTGACTATGGTATAAAAGCAATAAGCATTCACTAGAAACTATACTTTGAATTTTCATCTTTTTCCAAGCTAGCAATATGTGATATTCTTTTGCAATGCTGGACAGCAGCAAGGAGCTGTAATTTGCAATCAGTGACACAAACAGGGGAAACAACAGGTATTCTACAGTGTACTATGTTGCTAAGCAATGATATTTGCTAGCTTAAGTGCATTAAATGTAATTTGGGCCTCAATATATTTTACTTACAATGGGTTTATTGGAACATAACCAAATTATAAGTCAAGAAGCATCTGTATTATTGATTTCAAAAAAAGATGCCAACACTAGCTAAAAAGATAAGACTTCTAAATTCATTAAGCTTAATATCTAATTTGAACAGTACAAATTTATACAAAATTCAAGATGAGGTCATGAACTCTTGGAAAAAATCATATTATTAAGATTTATAATATATTTTAGCAGTTGATGCCCAGGGTAAACCAATTCACACAAACAATCTCTCTCATCAGAGAAGGTTTCAGTGCCTAAAAGTAATGAGCAACATTTAATGCACATACAGAGGAAGGGTCCATAAAGGTTGGGGAAAGGAAAATGAGTAAAAGAAACAAATCAGTAACCCAGGAGAGTTCAGAGTTTCAGGGAGAAAGAGAAGTATCAAGAAATAATCTGTTGGATGCAGCAATGAGGAGATCGCTGGAGAGGTAGAATTGGACACCAGTCTGCAGTGGGTTTGACTGGGGAAGGTGAAGAAATGATATTAGACCATTCTTTTAAGACCTCTAACTATTGCCAGGTGCATGCCTATAATTCCAGCAGCTCAGGATCAAAGCCAGCCTCAGCAACTTGGTGAGGTCCTAAGCAACTTAGTGAGATCCTGTCACAGAATAAAAAATCAAAAGGGCTGGGGATGTGGCTCAGAGGTTCATTGCCCCTGGGTTCAATCCCCAGTAACACACACATAAAAAAGACGAAAGAAGTCTAGCTATTAAAGGAAGTATGTAGAATAGTTTCTATAGCAAGATATAGGATCGAGTAGGGTTTTTTTTTTTCCTTTCTGAAAATGAGAGTAACTTAAACATGAGTATTTGTATCCTAAGGGAAAAGAGCCAGGTGACATGAAAAGACTGATGATCCAGAAAAGTCTATGAGTAAGTTGCAGCTCTCTGAATAGAAAGAGGGTTTTTTTTTTTCTTCTTCATAGAAGAAGAAAGGAGGCTAATGCTTAGAGTTGAGAAGTTTGTATATAAGAATAAGAAGTAAGTGGGGTTTTTACCTAATAGCTAGGAGGAAGTAATTCATTTTAATTATATTTTTACAAAAGAATTGGTGTGTGGGCTGGGGATGTGGCTCAAGCGGTAGCGCGCTCGCCTGCCATGCGTGCGGCCCGGGTTCGATCCTCAGCACCACATACAAAGATGTTGTGTCCACCAAAAACTAAAAAATAAATATTAAAATTCTCTAAAAAAAAATTAAAAAAAAAAGAATTGGTGTGTGATATATTGGGGGGAATTAACATTATACCACGATTAGGCTAGAGCATGGCAAAAAGGTGGGGTGGGAGTGAAGACAGGAGAAAAGCCAAAGTGGACTAATAACTATGACACTATGGATGGTCTGTATTTGAGAACAGAGGGATTGCATGAGCAGATATTGAGACATGGGATAAAGAGATAACAAACAATGTGAACCAGATGTCAAAGTCTTAAAGAAAAGGCCATAATGAAGGCAGTAATGGCAAGGAGGAGTGGAAAAGGGTGGTATGATAGTGATTATTCATTCTGATCAAGTATTATAAATTGCTACAAACAACAATAAATTACATTCCATTTTCAATGAGTGAATTCTTTGTCAGATTTCATTAGAAAGAACATCCTACCCAGCTATAAAATTTAATAATATTCTCCTGAGGTCATCAGAATAGAGAATAGAGATATCCCTCCCCATCTACAACTTTCTGTCATGCAGTATTCTAGCACAATACCTTTTCAGCAACTGTGCGAATTTCAGTTCCGGTATATGCAAATTTGGAGTCACTCCTACTGGGGATAAATTAGGGGAAAAAAAGAAAACTAAGGTTTGGAATAGAAAATGGAAGTTAAAGCAAAATAACAGGATTAACAGTTTTTGCAATGCGACCTTAGTAGAAACAAAAGAGGAGGGAAAGTAAACTGAGCTGAAGATTTCTAACTTTTAAAGAGGTGGGCTAGGGTTGTGGCTCAGTGGTAGAGGGCTAGCCTAGCATATGTGAGGCACTGGGTTGATCCTCAGCACTGCATATAAATAAATAAAAACAAAGGTCTATCAATAACTAATATTACATATATATATATATATATATATATATATATATATATGAGATATGAGGTGGGCTTGAGAAATACATTAAACTATACTTTGAAGTTTATGCAAAAGTTACCCAAAGATTGACCACCACAAGCATTCAAGCTATTATAGATCTTTGGGATCACTGTAGGGGCCACCAAGGAGAAGGCCACTGACCATTTACACGGAGGGGAATTTGGATTAACAGGGGGAAAGCCCTAAATGCATAAAATATCAGATAAAAAGAAAAATACTGGCATGTTACTGGCATTGCAGGGAAAATAGCAAATGAAAACACATCAAGCAAGAAAATGAAAAATAATAGTACCAAATGTAAATATACTGGTAGTGTTGTTAGTATGCTGTCTTTATTGCAGTTAATAAGATTCTATTTATGAGTGCTTTCATAGATTCACTTATGATTTTGGTTCCTCCACTATGTCTTTCACATAAAGGCATATACATCTCAACTGAAAATCCTTCTAGTAAGAAATAAGGCAGAAATGAACCTTCAGAGTTGGGGTGGAACTCAAAGTGTATTACTGATAGAGTTCCAGACTCATAAAGGTAATTTAAGATCCAATCAATATATAATACTGCCAAACCTGTCATAATTTTTATTTAAAAATGCCTTAGAGATATTAAAATGTGAGTAAACAAAAGGTCTTACCTTGTGTCATCATTCAACTAGAGTGGAAAAGAGCAGAAAATATTATTGATCACATTATGCTTATTTGATTACAGGGATGCAGATTATATGAAAATTAGGTCATGTGTTCATACATATCAACAAGAAAGACTGGAGAATTTAGAGAATAAACAGCTGAATTGTATTTCCTCATCCACTTTCTCCCCTCTGCAACACAAAGAAAACTTTCGAGTCTCTGAAAGGGTTTCTTCTTTCTTAGGATCTTTGCGACGCTTTAAAAAGCTTTCTCGCTTTCTCGGTACCTCCACTTCTCTAGAAGGAAGGCTGGTGGCAAAGCAAGGGGCGCTAACCCTGGTCTGCAGGTCTGTTTCATATACTTTGTAGCCTTCATCCTACTCAAATGTATTTCTGACTTGCAATTTTGGGCAATGGGTGATAATCTCTGAAGCAAGTCCCCAACCCCGTGGGTTTATGCAAATCGCTGAGGGCTTGCAGGAGGATGAGCAAGTGTCATGCGACAAGAAGAAAAGGCCACCGCGATTGAGCCAACTAAAAAATGTCCAAAGAGCTAAGTCAGAGGTTCCTGTGGCCTACCAGTCGCCTCAGGGACTACTGGGGACTGCTAGCAGGGTTCCAGCTAGGCAGAATGACCTACTCACCTCCCCTATACACAGTCCCATCACCTCCTCCTTTTCTGTGCTCAGAGCGTGGTTGAGACAAACTAGGAAAGCGTCAGACTCGAGATGAACCGCCTGCACCGCCTGTACCACCTGCACCGCCATCTTGATCCGACCCTGTTCACGTCCGCCTCGGGCCCACTCTGGCCTGACCAACCGGGTGCTCCAGCACAGCTTCTCCAGCACCCGGCGCTCTGAGCTCCTCCCAGGCCTGGCCTTCCGCGCGCGGGTTCCGCGGGGGCGGAGCTTGGGGGAGCGCGCGGCGGAGGGCTGTGGGGGCGGGACTGCTGGTGGTTGCCTGGGGGCGGAGCTTGGGGCGGAGGCGGGGCCTGCCCAGCAGCACCTGGGAAACGCCCGCGCCGGTTGGGGCAGGCGTGGCCACTGGGGCTAAGGGCGGTGGCTGGCGGAGGTCGCGGTATCAGGCCCGCGGCGGGGGCGGCAGGGAGGCGGCGCTCTCCATCCTCAGGCGGAGTGGTCTGTGAGCGGCCCCCCTGCGCCTGGGCAGGCGCTTCTTGAGTGCCGGCGCCCATTTTGCCCGCCCGCTGAGGAGCGCGGTGCGCGGCCTACACGCTTTGGGGACAGCCTTTTGAGGCGACATCTCCGCGAACGCCGGCCTCTTGAGCCAGAGGGACGCTCTTTTGAAAGTCGGTCCTAAAACAGTTAAGGTTTTGTTTTATTTTGTTTTATTTCCAAGTCACAGCCCATGAATCTCGTACAACTCTCCCTGGACCACTTCCGGTTGCCAGCCAGCGCCTTGCAACTTCAGTTTTAGTGACCTCGGTTGGGGTTACCCCTCGGCTTTTCCCGGGCTCACGTCACGATCTTGGTTCGAGTGGCCCGGGGTGGGAGACCTGGAAGTTTTAGCCTAGCTGTTCTCGTGGCGGAGAAATTAGCACAAGAAACGTTATATTCATGTGAGTAACCTTTTGCAGAAACAGTGCTATACTGTATCTGAAAAAGTATCACTCTTGAGCTTGGCTGCTGCTACTTTTTTTAGGTATCTATTTGTTTGGTACGGGGAAGAGGAATTAGGGGACTTCAGGTTTTATTCACGTTCGAATATATCACATCAGATATCCAGAAAACAAGTTTCCTCAGATCTTGTCTCAATGGTACCAGACATTGTAAAATTACATTATGAAAGTAATTTTATTTTGCGGTATGTCATCATGCCAGGGTTAAAAGTACAGATCTTCCAAGTCACAAGTTTACAAATTATACAGGATTTTAGGAATGATTCTATATAAAAGAAAATTACATGCCAGGTTGCCTCCAGAGTCCATCCGCGTTTATGTTTCTGATTTGATTTTCTATTTCTTGTGTATTTCTGTAGACAGGCAGATATGGCAGTACTGGAAAGGGAACATTCCCAAGCTGCTACTTGAAGAGGTGTTGATGCTATGCTCTTTTCTCCCAAGTCAGTTCCAACCCAAGTCTCCCAACAAATAGGGCTCCAAATCAGTGAACTAGCTGTAATGTACATGCTAGCAACCTCCATTTTTTACCTAATGCTTAAAGATCACATGACACAGCTTTCCGTGATAAATTTTGATAATAATGAAGGTTGGAAAATTTTCCAACTGTACGATTACATTGGATCTATCAACATTTTCTCTTAAGTTTTCATTTTATGTTATATATTATTTTCAGTTACTGTGTATGGCTAGTGCACCCTGTCCTGATGGGACAGCAACAGCTATTCTTCTCGTTATTGTTTGTTCAAATGGGATATTTTGAATTTATAAAGTTTATTTAGGCATCTTCAAAGAGAAAAACATGTCTTTTTGTTGTGGGTGTCAATCTCATAACAGAATGACATTGACTAACTTTTATAATTCTTATGGCTACCTTTTACACCTCCAAACTTTTAATGGAGTGCAAAAAAACTATTAACATTTATAGCAAATTTATTATGTGCTAGACATAATTTTCATCCTACACCTCAGGAAATTGAGATGGAGAGAAGTTAACTTGTCCACGGTCACAAAGCTTATGACTTACAGAATCACAGATCATATACAGGTCAGACTGATTTGAGGGATTGTTGATGATTTCACCCAATGTTATTGGATGAGTTTATTAAAAGACTTCAAATAAAATATACATATTCAACTGATTAATGTTTTAAAACTGTTCAAACATCTGAAAATTTAAACAAATTATATTTTTTATAAAAGGCACAAAACAGTTATTCTATAAAGGAAAAAACGTGATGGTTTTACTTAAATCACTACCTAAGGAAACTCTTCTAGATTATATATTATCCATTTAGAACCTAATTTACAAAATGCCTAAAAATAATCTGTCTAGGCCAATATGGTCTCTGGTGTCAATGTAACCTCCTTGGGGAAAATCTGTTTTAGTGGATAACATAGCTATAAATATATCTAAACATTTTAAATACTTTTTTATTTGCAGATGGTTATATTGCTTGAATTGAATTGCAAAGGTTTATATTCTCTGTATTGTTTTGTACCTTGTACCTAAGTTTATCTTGAAGTTTTAATCATTTTTAGTTCAAGGAGTCCTAAATTTTGTGAACAAAGATCTATGCAAAAACCCCAAAATCACTAGTCAAATAAATTTGGGAAATATTAAATAGCATAGTTTTTTTTTACTGCATAACTTGCTGGAGCTTTTGCTGTGGTAGTATCACTCTCCAATATTCCCAAAATTATTTGACTAAGGAAAATGTTGAGAACAAGTGTTCCAAGAATCATGTTTAAGGAAATGGTGTTCCATTCATGCAGCTTGTCATTTTTATAGGCTTTGATCTGATTCCTCTTGCTCAGCCTTTGCATTTCTCTACTGAGAATGTTGTTCATTCCTGGTTATGGTGGCTTCTCTGTCCCTTGATCACTGCTGTTGTCGTTCTCTGAGTCACCATGCTTTCTGATTGGTAGCAAGCCCAAGTTCAGGGTAATGTTCTGAGGTTTGTTTCCAGGCTTATCTTGCCCAGTGCCCAGCATGTTAACCTCTGGGTCAAAGCAACACAGCACATTGCCTTTCTTCTGAGAATATTTTGTAGTAACTCATAAGAACCTTTGTAGTGATTCATAGTAACTCAAAATATCATCTCCAATTTGTTTACCCTCTCTGCCACTGTAATTATTTTACTTTATGTAGTATATCCAATATAAATTTGTTTTCATTCAAAAGAAATTTAAACATTAATGTGTTGTTGTGATAGGATCTATGAAGTTGATATGGTCCTGAAACCTTTAACACTTGGCTTCTAGTTTAAAAAATATTGGCAACAATTATGTTTTTTTTTTTTTTTTGGTGCTCAAAATCAAGGTTTTAACTTTTTATTTTGAAAATAGCATATACTGGATATTGTTTGTGACTTTTCTTTCCAAAGCTCTGGGAAAGAGAAGCAGAATGATTGTTATCTGCTATATGGAAAAATGGCTTTAAAATATAGAGACTTATGTATTTTAGACAAGTCGAAAGGAAGATGAAAAGTATGAAGCTTGAAATGAACATGGTATTTGGGGGAAAGTTTATTTTGAATACAGTGGTAGTGGTGGTGCTTGCTGGAATAGGTGACAGATAGGATATAAGAATTGAAGAAGAAGAAGGAAGAAGAAAACCAAGATAATTCATAAGTTTTGAGTGTACAGGATCAGGAGAGCTATTGTCAGGATTTGGTTAAGGTGAAAGAGTTTCATCTTTAATGAGGAAGCACATTCATGTGAAAACAGCAGCATACACCAGGCTCAGAATCAGATCTACTCAGGGTATGGTGGGTGAAACAACTGTGATGCTCTCAAATTATTCACAAAAGTCAAACCATTCCTTACCTGTATAAAAGTATTTTTCTATTTTCCTTTTTAGGAAAGGAAAACTTAACATTATTAAGGAAAAAATTAGACTCAGGTTGTTATCCTTGTAAAAGAGGGCTTGGTTTAGTTTGATTTATTCTTATTTCTGACTTTTTCCTGTTCTGCATCATATGAGTTCTGACATCTGGTTTGCTCTGGACAATCTCACTCTGAAGGCTCTAACAACCTCCCAAGCTATGCTACATTTTGTTTCCCACCTAATGGCCACCTAATGTGAATAGGAGGTCTTTGTTTAGTGGAACAGATTCCCCATTGCCCTATCTTCTCTGAAAAAGGTAGACCTTTACCTTTGAAACTATGCCACAATGCTGAGTTAGGACAAAAAGATTCATTCGTGCAAAATGCATCTCAAATTATTGTAAGTTCCTAAAATGAGATCCCAGCCTGGGCAGAGGATTGTTATGGAAAGAGCTTGTCCTGCCACCCAAATATTTTGGGAATTGTGCTTCCTTTAGATCTCTCAAAGGGTAGAGGGGCTTTTCTGGCTTGGGAGATAAAAATTTAAACCTATGCCTCAATGGGAAAAAAATGGACTCTTGTAACATCTTGCAGCATTAAGATGAAACAAAGATCTAGATGGATAACTATGATTTGTTCTCATTCAGCTCTACATCTCCATGATCCCTAAAGTCTCTTGCAGCTCAGAAACTCCATGAAGCTACCCTAAATATTTTTTCAAACATGGAAATCATCTTCTAGAAATGCCCAGCTGCTATAGGTAACCTTTTCTAGTGATCTGATAAATAGGTCCTTTGTCCTTAAATTTTAAATTCCAGTTTAGAAATCCATGCATGTGGTTCAGAATCTTACATTTATTAAAATGGAAACTGCTTGGAAGTGGCTTTTACCTAAGGAATATGGCATGCATATGTCCATGTTACTGACTTCCTGCCAAAATACTGCATCCTTAGGCACTCTCCTGTGCATTCTCTATTGCTTACATTTTGTCAGACATTTCTTTGTGAATGCAAAGAATACGAGACCAGTACCTAGCCTCCTGTACTGCTTATCCTAGGTTTCCACAAAACTCACTTAGAATTCTTGAGTGCTTTGCAGTCAACAGTTAGCATTACCCGAGGCTTTGCCTGAATGTTTCCTCAGTGTCACTTTTAGTCTTGCAGAAAGTTTCAGATGTCTTTGGTTTTATTTAGGCTGTGCAAATAGACATCTATGGGGTTTGGTTCTGATTGATGGTTCCTAGTCACAGGGTACCTTACTCACTGGTGAGTTATTCGAACCCCCAAAGTCACACCTGTGTCCTGTGCACGGGTGCTACAGGCTTAGGTGGAGAAAAGCAGGGCTAGAATTGGAACCCAAAGCCCAGAATGGCAGGAGAGGATGTGGGGGCTCCACCCGATCACCTCTGGGTTCACCAAGAGGGTATCTACCGCGACGAATACCAGCGCACATGGGTGGCCGTTGTGGAAGAGGTAACTTTTCATTTTGCTTATTTCTTTGATTTTGCTTTCAAGTAACTTGTTTTCTAACCAGTCTCAATATTCTGAAATATTTGTGTGTGTGTGTGTGTGTGTGTGTTTTTTTTTTTTTTTTTTTTTTTTTTTTTTAATCATTCCCTTCCATTAGGAGACAAGTTTCCTAAGGGCACGAGTCCAGCAAATTCAGGTTCCCTTAGGTAATGCAACTAGGCCAAGTCATCTTCTAACCTCCCAGCTACCTCTCATGTGGCAACTCTACCCTGAGGAGCGCTACATGGATAACAACTCTCGCTTGTGGCAGATACAGCATCATTTAATGGTACACATATTGCTTAGTCATTTCCCATTGTATTAGAACTCTCATAACAGAGTACTCTATAAACTTTTCTTTTCCTGACAGGTCAGGGGAGTACAGGAGCTGTTGCTTAAGCTTTTGCCTGATGATTAACCCGGTATGTATTTCTATTTCTCCCCCTTCCTCCCCTTCTTTGTTTTCACTCTATTCCATTGTGGTGATTTTAATGATTTTTTTTTCCAGGTGCTGGGATTCTAGGAAGATATGCTCCTCTGTTCTGTTCAGTATATGGCAATCACTTCATCCACCACTGCAGTGCACCCACCCTTGGGCCCAGGGGGGAGGGCATGGGTTGAAAAACTCATCAAGAACACAGAAGTTTAGGAAGGGTTATGAAGAATACTGCAAGTGACACTGCAGAGAGAGGGTTATGCAGGCACAAAGTGAGTCAACAAAAGCATTTAGTAAGGATACATAACTTGAAATTGACTCCTTTGGAAATTGCCATAGAACCTTTAATGGACATCATCGGCTGGAACTGGGATCTGATGAATCCCACAAAAATCAGCACGTGCTACAGAACAGATGCCCTGATCACCAAGGACTTGGTACTGATTTAGAGAGAAGAGAGCAGCTCCTAGCAGCATCAACATCTATTTGTCGCTTATTTGCCCTGCAGCACATTCACCTGCCTTTCCTTCTCCCATTCTGTAAATATCCTAGGTTTTGCTCTGGTGTTTCCCATCCCAGTACTGACCTAATTTGTATCTATTGAGAACTTAGGGGATTCTGAAAAAAAAATTATTTGCATTGATGAAATTAGCTACAAAGGCTTCTAGGCCTTTATTCTTTCTGAAATTGTGTCTTCCAATTATTAGAAGTTACACATCAAAATTTTAGGCACTAAAATTCCTTCTTTGGTTACATATTTTAAATAAGCTGGTTTCCATAAGAGCTCCACAAACTCATTTTAGCTGCTTAAGCAATAAGCACCTTTCTCAGGACATAGTAGACAAACATTGCTGATTTCTAGGAAAGGACTTACCACCTATAAAGAATTTCCTGAGTCAAAGTAGTTATAACAGTTTATATACATTAAAATATGTTTTTTTAAAGCATTGGGCTGGGTGCAGTGGCAATGCGCCTATAATCATAGCTCCTGGGCAGGTTGAGGGCAGGTTGAATTCAGGAGTTCCAGACCAACATCAGCAATATAGCAAGACCCTGTCTCAAAAAAAAAAAAAAAAAAAAAAAAGCGTCTTGGTAATAATAATCACCATGTTTTGAATCTTTACTTACTGCCTTCTAGACACTATTCTATACATTTTATATCTTTATCACATTTAGTTCTTCCATCAATCCTTTGAGGTAGGTATGATCTCATTTTACACATGAGTAGTGAGGAAAAAAGGCTGAGGAAATTTAATCATTTATTAAGGGTTTTCTCTCTGAATGATACAAATGGGCAGCTGTCTAGGCCCATTGACCTGCAGCATCAGTTCCTCTGGCCCAACATTGGTTTACAATATGCAGGACGAGTACATTGAATTTAAGGATTTTTTTTCCCATGTAAAGCTATTTATTCTAACCTTAAAGAACTGGATATTATAAAAATACAGTTGGTTCATCCTACACGGGAAGAGTATTTATAGTGTAATTTTTAATTGTCTCTGAAGAAAATTCCATGTAAGGAGCTTTATTTATGAGTAAAAAAGCAAAATAAAAATCATTTTTCTTGTTTTAGTTTTCTGGATATGCCGCAAAAGGATCCGTGCCAGAAACAAGCCTGTGAAATACAGAAATGTTTACAAGGTAGTATGTAAAATGCTTTTAAGATATTTTTTACTTTATCTGTAAACTGTAAGAGACCAATTATTCTTTTATACAAAAAATAAAAAGTGATATGCTCTAAGTTAGGGGTGCTCAATCCTGATTGTACATTAGAATCATCTGGAGAGCTTTAACGACTTGCCTAAACAATTAAATCAGAATTCCTGGAGCTAGGGTCTGAACATGAATCATTCTGGAGAGTTAAGCAGATTTTATTTTGTTTTGTTTTGTTTTAAACAACGGATGAAACCCAGTGGTGCTTAACTATTGAGGCACATCCCCAGCCCTTTGTATTTTTTATTTTGAGATAGGGTCTTGCTGAATTGCTGAGAGCCTTGCAAGTTGCTGATGCTGACTTGAACCTGTGATGCTCTTGCCTCAGTCTCCTGAGCCACTGAGATTACAGGTATGCACCACCATGTCCTGCATGAGATGATTTTAATGCACAGCCAGAGTTGAGAATTCCTGAGCTGAGCAAAGTTCTTTTTATTTTGTTTTTTCCACATAAATTTTGAGGGAATTTTAAACACATGGCAACAAGAATACATACAGATGGCTGGGCGCAGTGGTGCATACCTCCAATCCTATTGATCAGGAGGCTGAGGAAGGAGGATGGAGAGTTCAAGGCCAGCGTCAGCAACTTAGCAAGACTCTGTCTCAAAAAACAGAAAAAAGAGATAGGGATGTAGCTCAGTGGTAGAGCACTCTTGGGTTCAGTCCCCAGCACTGAAAAAAAAAAGCCAAATAGATAATTAAAATGAAAAATTTTGGCTAAAAGAAAAACAGTGAATTTGAGTAAAACTTAGATAAAAAATGGCTGTGAAAAAAAAATTCCTGGGAAGTAGTTCCCTACAATTAGCACATGTCTATTATTCTAAAGAGCCAGTTTTTGCTTTTTTAAAAATATTTATGTTTTAGTTTTAGGTGGACACAATATCTTTATTTTACATTTATGTGGTGCTGAGGATTGAACCTAGTGCCTCGTGCATGCTAGGCAAGTGCTGTACCACTGAGCCACAACCCTAGCCCCTCCCAAGAGCCAGTTTTTTCTTATCAAAATCTTACATACATATAGAGGCTGGGGCTGTAGCTCAGTAGTAGAACACTTGCTTAGCTTGCGTGAAGCACTGGGTTCAATCTTCAGCACCATATAAAAATAAATAAATGTACTGTGACCATCTATAACTAAAAATAAATTTTCAAAAAAATATTTAAAAAAATTGCATACATAATATTTGCCAGATTTTATCAAATGTTGCTTTTCAAATAATACTGGATAATATGAGTAAATTTTACAACATATCTTTATATATACACAAACACACATATATATATTTACATTGCTGCTTTGTTTATAATAGTGATGAACAGAATCATATCATGCAATGATTACACAATTAAAGGTTATAAACCAATTTTTGAACCCCTAAAAATCCCCAATAAACAAAAAGTGTGATGATTATATAGTGGTGATGATTACATGCTTAAATGTGGTAGGTTTTGGTCTAGATCTCATTCTTTTACCAAACTGTTCCTAGAGGGGTGGTGATTCTAGTGTTCTGTTTCTAATTTAAAATAAGATCTAGTATAGTATTTTATATTTGATAAATTACATACAAAGTATTTTTATTTTTCTAAAGATAACCATTTAGCTCATTAAAACATTTGTTTTTGCTACTAGTTATATAGTATTTCTAATAGGACCTAGAAAGGAGTCTTCCAAACAGTTGTTTTTTTTTTTTTTAATATTTATTTTTTAGTTCTCGGCGGACACAACATCTTTATTGGTATGTGGTGCTGAGGATCGAACCCGGGCCGCACGCATGCCAGGCGAGTGCGCTACCGCTTGAGCCACATCCCCAGCCCCCCAAACAGTTTTTTTTTAAATGTTTATTTTTTAGTTGTAGTTGGACACAGTACCTTTATTTTATTTTTATGTGGTGCTGAGGATTGAACCCAGGGCCTCGCACATGCTACATGAGTGCTCTACCAATGAGCCACAACCCCACCCCACAAATATTTTTTTAATTTGTTTTAATTAGTTATACAAGCAACATTTATTGTTGCTTGTATTCTTGATAACTGCCATTCTGACAGTGAGATGAAATCTTATTTTTTTAGTAGAATGTATTTTGACACATTATATATAAATGAAGTATAATTTCTCATTCTTCTGGTTGTATGTGATGTAGAATCACATGTCCTTATGTACATAGGACATAATGTAATAATATGTAATATAATGTAATAATGTCAGATTCATTCTACTATCCTTCCTACCCCCAAACACCTCTCCTCTCTTCATTTCCTTCTACCTAATCCAAAGTAATTGTATTCTTTCCTAGCTACTCCCCATTTTGAATTATCATCCACATATCAGAGAAAACATTCAGCCTTTGGTTTGGGGGGATTGGCTTATTTCGCTTAGCATGATATTCTCTAGTTCTATCCATTTACTGGCAAATGCCATAATTTCATTATTCTTTGAGGCTGAGTAATATTCCATTGTGTATATATACCATATTTTCTTTATTCATTCATCTGTTGAAGGAGACCTAGGTTGGTTCCATATTTTAGCTATTGTGACTTGAACTGATATAAACATTGATGTGGCTGCATCACTTTAGTATGATGATTTTAAGTCCTTTGGGTATAAACTGAGGAGTGGGATAGCTGGGTCAAATGGTGGTTCCATTCCCAGTTTTCTGAGGAAATCTCGATATTGCTTTCCACAGTGGTTGCCCCAATTTGCAGTCCCACCAACAATGTATAAGTGTACCTTTTCCCCCACATCCTTGCCAACATTTATTGTTACTTGTATTCTTGATAACTGCCATTTTGACAGTGAGATGAAATCTTATTTTTTAATTGCATGCATGTTTTAAGTCATTATCCTTTTTTATACTATTATTTTATTTTTAAGTGGTGCTGAGGATCGAACCCAGTATCTTGCACATGCTAGGTGAGCATTCTACCACTGAGCCACAACTGCAGCCCGTGAGATGGAATCTTAGAGTAGTTTTGATTTGCATTTCTCTAACTGCTAGAGATGTTGAACATTTTTTCACATGTTTGTTGGTTAGTTGTATATCTTCTTCTGTGAAGTATCTGTTCAGTTCATTGGCCCATTTATTGATTTTTGTTTTGGGTGTTAAGTTTTTTGAGTTCTTTATATATCGAGATTTGTGCTCTATCTGAGGTGCATGTGTAAAGATTTTCTCCCATTCTGTAGGCTCTCTCTTCACATTATTGTTTCTTTTGCTGAGAACAATCTTTTTTAGTTTGAATTCATCCCATTTATGATTCTTGATTTTCCTTCTTTTGCTTTAGGAGTCTTATTTGAATTCATCCCATTTATGATTCTTGATCTTACTTCTTTTGCTTTAGGAGTCTTTTTAAGGAAGTCAAAACTTAGGCTGACATGGTGAGGATTTGGGCCTGCTTTTTCTTCTATTTCACACAGGTTCTCTGTTCTAGTGCCTAAATCTTTGATCCACTTTGAGTTGAGTTTCATGCAGGGTAAGAGATCAGGGTTTAATTTCATTTTTGTTAGCACCATTTGTTGAAGAGGCCATCTTCTCACCAATAAATGTTTATGGTGCCTTTGTCTAGTGTGAGATAACTGTATTTATGTGGGTTTGTCTTTGTGTCTTCTATTCTGTACCATTGGTCTACGTGTTTGTTTTGTGCCAATACCATGCTATTTTTGTTACTATAGCTCTGTAGTATAGTTTAATATCTGATATTGTGATGCCTCCTGCTTCACTCTTCTTGCTAAGGATTGCTTTGGCTATTCTGGGTCTCTTATTTTTCCATATAAGTTTCATGATTGTTTTTTTTTCTAGTTCTATGAAGAATGTCATTGTAGTATAGTTGGCATTTTAATAGGAATTGCATTAAATCTATATAGCACTTTTGGTAGTATGGCCATTTTGACAAGATTAATTCTGCCTATCCAGGAGCATGGGAGATCTTTCCCTCTTCTAAGGTCTTCCTCAATTTTTTTTTTAGTGTTCTTACTATTTTTTAAAGCATGCTCCTTGATTAATATATCTAAAAACGCAAAAATATTCTAATTTTTAATTTTCATTAAAAACATTTTATTAGTACGTTATAATTATACATATTAGTGGGATCATTGTGAGATGTTCACTCATGTATATAACATAATTTTTTCAACTCTGTTCCCTAACAATTGCCCTTTTTATCCCTTCCTCGATATCCTGGTCCCCTTTTTCTTTTTTAATGGTCTCCCTTCTGTTTTCATGAGATCCCCTTTTTTATTCCTGTTTTCTCTCTAGCTTCTGCATATTATCTACTCTTGACTCTCTGAGTTTGACTTATTCACTTACCACGATGTGTTCCAGTTTCATCCATTTACCAGCAAATGACATAATTTACTCTTCTTTTCAAATTTTTTTTAAATTGTTGACAGACCTTTATTTATTTGTATGTGGTGCTGAGAATCAAACACAGTGCCTCACACAAGCCAGGCAAGTGCACTACTGCTGAGCCCCAGCCCCAGCCCAATTTCACTCTTCTTTATGACTGACTCAAACTCCATTGTATATGTATACCATGTTCTCTTTATCCATACATCTGTTGACAGACACCTAGGCTGCTTGTATATTGATATAATATGCTGAATTTAGTTCTTTCAGAATGGTATGGCTGGGTCATGTAGTGCTTCCATTCCTAGTCTTTTGAAGAACCTCCTACTGATTTCCATAGTGGTTGTAGTAATTTACAGTCTCATCAACAGTGAATGAGTATTCCTTTTACCCTACATCCTTACCAGCATTTATTACTTTTTGTATTTTTTATATTCTTTTTTTTTAAATATTTTTAATATTTATTTATTTTTTAATTCTCTGCGGACACAACATCTTTGTTTGTATGTGGTGCTGAGGATCGAACCCGGGCCGCACGCATGCCAGGCGAGCGCGCTACCGCTTGAGCCACATCCCCAGCCCCTATTTTTTATATTCTTAATGAATGCTATTTTAATGGAAGTGAGATGAAATCTCAGTGTAGATTGGATTTGCAATTTCCTTATTTCTAAAGATGTTGAACAATTTTTCCTATTTGTTGACCATTTGTATTTTTTTCTTTTGTGGAATGTCTGTTTAATTCATTTGCCCATTCATTGATTGGTTTGTTTTTTGGTGATAATTCTTTCAAGTTCTTTATATATTCTGGATCTAAATCCTGTGTTAGAGAAGAGTAGCTGGCAAAGACTTTTTCCCATTCCAAAGACTTTCTCTTCACACTCTTTTTTTTCCCCAGTTGGCTGCATATTGCTTCATTTATTTAACCAATCAATCTTTTATCAATAGGTAATTTCCCTTTCTTTCCTTCCATTTTTCTTTCTTTCTTCATCCCCTCCTTCTTTTTGCTTGCTTGCTTGCTTCCTTCCTCATTTTTTACATTACAATTATGGAATGAATGACATCATAAGTGTATCTTGTTTGAACATAGGAATTTGTGAATCTAGAACATATTCTTTGTTGTGGAAATACTGAGGCAGAAGTTATATGCCTACATTTATTTATTTATTTATTTATTTATTTATTTTGAAAAATGCTGTGAAATTTATTTGGTTTAAAGTTATATATTTCAGATGACTATGTTTTTTAATTTATATATGACAGCATAATGCATTATAATTCTTTGCTCTTTCATTACTCTCTTTACACTCTTAATTGTTTTCCTTGCTGTGCAGAAACTTTGACACCATCCCATTTATTAATTCTTGGTTTTATTTCCTGAGCTTTAGCAGTCCTATTGAGGAAGTCATTGCCTGTACCTATATGATGGAGTGTTTCTCCTATTTTCTAGCAGTTGCAGTGTTTCTGGTCTAATTGCTAGGCTTTTGATTCATTTTGAGATGATTTTTGTGTAGGGTAAGATACAGAGAAATAGTTTTATTCTTCTACATATGAATAACCAGTTTTCCCAGCTTTATTTGTTAAAAAGGATGCCTTTTCTCCAATGTATGTTTTGAACACCTTTGTCAAGGATCAGGTGACTGCATGAATTTGTTTTCTGTCTTCTTTTCTATTCCATTGGTCATTATGTCTATTTTGTTGCCAATATCATGCTGTTTCTTGTTACTGTAGTTCTGTAGTATAATTTGAGATCAGGTAGTGTGGCGCTTAATTGCTTTGCTATTCTGGGTCTTTTATTCTTCCATATGAATTTCAGGACCGTTTTTTCTGGTTCTGTGAAGGGTGTCATTGGTGTTTTGGTGGAGATTGCATTGAATCTACAAATTGCTTTTGGTGATATGGCCATTTTAACAACTTTAATTCTGCCTGTCCAGGAATACAGGAGGTCTTTCCATCTTCCAAGGTCTTCAATATTCTTTTTTTTTTTTTTAAAGAGAGAGTGAGAGAGAGAGGGGGACAGAGAGAGAGAGAGAATTTTAATATTTATTTTTTCTTAGTTCTCGGCGGACACAACATCTTTGTTGGTATGTGGTGCTGAGGATCGAACCCGGGCCGCACGCATGCTAGGCGAGCACGCTACCGCTTGAGCCACATCCCCAGCCCTTCAATATTCTATAGTTTTCATTGTAGAGGTTTTTCACCTCCTTGGTTAGATTTATCCATAGGTTGGTTGGTTGGTTGGTGTTCAGGGCATCATGAAAGAAATTTTTTCCTGATTTCCTTCTCAGCAGGTTCATTATTGGTGTATAGTAAAACTATTGGTTTTTTAAAGTGGATTTTGTATTCCTCAAATTGTTCCATAAAGTAGAGAAGGGTGGGGACTCCCAAATTAATTCTATGAAGATAGCATCACCATGATACCAAAACCATATAAACACATCAATTAAACTACAGACTGATATTTCTGATGGACATAGATATAAAAATCCTTAATAAAATATTAGCATTTCATATTCAATAACACATTAAGAAGATTGTGTACATCATGATCAAGTTGTTGTTTGGTTTGGTTTGATTTGGTTTTGTATCAGGGTCTGAACCCAGGGACTAGTTTAACCACTGAGCCACATCCCCAGCCCTTTTTATATTTAGAGACAGGATCTCACTAAGTTGCTTAGGGCCTTGTTAAGTGCTGGGGCTGGCTTTTGAATTCGTGATCTTCTTGCCTCAGCCTGCCCAGCCACTGGGATTATAGGCATATGCCACCACGCCTGTCTAAATTGGTTTTATTCTAAGGATGCAAGGATGTTTCAACATACAAAAATCAATAAATGCTGATGAATATCAGCTGACTAGTGCTTGTCAGCTCCACAAGTCTTCTATTGGAGTATTTTTGGGTCTCATGTATAGAATCATATCTGCAAAAAGTGATAATTTGACTTTTATCTCTTTGATTCCCTTTTTTTGCCTAATTTCTCTGGCTAGTTTAAAAGACTATATTGAATAGAAGTGGTAAGAGTGGATATTCTTCTCTTGTTCTTGATTTTAGAGAAAATGCATTCAGTTTTCTCCCATTCCCTATGATGCTGGCTTTGAGTTTGACATATATAGCCTGTATGATGCAATGGTAAGTTCCTCCTGTCCCTAGTTTTTTGCAGTGCTTTTAACATGAATGTGTGCTAGATTTCATCAAAGGCTTATTTCTGCTCCTGTTATTATGATCAAGTGATTTTGGTCTTTAAATCTATTTATGTGATGAATTATATTTATTGATTTGCATGTTGAAATATCCTTGCATCCCTGGTATAAAAATAATTTGATCATGGTGTACAATCTTCTTAATGTGGTTTTTAATGAAATGCTAACATTTTATTAAGAATTTTTATATATATGATCATCATGGATATCGGCCTGTGGTTTTATTTATTTGACATGTTTATAAGGTTTTGGTATCAGGGTGATGCTGGCTTCGTGGAATGAATTTGGGTGTGCACCCCTTTTCTGATTTCATGGAATACTATCAGGAACACTGGCATTATTTTTTTTCTTTAAAGGTCTGATAGAATTCAGCTATGAATCTATCTGGTCCTGAGCTTTTCTTTGTTAGAAGGCTTTTTTTTTTCTTTTTTGGTATTTGGGATTAAACTCAGGAGTTCTTAACCACTGAGTCATAACTGAGCCACATCCCCAGCCCTTTTTTTTTTTAAGAGAGAGAGAGAGAAATTTTTAAAATTTATTTTTTAGTTCTTGGCGGACACAACATCTTTGTTGGTATGTGGTGCTGAGGATCAAACCTGGGCCGCATGCATGCCAGGCGAGCGAGCTACCTCTTAAGCCACATCCCCAGCCCCCTTTTTATTTTTCATTTTGAAACAGGGTCTCGCTAAGTTACTGAGGTTGACTTTGAACTTGGGATTCTCCTGCCTCAGCCTCCCAAACTGCTAGGATTACAATGTGTCACCATACCTGCCTGTTAGAAGGATTTTAATTGCTGGTTTAATTTCATTACTTATTAGGTCTGTTTGGATTTTCAATCTTTTTGGTTCAGATTTGATACCTTTTTTGTGTTTAGAAACATGTGCATTTCTTCTAGATTTTCTGATTTGGGGAATGTAAGTTTTTAAAGTAGTCTCTGAAATTTCAGTTTTCTGTGATGACATCTCCTTTTTCATCTCTTAATTTTATTAATTTGGATCTTCTCTATTTTGGGGTAGTTTACATAGGGCTTATCAATCTTGTTTATCTTTTAAAGAACCAACTCTGTTACATTGATCCCTTGTATTACTTTTTATTCTCTATTAATTTCAGCTCTTAATTCTTTCTTTCCTACTACTTATTTGGGAATTGATTTGTTCTTGTTTCACTGGGACCTTTGAGGTACATCATTAGGTTATTTATTTTGAATCTTTTTGATTTTGTTAGGGAGGCATTCATAGTTGGAATTCAGGCTGCCAGATTCAGCAATTCACTCAGTATGAAAAGTGAATTTCTTTTAAAGCATATTTGATGTTATTTGCCTGTTTAGCTTCAATTCAGCCTCTTAGTATGACCAAATATTAGAGGATTTTATTTTTTTATCAGCAAATGATTATTGCCAGAACAAATTAAAAAAGCTATAGAACTACCTGAAAATTGGCTTTTTGGTAATTTTCCCATTATTAAAGTAATAGATAGATGCTCTTGAAATTATAGAAACAAGGAGAAATGGTTAACGATTCCCCAAATACCCACCACCTAAAGAAAACCCTTATTTCGTTTATCTTGGTTCATATTATGATGGAAGCACTATTTTATAGTCTTTTGGATTATTCTAAAATGTTGATGCATAATACCATTTTAATTTTTTTAAATTCTAATTTGCTATATGGCAGCAAAATGCAATTCATTTCATATTACAAAAATAGAGCACAATTTTTCATGTCTCTTATTGTATACAAAGCATAATAGTATCATTTTAGTCATACTTTATTCTCTCCAACTTTAATAAAAAAGGAAAAAATGTGGGCTTTTAATTTTTTTGCTTATAATTTCTTCTCCTAAATAAATCTTTATATGATTTGAAGTAGTAACTCAAAAGGACAATAAGACAATAGGAGAACAAGAACCAAGTTAAAAAGTTGGTTCCACACTCTTGGTGCAATATGAAACAATGAAAGCAGAAAAGACTATACACTTGCTAGATGTGAAGGGCTTTACACATGGTAAAAAATTTAATCCTTTCACACAAGATGGATACTACTATGATTGCCCTTTTTGAGCTGGAAAAATAGACACAGAAATTACATAACTTGTCCAGGGTCACATAACTAGTAAGTGGTATAGTTAACTTCCATGCAGCTTCTTAGATTACTTGCAGCTGACATAAAATCTTTTATGTCAAGTTCTCCTTACTTAGGGACTCTGCAGATGTGTTCTGTGAAGAGCCAAGCAGATAATATTTTAGGCTATGGAGGCCATAAGGTCTTTATGTGGGTCCTGTACATTTTTCTATTTTATGATATTTCCAAGAGATCAGTGACTACTAATACTAATAATAACCACTGCCTTAGAAGAAAGATAATCTATTAACTCAATAGTAAAAGGAAATGATATACTAAAAGTTTTCAAGTACTTTGTACATCATACTTTTTTTCCCTAATTGACCTATTGACAGGTATCTAAATCAGAAAGAATTTCATTGACTTAGATATGTCTTTTTTCTTCCAGTTCCATAGTTAGATAGTAAATGCCGATCTTTGTACCTTCTCAGCCATGAGATCATGACTGGGGTCTCCCTGTCTATTTTGCAGCCAACAACTACATCGAATCAAAGTGTCAGGCTGTTATCGAAGAACTGCATAAGTGTTGTGCTCGATATCCCAAGGGAAGATCTCTCGTCTGTTCAGGATTTGAAAAAGAAGAAAACCAGACACTGAAGTCTCCAGCAAAGTAAAGTTCTGCTGAAGAATTAATTAAATGCTGCTCCATGTTTCTACCAAGCACATTTTATTTATCCTCCTTTTTTTAGGCCAGGTAGCAGCAAATAGCAAAAGAAAAATCAACTGTAAGAGCTAGTGGAATATGCCATCTATGCAGAACAGACGATTTTAAGACATGTGTAGAATGTCATAAAATTGAGCTGCTAAAATAAACCTGTTTAAGTGAAAAATTTTGGCTTGGTACTAAGTGTATTTTAAGGATCTTCAATACAGGTTACTAATGAATTCTCTTTAGCACTTGAATTCATACCACCAGTCATAGGAGACATGAGGTGAAGACTCATGCCTCCAGGGTAATAAGCATAGATTACATGCTGAATTAACTCAAAACTTCCTTTAACCTAACTCCATACCTGTTGTACTTCCAATAATACAAAATGTCCTTCTAGGTGCCAGTAGGAATATTTCTTTCTGCTTTTACATCCCCACCACAGTGCCTAGTCAGAAGAAGGTGCTTAATATTTTTTCACTCAGTGGTATGAAGGGCATAGAAATGATTTTCGTAATATTTAGTGATCCCTAATTTATTGTGAATGAAGAAAAAAATTCCATTGGAAGTCAGGCAAGCAGGAACAAAATAAAAAGTCTTAGGTCATATACCTATTTTTTATATCCTTATAGTCAAAACCTGCTCTAATAAATCCAGATATTAATAAAAATCTACTGAATGAAGCCTGTTGGCAATTGACAGCTACCTTATGGCCATCCACTTGGCTCAAATAGATACTAGAACTGTCATTGCCCCTCCTTCCAAAAAGAAAAATGACTTTATGAGCAAATCCTGATAGGTCCTTGATGATTAAATGCCATTATTATTTTAGGCCGTTTCTTTTTTTTAACCTTTATTATTTTATTTATTTTTGTGGTGCTGAGGATTGAACCCAGTGACTCACATGTCCTAGGCAACCCCTTTACCACTGAACTACAACCTCAGCCCCTAGGCAAACTGTTTCTTTAAAGCAGCATTTCTGAAAGTATTTCTAGGAACAGTAATGAAAAAAAAAATCTTTGGATATTTGGGGAATACTAGGTTAAACACAGGTAAACAGGTTTCTTTCCTGTTGGACTTTATAGAGTTTTTCCTATGTTAATGTGAATTATGATTCTTTGGAAAGGACTATTGTATTGCCATTGTGAATCCAGTTTGCAGACAAAAGAAATGTTGCTTTAGAGATGTCTGGTCCACACACCAGGGAAGCAATGCTAAATTTCCATGAAATAATTTAAATAAACTCTCATGTTAATAGTACAACAATTTAATAAAGCATTTTACAACTATAATGCTTACATCATCGATGGATCTAAATTACATTTAAAATTATCAATAGATTGTGGTGCCAAGATTTACATTACCATTACAAATCAAATAGATGGCTTTTCTGTGTTTTAGTTGTGGCCTTCTTAACAATGTCCCCCTGCTGCCAGGTATTTAGAGTTTTGAAAGATTCAAAACAGTTTTCCTTCCTTTAAACAGATCTATTGGAAGCCATTGGTTTAATCAATCTCATTCTCTTTAGCCATTATTATGATGTAGATAAAAATACAATAGCCATTAGAGAAGGTTTAACATTCAAATGCTTTTTATGTGATAGGAGTTGATATTAATGAAACTCAGTCTTCAGGGAAGTTGGAAACTATGATCTCCTCTATCTTAGAGATTTAAAAAAAGCACCACAGTACAATTCCCTTCCTTGCATCTACTCAAATTTTGTGAACTATAATATCGTACTTTTGTTCAGTATGTAGCAGTTATCTCAAGTTGTAGGGCACTTAATTTATAATGATATTGAAGTCCTATTAAGTAGTCACATTAATAGCAGAACTATAATTTTATTAGTACCAGCTACCAACTCTTTTACTTCAGTGGATCTCAGTCCTGGCTGCTCATTAGAAACATCTGCAACATTTTGAAACCTCAGGCTGCCACAACAGCACCCTAGACCACTTAAGTCAGAATCTCTAGGATGAAAGCCAGGCATCAGTAGATTTTACAGTTCTACAGAGGATACACCCATGTGCAAAAAAGGTTGAGAAGCACTGTTCTCAATAATCATGTCATTTCTTAACATTTTAAAATTGTAAAAAGTTTTGGCAAGTCAAAAATGTGAAAAAAGTGCAACACTGTTTTCTTTAGAAAAATAGTTTGTAAATTCATGATCCCTTCAGAATAAAGGCATCACAGATATAAGCCACACTGTAAGATTTCTGGGAAATCAGGTCAAGAACTAAATTAGGTTTCCATCCTGTTTTCCAAGAGTTCACACTAATACTATGTAAATGACTATTGGGCAGAGAACCCTTTTTAGTTCTGGACCTAATTTCCAAGAAATCATACTGGACATGCATGACAGGGGATCAGAAAGGGGAACAGTCTAATTTTCCTACAGGATTGCGTGTAGGAGTTTCCCTCATGGAAGAAACAGATCATCCAAAACACTGATACTCAAAAATTCTAAATCCATCTCTATACTATTTTTTTCAAGCAGAGACTCATGGTATTTTCCCAAACTGTAAAAAAAGTGCAAGTTGCAAATAAAAATTCAACCATTTTTTATGCCTATCTTTCTGGCAAACATTGATCAAAAGAATGAACAAAAAGCACATTAATAGTTAACCACACAGGAACTCTGCCTTTCAAAACCACAAGCACCAGCCCTAAGGGAGTGTTAGCTAGAATTATGTTAAACTCTTCCATCTTGAATATGTCTGGTCTTCTTCCAGAATCCACAAGATAGTAACTGTTCAGATCCAGAAGCTGAGTGGTGGGAGGTCCAAGCAAACAATGGCCATTTGGATGAAGGATAGTCTTGTTACCATATTATCAGAATGCCAGTAACACTTATGACAGTGGGGTTGCTCAAGCAGGTTTCCTTTGAGCTCAAGGTCAGCAAAGAGAATCAGAGCTTGGGGAGACTAGAAGCTTAAGAGTCAAACCTTTTGAGCCCAAGCAGGCAGCTGCCAGAAACTGCCCCTGACCACTAACCTCACTCCTTTGACTCTGGGGACAACCTCAGCAAAGAGACAAATGTTACAGCTCTGATCTAACAGGTCCCAAGTTTTCATCCTACCCTGTCCCATCCTGGGAGGGGCACTGGGTTGGAGGGCTGCCAGAGTAGTGAAAATGCAGTGCAGAGCTGTAGTGACCTGGGAGAGGGCAGAACGTGCTGGAGGTGCTGAAGGGCACAAATGGGGAAAGGGCTCTCTCAAGCCCCAGGACAAGGAGTTTTCACTACATGGGTCCACAAACTTGAAGATTCAAGGATAATGTTCCAACATACCCACCAGCAGGAGGTGCCAAAACCCCAAACACATCCAAAACAAGTTTATCTGGCCATACATGTAGACAATGCTCACCATAAATACCAAAAAAGAAAGAGACCCTGGCATCAAAAAAAAGATGTAGGGAATAAGGGAAGAACATATATATTATTGGAACTGTTACCAATAAATACACTCCAAGCAAAAATAAAGGAGGACCTATAAATTAAAAGAGACTTATACCATCCAAATGCAATATGGACCTTAAATTTTGAACTAAATGTGAAACACTTTTGAGATGAGGAAATATTGAACCAGATATTTGACATTAGAGAATTATTGATTTTCGACTTGATAATAAGGTATTGTACTTATGATTTTAAAAAGTACTTAGCTTTTAAGAATATATACTGAAATACAATAAAATGATTATTTGGTGTTTGTTTTATAATAATTGGTTAGTTAAAATTTCATGGTGGTTTTACATGGGTGATAGATACATGGTGAAGTCAGTGTATTCTCTAATTTTATGTGTTTGAAAATTTCCATAATAAAAAGTGAAAATAATTTTTAAGTTCATGGAAAAAATATGTAGCAGAGAGGTGCTCATACCATTATGATTCGATGATTCATACATATTGCAAGCAAAATAACTTTGTTGCCTTAAATGTTACTGTAATTTAATGAGGAAAATGCAAATAGGTGAATTCTATAAAGTTCTACACATCCACTGGTAGTTTCAATTTTCAGATTCAATACATCATTCTCAAGATAGTTAAAACTTTTTTTGTAGTGGTGCTGAGGATTGAACCCAGGGCCTTGTACATGCTAGGTGAGCACTCTACCAATTGAGCTATATCCCCATTTTACATGGATTGACTGCAAGTTTTAAGATTTACATCTGAGTAAAACTAACCTTTAATAGTAAGTTTTTGTTCTAGAAGGTTAAAATTCATATATTCAGCAAATACTCAGAACTTATTAAGTGCTAGGCCCTGTGACATAAAGATGAAGACAATGGAGAAGAACATGCTGACAGGTACTGAAGGGCACAAATGGGGAAAGGGCTCTCAAGGCCTGGGACAAGGAGTTTTCACTTACCATCCAAAGCTGATATTCCAGTTGGAATTACAACAAAATGTGTTAAGTGTGTGTAAATTTTTAAAGAATAATTCTGGGAAATGGAGGGGTGTCATCAAGTGACGCAGACTTCACTTGATGACAGAAATAATTCATTTCATGTGTGCTATCATTATTTTTCTTAATTCTGAATATCTGGAAATGTTGCTTATTTAAAATTCTGGTTTAAGAGATATGAAAAATTGTACTGTATACATGTAATAAGAATTGTAATGCATTCCACTGTCATTTATTTTTAAAAAATCAACAAAAAATAAATAAATAAAATAAAATTCTGGATTAAATGCTGCATTTCATACAAATTGGATAAAGAATTAGAATTGACAACAAGGATCTATGGCTACCCCTAATGCTGTGACACAGGAATAATACTTCACATTTCAAAGCACAAAGCCTTTTCTATGAAATAAAAATCCAAGAGCTTCTTCCTTCTCCTATCTAAATCATTCATTTTACCATAAATCAAATCTTTGGAAATAGCTATGAAATACATTATCTGATACGGTGGAAAACATTCCTGAATAGTATCTTAATGTTCTTAAATGATTTCTCTGACCACCCAACAATGTATTTCTAATAGCTGGTTTCCCTAAGAGATCTTCCTACCAAATACAATACCTTCAGTACAGCATATACCCTTTAGCATAAGTTCATTTCATATTCAGATTTCTGTCATTTATCATTCTTAGACTGCCATTTTTTGTCAGAATAATTATAACAGGTTTAAATAGCTTCTCTTTCTGTAATCTAAAACCAACTAGAAATAAAATACACACGAAGATACCAAAATCTTTCATGCTTAAAGGCAAATGTATTCAGTTCCTTCCCATGCAGCACATAAGTTAACTATCTGCTTCGTTTCCAAATCAAGTGTGGGACAACCTTTGAGGACCCATTCATGGCAAATGATCTTGCAATGTATTCTGGTAAGTATTTTATAAGGGAAAGGACATTTTTGCTGACCTACAGATTGACCAAGTGGGGAGTATACTGGGAGGAGAGCTAATGTCTAATGTCTCTTCCATCACCATCAAGCTCACAGCAGGCAGGGCCTGTATTAACTTGTACCAACAGATGCCTATAGAAGCCAATTCAGGTTTGACACAACAGGGAGGAAGGCATGGGAGAACAGGAGAGACTTGATGTCCTATGATGGAGTGTAGAGGCTGCTGATTAGAAAAAAATCAGAACAATGGAAGTGAAGTTGTCCTCCTTAGGATGCCATGCCAAGCAAAAAGCCTCCAAAAAATCCTCCAGTCACTAGAACATTCTTCTTCACAAATGACACAACCTGTGAATAAAAGATTTGGCACAATGAGAGAGTTAGCTGCTAAGAATGATAATATTAGGAATCATTTCTATTACTGTTGTTAACAAGTGAGGTCCTTATTTCCTTAAACTCCCAAAGATTCCCACCATTCACCTACCTTCCTACAAAAGCTCCTATTCATCTGAGGCTCAGAACATACACTTAGGCACCCTTTATGGCTCCTTTGTCTATGTGCTATCAATCTCCTGACTACTTCCCTTAATACATCCTAATCATTTCTTGAACTCCAATGAGTAGCTTTATCTGCCAACCATACAAAGGACTCACATCTTGGCATTCCCCATCATTCTACCATTCTATCCTTTTTGAACCAGTTTCCAAACCATCTGGTGTCCCCTCACTGCCACAATGCCTATGTCTTCCTGCCTCATTTCTGCTCTGGTGCCTAACTCTTCCTAGATCTCATTTCCCTAAACAAAGCACTTAAAATAACTGCATTCATTTACTACTTTTACTTTATTTCTACTCATTCTTCAACTTGCTAGTTTTGCTTTCAACTCCATCAGCAAACTAAAACTCTTCTTAATGAAGTCATCTTATTGCTAAAAAGTGAACTTATCATCTTCACCCAGCTTCTTAAATCAGACCACAAGTTGTATAATTCCCCATAGATGTCCTCCTCTGCCACATTCCACTATGGGCCAAAGTACCAACTGTCCCTTTAATGCTAGCCAATATAATTTAACCTGGCTTTTTGCAGTAGATCAGGGGTCAGAGAACTACAGCCCATGGTCCATATCTACTCTGCTATTTTAAATAAAGTTTTACTGCAACACAACCACATCCCCTTGTTTATATATCATCTATGGCTACTTTCACCCTACATAGTGGAGTATTTGTGACAAAGACCATATGAGCAACAAAGCTGAAAATACTTACCATCTGGCCCTTTACAGAAAAATTCTGTCAACCCCTCAGCTACTTACTTACTACTTACGTGTAGAACAAGCAGAGTATGGATGTTTCAGACATAAGCAGGCATGGAAATAAATGTAACTCAAAATGATCACATTGAAAATACATCCTTTAACATCCACTGTGGTGCCCCCATGCCTACACATCCAAGTTAACTACAAGTACTGTTTATATCACTTTGTACTTTCACTCACTGAAAAAGGTCAACAAATACTTCAATTATGTAGCTTTAAAAAATGCCTCTGAAATGAAGATATTCCAACTAAGGCTTAACTACACAATATAGCTATTCTTTTTAAGTTTTAAGCCTTATCCATCACTGAGATATTGGCATATCTATCTACCCCATTTTATACATTCAAAACTGTCTATATCCTTTGTATACTGAATTTGAACAAAACAATTCTCACCTCTTCAGCTTTACTCTTGACCTCAGTTGGTATTTGGTTGCTCTTACGAATCTTCAGCTGTTCTTTGGCTTTTTTCATGTCCTTTTCTACTCGCTGCCAATCAACTTTAATATACCCAGTATGGTTTGCAAGCTATAGTTTGAACAATGACAAAACAAACATAAGCTCATTATACCTTTTTCTCAGAATAAATTACTTTCCATTTTTTCAGACAGCTGCTCTAGTTATTTGTGGGATGACATTCACTCAACATCTCTTTAGCATCGACCCTATATGAAATGTCCTATGTTTGGTACTAGAAATAGGCCCTCAATAGGCCGGTACGCAATGGCACATGCCTGTAATCCCTGCGGCTCGGGAAGCTGAGGCAGTAGGACCATGAGTTCAAAGCCAGCCTCAGCAACAGTGAGGCCCTAAGCAACTCAGTGAGACTCTGTCTACAAATAAAATACAAAATAGGGCTGGGGATGTGGCTCACTGGTCAAGTGCCCCTGAGTTCAATCCCCAGTACTGCCCCACCAAAAAAAAAAAAAAAAAGAAATAGGTCCTCAATAATTGCTGGCATTTTTTTTTTTTTTTACTTATACTCTTGTCCCTTTACACAGTTTTAAGTTAGCTTAAAAACTAAGATGATAAAATGAAAATCAATGTTGACAGGTGTGTGAAAACAACTCTTAAATAATTTTTATTGGTATGCTATACATAAAAATGGGATTCATTGTTACACATTCATACATGCCCAGAATATAATAATATAATTTAGTAAGTTTTATTCCCTAGTGCCTCTCCTTGATCTCCCTTCCTCTTTCCTCTTGGTCTCCTATTTAGTGAAAACAATTTTTTAAAATCTATTTTTTTTAGTTATACATTGACACAATATCTTTATTTTGTTTATTTTTATGTGGTGCTGAGAATCGAACCCAGGGTCTCTCACATGTGAGGCGAGCGTGCTATCACTGAGCCACAACCCTAGCCCCACAATTTTATCAAAGAATTGTAAATAGGATAAAATTAATTCAACTATGTAGTTATCTGATGGGTTAGTTTCTTTCAAGGAATGAAGACAATGACTGTAGCTATCCCCAACAATATTATTTCTATTTATCAAATTTTTTATATGTCATATAAAACTGAAACTCTTCACCCATCTATGTTTCCTCCAGCTGCTTATTTTCTTCTCATCCCTATTTAATGACACCATCATCCAACCTAGTCACCCAAACAGGCTGGAGAAAATATGCGCTATCACAAAACATTAATACTCATAAAATATTCTTTTAGAGATGGTTAAAAAAAAACCACTTGAAAAGTCCATAAAGATAATTCACAAAATAAGATGGCAAAAAAGGAAAAAATTCAACTTCAGAAGTAATGAAGGAAATTAAAATTAAAATAAGAAGTCAGCCACCTATAATTTTGCAGGGGGTAGGGCTTATCAGGGATTGAACCCAGGAGCACTTTACCACTGAGCCACATTGCAAGCCCTTTTCATTTTTTGAGACAGAGTCTCACTAAATTGCTAAGGCTGGCTTTGAACTTGTGGATCTCCTGTCTCAACCTCCTGAGCTGTTGTGATTGCAGGCATGCGCCACAGTGCCTGGTGAGCTACTTACAATTTTTATCAGATTGGAGAAAATTATAAGATTGAAAATATCCTGTGTTAGTGAGGACGTAGGAAAGCAGACACTGTTATTATGTTCTGAGGGTGTTCACTGGAGACTTTAAAAATATTTTTTGGTGTTGTAGATGGACAGAATGCCTTATTTGTTTAGTTTCATATGGTGCTGAGGATCAAACCCAGCCTCACACATGCTAGGCAAGTGCTCTACCACTGGGCTACAGCTCCAGCCCCTCAGTGGACACTTTTAAGAGAATAATTTGGCATTATCTACCAACACTGAATCTCCATATGCTGTTATTTATATTATGGTAGGTTTACTTGTTATAGTCATAACTGGAAATAACTCACAAGTCTATCAGTAGGGGAAAGGATAAACAAATTATGTCATGTTTATACAATAAATATTACTTAGTACTAAAAAGAATAAAGCTACTTATAGTAGCAACAGAGTTGAATATCAAAAATTGTATGCTAAATGAAGGCTCCAGTTCATTTCACCCAGTTCCTCCCACAGAATCCTCTTATTACACCAACAGAATACATAGAATAGCTATTTGAGGACTATAACAAGAAAAGAACAGCACACAGATTGGAAAAGACCAGAATTCAAAGTACCACCAAATTTGTTATGTTTCCTGTTTTGTCTGCAGTCCCATCTGGCCTCTCCTTGAAGACATGAAAACATCTGACAAAATTCAATACACATTAATGATAAAACTCTCAGTGAAAGTAGAAATAGAGGGAAACTTCTTCAATTGGATAAAAAACATCTACAAAACCCCTACAGCTAACATTGTAAAAAATGTTAAATAATGAATGCTGAGGCAAGGCAAAGAGTCCATCTCTCCATTTCTACTCAGCATCATGCCAGAAGTGAAGTCATACTCAATGCAATAGACAAGAAAAAGTAGGAAGGCATCCAGATTGAAAAGGTAGAAGCCACAATATCCCTGTGTAGAGATATCTTTGTCTACACAGGGGATCTCAAAGAATTCAACAAAAAAATCTCAAAGAATTCAACAAAAACCCAGAAATTACTCAAGTTAAAAAAGTAAGTTTAGCAAGGTCACGGGATACAAGATCAACATACAAAAGCAACTGAATTTCCCTATGATAGCAATTTGAACTGGAAGTGGAAATTTTAAAATGATGTACAGTAGCTGCAAAAATATTAAATACTACACATAAGTCCAGCAAAAATGTACAGGTGTTCTATATGCTGAAAACCACAAAATGCAAAGAAAGAACTCAAAGACAATCCAAATACATGGAAAGGCATGCTGTGTACGTGAAACACAATACCAGTAGGATTTTTATAGATATAAAGCAGGTTCTAAAATTTATATGGAAAGGAAAGGAACTAGAGTAACCCAAATAATTTTGAAATAGAGCAGAACTGGAAAAATCATACTACCTGATTTTAATATTTGCTATAATATTACAGCAGTCAAGACACAGTATGGTACTGAAGAAGAGAGACACATACAGATCAATGGACTAGAATAAAATGCATAGAAACAGACTACACAAATAAACAATGATTTTTTTTTAACAAAAGTGTAAAAGAGTTAATGGAGGTAGGTGAAGTGTCCCACAAGACCAAGCCACGACTATGAGATGTTTCTGTGCTCTCAACTTGCATGACTGGTAAAATGCACTGAAGGATTTAAAAAAACAAAACTTGGAAAAGAAGCACCTCTACTGACAAAGCATCATGATCCTCACTGCAAAGGAGAAACACTGAAGTCCAGTCCACCAGGGCAAACAGGAAATTGGATATGTTGATAAGTGGCACATTAATCAGTCATGGGTATTGTTGCTGTGTATTGACTGAAATCTGGCTGGAAAGCTGCAAGAAGTAACTGAAACAATTTTTAGCTTGGTAAAAAAACAAGAAGCAATTAAATTCACAAATACTATCAAGTAAAAATATCATTGTTCATAGATGGTATATTTTTATACATAAAGCCTCAAAAGAATCTCATAAAAATCAAATAAGAGGCATCAGCAAGGTGGTTGGCTATCAGGGTAACATAAAATATCAACTGCATTTCAACATATGAGTTAGAACATGCAATTTTAATTATTTTTTTTTAATTATTTTTTTTTTCAGTTTTTGGCGGACACAACATCTTTGTTTGTATGTGGTGCTGAGGATCGAACCCGGGCTGCATGCATGCCAGGCGAGCGCACTACCGCTTGAGCCACATCCCCAGCCCTAAAATTTTTATCATATACAAGAATGACTAGAGCTATAAGATATCTAGAAATAAAACCAAATCACAGGATGTACTAGAATGAAAAAAAAAGAGACAGACACAGAGGCTCAGTCAGCCTACTCATCTGATTCTAGCCACCATTTGCCATGATTGCCATGCCAACCATATGAGATCCTGAGCCACAGCACTCACCTTAACCCTTGCCAAACTCCTGACTTCTCATTATCCATGAGAGAGAACAAAATGATTGTTGTCTGAAGCCATTAGGTTTGAAGGGGTATGTTATGCAGCAGTACTATACCTCAACCAAGCCCCAGCCAGTTACCAACTTTCTTCTTCCACACATTAAATTTTCACTTGACCTGTCTGGAAAACTCACTGCAATTATGATCCTTTTTTTTTAAACCAGATAAGTACACTGTAGTTGGACACGATGCCTTTATTGTATTTATTTATTTTTATATGGTACTGAGGATTGAACCCAAGGCTCACACGTGCTAGATGAACGCTATACCGCTGAGCCACAATCCCAGTCCATGCAATTATGATTGTAGTACAGAACTTACCTTGCCAAAATTAAGGATGCCAATTCTTGGAGGAAACAAAGGGCTGTGATTTCAGATACCTGCATGTTCAACAAGTTATGGCTCCTACAGAGTAGCAATTCTCACATACAGATGCATGTTAGCGTCATATTGCGGGTTTTAAATATTCTGCTATCAGGCCATGCCAAACTTCAATGAAATCAGACCTACTTACAAGCATCATTGTTTTTTTTTTTTTAACTACAAGGTGATTACAATATGAAATCAAGTTTGAACACCAATGCTATAGAACTACAAAATTAAATAGCGATTTTTTTGTTGTTTTTAGAGAAGCTATTCCCTATTTCTTTCCTTAGACTGAGAGAACCCACATTCACTGGTTCTGAAAACTGTGGGCTCTAACAGGGAGCTCAATGTCCCCAATGTTAAAGCTGAATATATTACCCTATGAGAATAAATTATATCACAGGGTACTCATGCTACATTGTGTATTTTTGAAATCACATATATTTAATATTTCAGTAATTCTTAAGGAAGCTATAAAGAATATGCACTTCTGTCCTATGTTATGAGGAAATAGAATGTGAGTAGGACTTGATAAAATTTGACTCAAATAGTTACTAGCATTTAAAATATTACATAAAAATAAGGTGTAAAAGCTATTCTAGCATAATATAGCCAGGACTTCACTACAATCCTTCACAAAACATTCCTCAATGGGCATACACAGAATTCCCATACATCTAGGAATATTCCATATATATACAGACCTGAAGGAGAAAAAATCCGCCTCCCACAGCTGTTGCAGCCAATTTTCCAACCTTCTGGAAGATGAAACCAGTGCACCTACAAGAACCAAACCAACATCAGATGAGTAGACACACTGTCGGATGTACACAAATATGCGTTTCTGATCATGGTCATATTTTCCTTACCTTGAGATGATCTACCTCCTGCCTACCCCCTACAGAAAGGCAGTCCCAAAGGAAGCATGACATAAAGAAATAAAATCCTGACTGACTAAAAAGATGGAGGCAGAAGCAACACAGAAGAGAAATGTTGCTGGACTAGATTTGGGGACTGAGTGACAGCAGGGTAAAAAGGATAGAATTTTGTCCCAAAAGACTATTTGGACAATAAGTAGCATTTTTATGGTATGAAAAGAAGAAAGAGGACCATAGGAAAAGGTAGGTAAGGGGAGGGGAAAATATAATGCTATTTTGTAAATGTGGAATGTGAAATGTCCACGAATCTGAGTGGTTACCTCCAGTTGCCAGTTTAATATAACTATTTTATTTGTTTCTTTATTATTGTCTATCATTCTGCCTCCACCTTCATTAAGACATAAGCTTCAAGGGGGCAGAGATTTTGTCTAGCTACTGTGAATTGTGCTACAATGATCGCTGTAGTGCAAACCTCTCTCTGACAGATTTCATTTCCTTTGTATGTGTAACTAGTACTGGGATTGCTGAATCATATTGTTATTCTATGTTTAATATGTGAAGAACCTGCATATAGTTTGTACATGTAATTGTATAAATTAATGGGTTTCAATGTTGCACTGCCATCCATGTATATATCAAGCTTTCATCATGTCCTTCCCTTTTCCTCACTCCCCTTGACTGCCTTTTCACACCCTAATACTCCCTTCTTCAACTTTAGGTTACCATTGTATGGTTATTTTTATTTATTTGACTTTTAGTTTCCTCCTATGAGAGAAAACATTTGCTAATTGTTTTTCTGTGAATGACTTATTAAACTTAACACAGTGTCCCCAGTTCTAGGCAAATAGCAGGATTTTATTCTTTATGGCTGAATAATAGCCATCATGTTTATATAATGTATTTTTTACCATTCATCTACCACTGTGAATATACACCATCTTTTTTTTATCCATTCATCTGTTGATGGGTACCTGGACTATTTCCATATCTTGTTATTTTTTGTGAATAGTACCCACAATACACATAGGTATGTAGATATCTCTTTGTATGCTGACTTCATATCCTTAGGCTATATATTCAGTAATGGTACAGCTGATCATATGGTAGTTCTATTTTCAGTTTTCTGAGAAAACTCCATACTGTTTTCCATAATGTCTGTACAGTTACCAACAGACTATGTACCCTTTTCTCTATAGGACTGACAGCATTTTAACTTTGTCTTTTTGATGACAGCCATTCTAACTGAGGATCATATGAGCATTGCTTGTAACAGTCAAAACAAGTCCAATACCAGTCATAGACTAGATAAATATACCATGCCATGTTCACACAATGCAACTATAAAGACAAATGAAAATGAAGAAACTATAACTACATACAACATGGATGAATATACAAAACACTGATTGAACAAGGAAAAAAAAACCCAAAAAATACATACTGCTGGGGAGGATGAAACAGGAGGATCGTGAGTTCAAAGCTAGCCTCAGCAACAGTGAAGCACTAAGCAACTCAGTGAGATCCTGTGTCTAAATAAAATACAAAATAGGGCTGGGGATGTGGCTCAGGGGTCAAGTGCCCCTGAGTTCAATCCCTGGTACCAAAAAAAAAAAAAAAGAAAGGAAATAACTCAACAATTATTCTTTAGTTATCTTTGAACTTATGATCCTCTCAAGCTGCCACATTTTTAAAAAACATTTATTTTTTAGTTGTAGTTGGACACAATACATTTATTTTATTTATTTATATGTGTTGCTGAGGATCAAACCCAGGGCCTCACATGTGCTAGGCAAGCGCTCTACTGCTGAGCCACAACCCCAGCCCCCACATTTTTTTTAACCTGAGTGGTTGTTACATAGTTTACTCTCATTTTTCTTTTTTTGCTATTAGAGACGTATTTATTCTCAACACAAAAAAATGATAAATGTCTGAGGTAGCAGATATGCCAATTAGTATGATCTAATCATTACACATTGCATGTGTGTTGAAATGTCATGTTGTATCCCATAAATATGCATAATTACTATGTGTCAATTAAAAATATAGATTGTAAATAAAAATAATAAAAGATTTAGTAATGTTCTGTAATATTATATTTACAAAGAAAAACAAAAACTGAAACATAAGAAAGTATCTTTGGTACACTCAGCCTTTCATATCTAAGAGTTCTCCACTGAGGGATTGAAAATATTTGAAAAAAAAATCTGTACTGAACATATACAGACTTTTTTCCTTGTCATTATTCCCTAAACAATAAAGAATAACAACTATTTATATAATATGTGTATTATCTCAGGTATAAAAGTAATTTAGAAATTATTTAAAATATACATGAGGATGTACATAGGTTAAATGTGAATATCATTTTATATAAAAGACTTGAGCATCCATAGACTTTGATCCATGAGGGATCCTGGAATTAATCCCCCATACGAGTTGACTCCCTATTTGTGAAAATGAACGCTTACCATGTATACTGTTCTATAGTTGTGTTAGATTGTATAATAAGATTTTTCAGGGCTGGGGATGTGGCTCAAGCGGTAGCGCGCTCGCCTGGCATGCGTGCGGCCCGGGTTCGATCCTCAGCACCACATACCAACAAAGATGTTGTGTCCGCCGAGAACTAAAAAATAAATATTAAAAAAATTCTCTCTCTCTCTCCTCTCTCACTCTCTCTTTAAAAAAAAAAAAGATTTTTCAAATATAAAGAGTTTCTGAAATTGAAGAATTCAATATACACTTACTAAATTTCCTATTAACATCAAAGGGAGGGGGATAAGAAAGGTAAGACAGACAGTGGAATGAATCCAAAATAATTTTTCTATGTACTTATATATTAACACACCATAGTGAATCCCACCATCATTTACATCCTTAAGAATGGTGGTTGCTAGGCACATGGTGGTGCTTGCCTGTAAGCCCAGTGGCTCAGGAGGCTGAGGCAGGAGGATCATGAGTTCAAAGCCAGCCTCAGCAACATGAAGATACTAGGTAACTGAATGAGACCTTGTTTCTAAATAAAATACAAAACAGGGCTGGGGATGTGGCTCAGTGGTTGAGTGCCCATGAGTTCAATCCCCAGTATCCCCCGCCCCCAAAAAACAATTGGGTCCTAACTAGAATAAGATATATTCCATGGTTGTAAATTATAACATAATGAATTATATTGTCATATATAAAAGTAAAAGAACATATATATACATATATATGACAAATGAAAACATAATTTGTGTCACATTATCATCTGACAGCTAATAAATGGTTAGCTCCTTGTTGTATCAATAGCTATATTGCCTTGGGCAAATGAATTTTTCTGAGCCTCAGTTTCTGTAAAATTTCAGAGGCTGACCAATTTTGCCAAAGTCAAATGTACTTTCATTAATTAGAGAAGATGGCTCCAATAACTGCAATACCAAATCATGCACAAAAGACACTGGATATCTTTCACATCACTTACCATCCAGTGACACCTCCAATTAACAGCTGGGTTGCCACGCTATACTTTTCAGCTGAAGGCCCAGATTCCTGCCCAAACAGTTTGCGCCACCATGGTTGCTTTTTAGCAAATTCTGCAAGGTCCAGCGACTCAAAATTTCCCTCAAAGCTACCTACAAGAATTAACATGCAAAATAAGAAAATATTCATTTTAAAGTGAATCACTACCATTTTAAACTAGATTAAGAGATCTTTGTTTTGTTTTTGTAACTGATAAACTGGTTCAAAAATTTATATGAAAGTGCACAAGGACAGAATAGTGTTTTGGTTACTATGGCTGTACAATAAATTACCATAAACTGGGCATAGTAGTGCATTCCTGTAATCCCAGCAGCTTGGGAGGCTCAGACAAGAGGATCGCAAATTCAAAGTCAGCCTCAAAAACTTAGGGGGGAAGTAAGCAATTTAGCAAGGCTTTGTGTCAAATTTTAAAAATGAAAATAAAAAAAGTTGGGGATGTGGCTCAGTGGTTAAACCTCCTGAGGTCAATCCCTGATACCAAATAAAACAAACAAAACACACACAGAACTATAACCATTTATTATGCTCTCAGATTCTATGGGTCAGACTTTCAGCCATGCCATTAAGACTTGTCTCTTGTTTTGTGAGGTCTGATATTTTAGCTAGGAAAGTTTGTTGCTAAGTGTCCTTAAACTTGTGAGACTCCTGCCTCAACTTTTTGAGTAGCTGGGATTACTGGCCTGTGCCACCATGGAACCTGAAAAGAAGAAAATTTAAGGAATTTCAAAACTTATTATAAGGGCACACTACAATTTACAACTACCCAATTTCAAGATTTATAAAAGTGTAGTATTCAATACCCTGTTGAACTGATCTAAGGATACACAAATATACCAGTGAAAGAGAACACCACATCCAGAAATAGATTCACACATTCTGTCATATGATTTTTAGTAACAAAGAACTAAGGTAACTCAATGGGATAGAGTGATTTTTCTTAACAAATTGTGTTAGACCTAGTAAATATTAATATTTAAAAACCAAAAGAATTTTAAGTTGTAGTTTGTACCATATATAAAATAAAAATTCAAGAACTAATTGAAGCTGGGCATAGTGGCACATGCCTGTAATTCTAGCAATTTGGGAGAGTGAGGTAGGCAGATTGGAAGTTCAAGGCCAGCTTCATCAAGTTATGGAGACCTGTCTGAAAATAAAAAGTAAAAAGGGTAGTGTTGTTGGTCAGTGGTAGGTTATCCTTTGGTTTTATTTTCAGTAGTGAAAAAAAAATTAATTCAGGATAGATTGTATATCACAATTTAGCAGAGCCATAATATGGATGAGTGAAGAAGCAGATCCTGTTAAGATCTTAACAGTAATTAAATTTGTGTAATATAACAAGAAAACATTACTGTTTAAGAAGAAATGATCAGTAAAAATGAATGAGTTTTGAGGTTTTCTTACAATGTGTTTTTACCAAGCTCCTAAGGTCAATAATTAGTTCTAGTTAAAAGGGGGATAAAGGGGCTGGGATTGTGGTTCAGTAGTAGAGCACTCATGTAGCATGTGCGAGGCCCTGGGTTTGATCCTCAGCACTACATAAAAATAAATAAATAAGGGTATTGTGTCCGACTACAACTAAAAAATATATATTAAAATAAATAAATAAAGGTATCACGTCCATTTAAAACTAAAAAAAAATCTTTTTTAATTTCTTGTCTTCTAGTTTTGTATATAACTCTTCCCAAACTAAAATTAACTTGTTATAATTCACAAAACTCTTTGATTTTAATCAGGGAAAAATTTCTTTAAAATGTTTTAAAATGGGGGGGGATTAAATTATGGAACTGTGGGGTTTATCTAATTTCTTCTAGACATTCATGAAACATGGCTATTCATCAAATAGTAGCCATGTTTATTATCATGTGATCATCAGCATGACAAAGATTGTAATGTGTGTGAATCTCAAAATTTTTCACTTTAGGTGTGGTGGCACATGTCTGTAATCTCAGTGGCTCAGGAGGCTTGAGGCAGGACGATCATGAGTTCAAAGTGAGTCTCAGCAACTTACGAAGGTGCTAAGCAACTTAGTGAGACTCTGTCTGCAAATAATATACAACATAAGGCTGGGTATGTGGCTCAGTGGTTGAGTGTCCCTGAGTTCAATTCCCAGTATCCCCCTTTAAAAAAATTCACAAAAGCATCCCTAAGTAGCATTATCTGATCAAGGTGTACATTTTAAGTGAGTGCCTGCAGTTTGTTTTGCAAGACAACAATGGTCAACTGCTTGGAGTCACCTAAATTAAGTGGTATTGATAAATGCTTAAATATTGGCTTTAGGTAGGAATTCATTTATAGTACATACCAATTTCTATGGTGTATTTGTTGAGCATAAATTGTGACATTACTGAAACCAGTACTGGGAAGAAATGCACATATAAAATAGATGTAAATTACTGAAGGGGCATAGATAACTGTAAAATATGGTAAATAATGAGATGATGAGGTTTGAGTACTTTCATTTTAATACAGTATCCCCAATATTTTTTTCCCTAAAAAACACGGTCTTGCTAAATTGTGAGGCTGGTTTTGAACTTGCAATGCTCCTGCTTCAGTGTCCGAGTCCCTGGAATTATAGTAGTGCACCACCAAGCCCTGTTACTGCAAATCATGTTAAGGTAAGGTCCCTGTTAGTAAATTGACTAAACGGAGTATTTGAAAGTAATATGTCATATGTTGTTCTTTTTTGAAAAACGATAAATAACGCAGATGGGGAGCCCCGAATGAAAATGACACCCGCCCAACATTTAATATGAACGTCCAAAGGGACAAAGAGGCTATTCTCGAGGGAATGGAGCGCTTCCGACAACAGGGACGGAATGTCTCCAGGACTCAGCAGTTGGGAGCGGTACCGGAAGTCTGCACGAGCACGCCACGAAAACAACATCCCAGGCAGTTCAGCCCCAGCCCAGCGCGTGACCTTGGCCGGACTTTGGAGTGACTGGGCCAGGGGAGGGTCATGGCGCCTTATCCTTCCCCTAGCCACTAGGGTCCCCTGGGGAGTTCGTCACGGACTGGCAGGCGCGGAGCCCTCCCACTTCCCGAGCCCTGGAAGGCGGCTCCCCAAGGCGCAGCTCGCGCGCGCTCCAGCCCTTACCTTGACTGGACGCAGCCATTTCGGCGAGCACTTCTCGCGAGGCCACTCGCAGAGGATCGGCGCGGCAGGACGCGGAGTACCGCGCTGGTGTGGTTAGCAAGCTTCCGGCACGTGGGGCAGATGTTTCCATTCCCACGGCGGCAGCGGAAGAGGGCGGGCTAGGCGCGGCAGCACCTGCCCGCCCCCTTAACAGCTGCGTCACAAGGCTCTGCGGTCGGCGTCACAAGCCCCATAGCCCCGCCCAAATGACTTGCGCAGATACGCTTGCGCAGAAACCCTCTTCGCTGCGGTAACCACCATGCTACCCTTCCCTAATAAGAATATTTCACCCGAAACTGGACAAGGTTATAAAAAGGGATGGAGATGTGGCTCTATGGCAAAGCACTCTGGGTTCAATTCCCAGTACCCCCGCCCCCCCAATTTTTTTTCACCTAAAGCCGTGCTCGTCTAGTTTGTAATCACTGACCACATATCTGTTCGATATATCATCTCCTCAGATATGCCCACAACTGTTTCAAGGTGGAAAACACAATTTACACATTTAAAACATTCCAATCACAACATACTTATGTGTCTTAACTACTACTTATTGTCTCCTATTTTTCTTTGCTGTGCACCCGCTGCCTACAACAATCTCTGTTTAGGACAAATGGGTATTGGCAATAAGAAAACCTCCTTCTGCCTCAGTTGTTTATCTGTACCCATTTGACAATGTCATCGTGAGGATGAAATCAGTAAGTGCTAAACACCTGGCACACCCTATATTGTGAGTATATGTCTACTTTTTTTGTCGTTCCCATTAAACTGTGACCCTCAGATGACACCAACAGGGTTTATTCATTTCTGGGGCAGAAAAGTTTACCACACTAATTAGGAGCATGATTTCTAGAGCTCAATTATATATATTTCAATACTACAGCTTTGGTGTAGTATTGAATTTGGTGACCACGACCAAATTCCCTAACCCCTTTCTGCTTGGTTGCACTGCCCCAGAAATGAACACAAGAATAGCAGATATGTTAGAAATTACTCGCATGGATTTCCTGCATATACTACCTGCCAGCTATTATCTTTGCATGCCGCTTCCTAGAACATAGGAGGTCTCACCAAATGTCTATCAAACAGATTTTTCTCGATACTTGTTAGCACGCTAGACAAAAGCTCAACAATTACTCAATAACCATTCTCATTCATGCAGAAGTGGACTAAATGGTAACATTTCTTATAGCTGATAAAGTTTCTTTACCTTAGCTCCTGCACTTTGAGACATTTAGGAAGGCACTCAATCCCTCTAATACATATTAACCTGAGTACACTCTCTGCTTGACCTCAGCATAGCTACATTTTGAAGTAAGGAGATATATCCTATACCTAGACCAAACAAATACATCAGATAACAAGACCACATAATAAATAAACAAAATCAATGACACATACTCATGAATACTTTTAAGAAAAAGGAAGCTGACAGACTTATTCAATAACAGTAAACATCTCAACCATTTGAAATCTCACAGGCAAAATATGAGCCAAAACTCAAAAGAAATATAGGAACGGAATCACATGAAGATACAGGAGAAAGGTGTTTAATGTAAAGGACTATACTACTATACTGTAGGCCATGAGACATTTCATGCCTCTAGGAAAAGGCAAGGAGGACAGCATGGCAAGAGCAAGCTCAGATAAAAAAAAATACATAAAAGCAACATGCAGACAATGTGAGATGCTTTAGGCCATGGTAAAGTTATACGATTTTTTTAAATACTTATTTTTACTACCCCAAATCTGTCTGATGTACCTGATCAGTCCCAACTTCCCACTACCCTGGAAAAAGAAGAGGAAATATCAGCAAAGAACCCTCTAAAGGAACAAACAGGCACACCTCCTGCACTCTCTCTCCCCTTTCCTGTAAGATCTCACAAATCTCTACCCTTAAAGAAATGAAACCTCTTCAGGTAAAATACAAGCTAGGAATTGTATCAGTCCAGTTCAATAAACCATCACTCACCAAAAAAAAAAAAAAAATACTTATTTTTAGGTGTATATGGACACAACACAATACCTTTATTTTTATGTGGTGCTGAGGGTCAAACCGGGGCCCCTCCTGTGCTAGGTGAGCGCTCTACCACTAAGCCACAATCCCAGCCCAAGTTACAGGATTTTACCTAAGAAGGTAAGAAGCCGTTGGAGGATTCTCAGCCACACAATTCACATGACTCACTTCATAGTTTTAAAGTCACTTGTGTTGTACACAGTGGTGCACATCTGTAATCAGCTTGGGAGGCTGAGGCAGGAAGATCACAAGTTCAAAACCAGCCTCAGCAACTTAGCAAGGCCCTAAGCAATTTAGCAACACTCTGTCTCAAAATTAAAAACAAAAACCCTGGGGATGTAGCTCAGTGGTAAACTGTCCCTGGTTCAGTCCCCAGTACACACACACACACACACACACAAAACAAACAAACAAACAAAACAAAACAAAACAAAACAACAAAAAAAAAAACCACATTGTGGGAGTTACACAAGACCCAAGGGTGAAAGCAGAGTAATATGAGAGTCAAGAACCTTTCACATCCTGAACCTTCTCTTGTTGCTGCCCCTAAGGAACAGAGTCAGAGTAGACCAGGAAAATTAGTAGATATTAAAGCATCTCTTCACTGTGACCTCCCTCCTTCTTTTCCTTTCCTCCAAAATTCTAATTTATAGTAGACATTTCATGCCTCTACTGCCTTCAGAAGTGAATGGGTTAAGCATTAGCTCATGCACCCTTTTCCTACTCCAGTTTTTCCTGTGGCTGCTTCCCAATGCCCAAAAGGAAGCAGTTCTGTCTGGTACTGCTTACTGTTCATGCTGCTGTCACATCCAGCAGATGAAGTCCTCTACATTTCTCTTCAAAACATTTGGGACTTTTCACAAAATCATAGAAAATTTACCTTTTTTCTCCTGGGAGCTAAAGATATTTTAGAGAACAGTTACACTTTTATTTCTGCTGTAGAACATTTTCTAGCAATAAGAGCCATGCAAATAGAACTCTCTAGCTGCTTCTTTCTGTGCCTTTTACAATTCAGCTTTAGTGCCATCCGAAGATATTACCTGGGTGCTGTGGAACTCTCCTGGGATTATATGAAAAGTGACCTGCTCAGTGAGCTGCATGTTGACACAAGGTAAAGGCTATACCTATATTCCTACAGCATTATGGGGATGTGATTCTGGTTGGAGAAAGTTGCTGACCGCAAGTTAGGATGGCTATAATGCTTAGTTAAACCCTGATAAAAAACATTTCCAGGTAAGGTGTCATTTCTTTTCAGACATCTAACCTATCAGTTGATGTTTTGTTCTGTTTTGCCCATTGCATCTCTGTCACATTCTGTAACTCTGAAATGTACAGAGTGTGGTAGAGAGACAAGCAGCAAAGGAAAAAGAACCAAACTTTCCTTGACCTACCCAAACTTTCATAGGCAGAATCAGGACAGTGAGATCCAATCAACTGAACTGAGTTTAGTTTCCAGTTCTCTGATGTGTGTATGTGGTATGTTTTTTCGTAATATTAGCTGTGATTTCAGAAGCTTTTCCTCTTTTGGAAGTTCTGGAGCATTTACTCATTTACTCTGAGGAAAGTAGATGATCTTTACAGTAATACATGCAGTCATTGGTTCATTCACATTTTTCTACCTCTTCTCCAGTCAGTTTTGGTTATATATGTTTTAGAAATAATAGAAAGCAATTTATTATCCCCAGATTTGATAATGTATTGGCATTGAGTTACATAACAGTCTCTGTGATTTTTTATTTTAGGTTGTAGGGATTAAACCCAGGGGCACTTTATCACTGACTTACATCTTCATCCCTTTTAATATTAGCCATGATTTTATTTTGAGAAAGTATCTTGCTAAATTGCTTAGAGATTTGCTAAGTTGCTGGGGCTGCCTTTGAACGTAGATCCTCCTGCCTCAGCCTCCCAAATTGCTGGGATTATGGGCATGGACCACCAGGCCCATCAGTCTCTGTGATTTTCGCTGACCTATTCTGTGTCTGTAATATTACTTTTTCATTTCCTTATGATGTTTATTCTCTTTCTGTCTTCAAAATTCTTCCAGAATTTTCTTGATTTTATTGGTCTTGCAAAGAACAATCTTTTGGGTTGATTTATCAATTCTTTTTTTCTTTATGTAAGTCATTCCTTTTTTCCAATTTCATTGGCTTTGTTTTGTTGTTTTACTTTTACTTTATTGAGTGAAATGCTGGAATTATTTATTTTAAATTTTGTGTTTTTTCCTTAAATGTGTACTATAAGGATTTAAACACAATACATAATTTATGCCAATGTAAATACTAAATGTAGTCATGTTATACATTATCATCTTTCTTTTTGGTGGTGCTAAGGATTGAACCCAGGGCCTTGTGCAGGCGAGGCAAGCACTCTACCAACTGAGCTATAGCCCCAGCTCTAAATTATCATCTTTGTTTGATTTTCCCCATTCTCCTTACACACACCCCTTCTTGCCTATCCCAATCAGGCATCCCAGGATGATAATACACACCTACCCGTGAGGGTTTTCTTTTCCATAGTTTGTTTTATATAAGTGTGAACTTATACACACCTTTCCACTCACTTTGCACTATATCTTTGCACTCACTACCATATGTAGAGTGATGCTGCAACATTACTTTTTTTAAGAGAGAGAGAGAGAGAGAGAGAGAGAGAGAGAGAGAGAGAGAGAGAGAATTTTTAAATATTTATTGTTTAGTTTTTGGCGCACACAACATCTTTATTTGTATGTGGTGCTGAGGATCGAACCCAGTGCCACGTGCATGCCAGGCAAGCACGCTACCACTTGAGCCACATCCCCAGCCCTGCAACATTACTTTAATTGAATTATTTTTATTTCTACTGAGCTTAAGCAACTTCTAAAATGGAACTTGTTTATTATTTTTTTCTTTGTGCTCTTTAATTTTTTAATTAATTACAAGACCCCTCTTATTATTTCAAGTTTTAATTTGCTTCATGATTATTGCAATTTCCCAAGATCTATTATTTGTCTATTGCCCTTCGTTATAATTTTGCCAAAATGGCTTTAATTTTTATAGTCAACTATATATTTTATTTCATATCTTCAAAGTTGGCTGTTTAAAAATGTCTTCCACACTTCAGTGTTGCAAATGTATTCTCCCAGATTTTCTTACAAGATTTTTACTGTTTTGCTTTTTACAACTCATTTGCTAATTATGTTTTCTATAGGGAATAAGAGAGGCATCTGTCTAGCTTTATTTTTATCCATATCAATGACCTATTGTGATGGCATCATTTATAAAATAATTCAGCTTTACCATTAATTTGAAATAACACATTAATCTTATAAAAATTCTCACATAGCAATATGTGTTTTTGGATTTATTATGCTATTTCATTGACCTACTATCATCTTGCTATACCAGTACCATATTGAGGTGATTATAGTGGACCTCTAATATATCCTGATATCTGGTAAAAGCAACCTTTATTATTTATTTATTTATTTATTCATCAATTCATTCCTTCGTTCATTCATTCAGGTACTAGGAATTGAAACCAGGGATGTTCCACTATTAAGCAACATCCTCAGCTGTTTTTTATCTTTATTTTGATACAGGGCCTCACTAAATTTGCTGAGGCTGGCCTTGAATTTGCAATCCTCCTGCCACAGCCTCCCAAGTTGCTAGGGATTATAGGCATGTGCCACTGTGCCAGGTAAATATCTTAAAGCTTTTTTTGTGGAAAAATAAAGTGCCTAAGAATAACTAAGAAAAGTACAAAATGAACAGTGCAGATTGCTTTCACAGTCAGCCCACTGGCACACACCTGTAGTACCAGAGATTAGGAATGTTGAGGAAGGAGGATTGCAAGTTCAAGATCAGCCTCAGCAAGTTAGTGAGACCCTGTCTCAAAATAAAAATAGAAAGGTCTGGGTGTGTTCTTCAGTGGTAGAGTACCCCTGGGTTCAATCACTAGAACAAAAAAGTTAACTTATTTATCAGATTAAAAAGACCCAAGAGCTGTTGTGATTCTAACTGAAATTTCATTAAATTTTCACATTAACTTTATTAATATATTTAAGTAATTTTGTTATTGCATTATGCCTATGCATTTATAAATGTGTTGCTATTGTTAATAAAATGGTTTTCTTCTATAATCCCACATACTTGGGTGACTGAGGCAGGAGGATCACAAGTTCAAGGCCAGCCTAGGCAATTTACTAAGACTGTCTCAAAATAAAAAAGACTAGGGATGTAATTCAGTGGTAAAGCACTTGCCTAGAATGTGTGAAGCCCATTTTAATATTGGGTTGAACCCCCAGTTTTCATTTGTAAGTGCTTAGTACTAAAATAGAGAAAAGCTATTACTTTGTGCATATTCATCTTGATCTAGTTCCAATACCATATTAATCATAATAATTTTAGCCTAATATTTGTGGGTATTCAATCATATCATTAATAAAATGAGACAGATTTTAGATCTTTCTAGTGTTTATAACCAATTATTTCATGTTCTTATCTGATAGAATTTATTAGAAAACATGAAAAACATTAGATAACAATAAACACAGCATTCCTGTGTGCTCCAGGGTTTCCCTTGAAATACTCTTAATATGTTGCTATTTAAAATAATAATTGCTGGGACTGGGGTTGTGGCTCAAGAGGTAGAGTGTTCACCTAGCATATGTAAAACACTGGGCTCAATCCTCAGCACCATAAAGTAGTATGTTATTTTCTCTTTTATTGTTCCTTTGTTTCTGATGCTGAGGGCATTTAAAACTATACATCTTTTTCTGAAATTCCACTAGATTGGGTAATAATCATGTTCTTTTTATCTTGACTGAGCAAAGAAATTATTGATTCATTATCTATGTTATCTTATTGGCATGTACCTATGCAATGTTCACACATTAAATTCTTTTTAAAAAATATTTATTTTTTAGTTGTAGTTGGACACAATACCTTTATTTTATTTGTTTATTTTTATGTCGTGCTAAGGATTGAACTCAGGGCCATGCATGTGCTAGGTGGGTGCTCTACTGCTGAGCCACAACCCCAGCTCCCTCACACATTAATTTCTTAATGCAAAAAGTGAATGTGTCAACTATATTAGCTCTTGAAATGTTCACTTTTTGCATAAGAAATCTCACTATTTATTATTGAACAAAATAAAACAGCCTGAGTCTGTATATATTCCTTTTTCAGTCCTTTTTTTGGCTTAATAAGATTGCATTTATGTCTTGATGGACATTTTTGGCCATTATGAAGAATACTAGTACAGACATTCATATACAAATCTTTACATGAACATATGTTTTCATTTCTATTAGGCATATTCTTTAATAGTAGAGTTTTTAGGTCAAATGGTATTTCTTTATTTAATTGTCAGGAATTACCCAACTGTTTTGCAAAACAGCTGCACCATTTTACATTCCTACTAGTAGTGGATAAAGGTATCAGTTTCTCAACATCTTCACCAATAATCATTGCTGTTATTTTTATTTTAGCTAACCTAAAGGGGATAAAATGGTTTGGATTTAGATTTATCTGATAAATGATATCAAATATTTTAATGTATATATTGACCATTTGTGTACCTTCTTTGCAGAAATGTCCATTCACTCCTTTGCTTATCTTTTAATTAGATTATTTGTCTTTTAGGATTGACTTGTGAAAGTTCTTTATATATTCTTTTTCATTTTATTTGTTGTTTTTCGATATTCTTGATATATTACACCTTCATCAGATTATGATATGGAAATGTTTTCCCCATTCAGTGAGTAGTCTTTTCACTGTTCTAATATTATCCTTTGAAGCCAAAGTTTTTCACTGTGATGAAGTCCAATTTATATATTTTTCCCTTTGGTTGCTTGTACTTTTGGTGTCATATGTAAGAAATCAATGTCAAATTTAAAGTCACAAATATTTCACTTACATTTTGTAAGAGTTTTATGTTTTTAGCTCCTATATTAAAGTCTTTGACCCACGTTGAGTTAAATTTTGTGGAATGTGTGAGAAATTTAATGGAGTAAACTCATTTGTTACCTAACTTTCTGTTGTTGTATAGGCAGTCAGATGTATTTACCAAGAAAAAGTTGATCAAATTTTTATTTCAATAATACTAGTTTATGATCTTGATTATTTTGATACTGATTAACAAGATAAGCTGACTCTGGACACATCCTGAAAACCTCTGCCAAGGTTTGAAATAAACAGCTGGGGAAATTCAATTTTATATTATCTGTTCCTGCAGCTGCTGAGCTTCTTCTAAGCAAGGGTCAAGGAAAATAATAGGTTTTCCGATTAGTTAGATAAAATGTGAAAAAACAGTTCATGTCAGGGACAATTGTTGCTAAATATATTTGGCAGGATTTATATATTGAATCCCAAGGGAAACACACAAACAAAAAGTTCACACAAGTTAGGAAGGAGCAAAACCTGTGAATCCTGGAATGTTTTAATCATTTACTGTGCAGATTACCCTGGAACTGAGACATGCAAATAAATCACGTATTTCTGATTCAGTGGAAAATATTTTCTAATGGAAAAGGTCTTAGGCTGGGAAGCTGTATATTGTTGTCCTGTTGATGTAGGAATTTGTGGATACAGAAAAAGACAGACCTTGTCTCCAAAGAGAAGCAGCTTAGCTGTTGGAATGCAAGAAATGCACAAGAACCTTTGAAATGAAAAAAAAAAAAAAAAAGGTCATGCCCTTGCCTACAAAATGTAACATGAGGGCAATATGCAAGCACTAGAAAAACTGGAGTGAAATTGTGTAACTCCATCCTGGCTCCATCTCTAGTTCCTTCTGCTCCTTCATAAATATTAACAACCTACAACAAGAGGTTTCTGTTTCTCCTTCTGCCGGTGGTCTGCATTTTCCTTTGAATGTATATTTCTTAAGTTATCTTGAAAGGTGTTGCTCCCTTAAGATAGGAGAAAATCAGTACAGAAAGTCATTTGTCATGGCCTTGAGTTGGCAGAAGGGCTCCCCAAGCAACACGCTTTCTTGGGTGTCCTGCAAACTCCAGAGTGGAGTAAAACGTGGGAGAGCAGAGAAGTAAGCATGAAATCTGCACCACCTTTGCCCCATTCCTGTTAGCTGGTCCCCTTGAGAGAGGTCTGTGAAAACCGAGCATCCCCAAGGAGCTTTTCCAGCCAGTTTGCTGCTAGATCCCAGGAAGGGGTGTGAAGGGCTTCTTGCCTGACTATGGATTGTGCTTGCAGCAGTTTTTGCTTTATGTGTGTGGAGGCTGTCCTGCTCACCGTTGGAGAGATCTCTTCTGGATGTTACCTTTCTTAGAAGGAAATCTGCTTCATTTGTTGGGTTAGTCCTTTCTGCTTCAACTTTGACATCATCTGGGAGTCAGAGAGCCTCCCTCTGCAAGGTGCTGTCTGTGTCTGTCCCTGTGTTTTCAGGGATTCCCCACAGTTCCCATTGGGCATGACTCTTGCAGATACATGTAGCAAGATCTGCTGTCTGCAGTGTGATGCAATTTTTCTCCAAACTAGTGCAAAAATAAAATAATGTCCCCTCATCAGAGTATGTCAAGGGCTGCAATCCTGGGGACCTTCTGGTTGGTTCTGTTGGGGTGTGTGCATAGCTGCATCTTTCTACTTACCACAGCATCTCCTCCAGGTTTGCATGAAGGGAGGGTGACTGTGTAGCTCATGATACAGATCTTACAGAGTCACATTCACCCTTTTTATATAAAACATTTAAGTTTTCAGTATCTCTTAGCAGGTTTCTGTTAATCATATCTGCTAAGCTTTTGTGATAGCATCTTCACAAATTTATAGCTGGCGTGAATTATCTGAAAGTAAACCAGATGAAAACATTTCCAGGCAACATTGTTCAAATATTGACAATTTGTATGCCTTCTTAAGTTATTTTAAAGCTTTTGAAAAATGCAAATAGGGAAAAAAATCATCTGTTTTTTTCTTCTTTCTTCCTTTTGCATGGAGGAAGTTTATTGGGGTAGGCAATCCACTGGAAGTAATGGAAACAGGATTGGATAGAGGGAGAAGTTGAATGGATGCAGTTTTATTCACCCTCACATTGACCAGGAAAGGGACATTTCTTTGGGTGAGGTTGCTGACTTCAGACAAAGGTAGTTTCCTAAGGGGAACTCAGATGAAAGCCATCAGCTGTCAGCATTTCCAGCAGCTTGTCTCCCTCCTCTAGTATCCACTCTGGATTCCTCCCACTACCTTTCATTTTGTACTTCTGCTGGTTCAATTGGGTCACCTGATGAGGTGCCTCGTCATTGTGCCCTTCTCAGGACTTGGTTGCGCTTGCCCATTTATCATCCAAATTGGGCAATGGAGTACCAAGAGATATCCAAGTGAATGATCTTGGTTCCAAATGCATTCTTCTCTTTTCCTATTGTATAACACTTCCTGCCACTGCTCATCACAGTAAGTTACTCCTAGCCTTTTAAAAACTAGGGCTCCTAAGCCCTCAGAGCCCACATTTAGAAGCAGTTTCCCCAATGGGGTCAATGGGAATAATGTTAATTTGAAGCTGCTCCTACTAACACCCCTCATTTCCCAGATCCATGTAATTTAGTTAGGAAAATAGCACTATATAATAGCCATTAAACTATTGAATATACTGCATCCTGGAAGATTGTGCCTTATTCTTACAGAATATTATCTCTAAACTGGTGTCTTGGCTATTCCTTCAATAAGCTATTCTACACTCTATCAGATGGGCAACACAATTTTCCAGTAATATTGTATATGATTAGACTATTGGATTCCATGGTCATGTATTTCCTTGCTTTAAAATGGATTTCTTGGTGTGATGCAATGATAAAATGCAAGGTCTTGTGCTAATGGAAGGGCTTGGCTGGTGTTGATTACTTAGGCTCACCAAATGGCTAAATGTCGTTTTCATGACTAAACACTCAAGGTCACTCCAGGTGAACTGGGCTGCACAAAATTATCACACAGAGACAGAAATACCTTTTTCTTTGGGTCCTGTGATAGCTCCTCTGACCTTAGGGGTCCATGGAAAGAGAGAGAGGAGCATGTGCTGAACCCTTTTATTGAGGAGAAGCCATTCAAATGAGGCAAGGGGTAGGATTACAAGGGAACAGGGCCACACCTTATTATCCAAGCGAGGGAAAAGACCTAGTCCCAAGTCCTGAGTCATGGCACTACCCAGCCAGACTACAGCAGATTCCCCGTGGTGTATCAATCAGGACTTAAAGGCGCATGCATTTGGAGTGGCTCCCCACAGCTGGATAGTTTCCTTGATGAATGATGACATATGGGCTTGCTTTTGGACTCCATTGCTGGCAAGTTGGATATTCACAGCAACAATACCTAGATCAGCTTTGCCTGCATAGCCCATTATAGCCTCAGCAATGGCCCTTCATTCTTAGGTCCATTTTGCTAGAATTGAGGTACCAACAATAGAAGCCAGCAAACACTTGACTGGTTAAGGCATTCAGTCTACTTGGTTGTTCAGTGCCTTTTGTGTGGTGAATATTCTCTTGACTTATTCATTCTCTGTTGCCATCCTTTGTTTATGTAGATTCACGTTTCTGCCATGTCATTTTCTTTCTCTCTGAACAACTTCTTTGAATATTTCTTGCAAAATGGGTCTATAGGTAATATATTCCTCGAATTTTTATTTATCTAAGAAAGTATTTCTTCTGACGTTTTGAAGGATAATTTCATTTAGTATACAATCCTAGGTTGATGTAGGTAAAGTGTTTTCCTCTTGCTTTGACTTCTTTTTTTTTTTTTGAGAGAGAGAGAGAGAGAGAATTTTTTAATATTTATTTTTTAGTTTTTGGTGGACACAACATCTTTGTATGTGGTGCTGAGGATCGAACCCGGGCCGCACGCATGCCAGGCGAGCACGCTACTGCTTGAGCCACATCCCCAGCCCCTTGCTTTGACTTCTTACAAGAGTTTTTCTTTGATTTTTCTGAAGTTTGAATATTATATACACAAATTCAGTTTTTATTTGTTTGTATTTATACTTCTTGTAAGTTTCCTGTATATGTGGTTTGATGTGTAGTATTAATCTGGGGAGATCAATTGCCTCTCAGTGTTGTTTCAAAACTTGGCCTCTGTTTCTTTCTTTTCTCTTCTTCTGGTATTTACATTTGTATGTGTTATACTTGTCCCACAGATTGTAGATATTCTGTTCTGCTTTTCCAGTAATTTTTTGAAGTTTCTATGATCATATCCTCAAGCTCAGAGATTCTTTCCTCTGCTATTCTATTAATGACCCCATTAAGCCAGTTATGGTGGCACACACCTGTAATCCCAGCATTTTGGGAGGCTGAGGCAGGAGGATCACAAGTTCAAAGCCAGCCTCAGCAACAATGAGGTGCTAAGCAATTCAGTGAGACCCTGTCTCTAAATAAAATACAAAATAGGACTGGGGATGTGGCTCAGTGGTTCAGTGACCCTGGGTTCAATCCTCAGTATCAAAAAAAAAAAAAAAACAGCCCATCAAAGATATTCTTTATTTCTGTTACAGTATTTTTTTTTACTTCCAGAATTATTTTTTTGATTCTTTCTTAGAATTTCCATCTCTCTGCTTACAATATATATCTGTTATTATATATTTTCTACTTCCTCCATTAAAACCCTTAGCATATAGGTCATTGTTTTTAAAAGTTTCTAGTGTGATAATTTCTACTTTCCTGTCATATCTGGCTCTGGTTCTGGTGTTGAATTTGTCTCATCAAATTGGATTGTTTTCTTTTTAGAATGTCTTGTATTTTTTTCTGGACATGATATACTGGGTACAAGGTACAGCTATAAATAGGCTTTTAGTGATGTGTTGGTGGGGTGATGGGCAGGGCATGCACTCTATAGTGGTATGACTAGTTCTCCATCTTAGTATTTAGGTGAGCCTGTGCCCCTGGCCTGTGACTTTTCCATTGCTTTTTAACAAAATATGAGTAAATCAAATCTAGGAGTATATTAGAAGGATTATATAATACAACAATAATGAGATTTACTCCTATAGTGTAAGGATGTTTCAGCATATGACAATTTACCAGTGTAATACATTAACAGAATGGGGGAAAACATATGATCATCTCAACTGATGTGGGAAAAACATTTGAAAAAATTTGACACCCTTTCATGTTAATAACCCTTAAGAAATTAGGAATATCGGGCTGGGGATGTGGCTCAAGTGGTAGCGCGCTTGCCTGGCATGTGTGCGGCTCGGGTTCGATCCTCAGCACCACATACAAACAAAGATGTTGTGTCCGCCAATACCTAAAATAAAAAAAAAAATTAAAAAAATTCTCTCTCTCTCTCTCTCTCTCTCTCTCTCTCTCTAAAAAAAGAAATTAGGAATAAAAGGATATTATCTCAATATAATAAAAGCCACATATGAAAAACCAACAGTGAAATTGGGCCTAAACTAACACTATGTGCAAAAATAAACTCAAAGGAATCCATAACCTAAATGTAAGGTTAAAATTATAAAACTCTCAGAAGAAAATATAGGGTAAAACTGCATGGCTTTGAATTTGCCAGTGCTTTCTTGGATATAACACTGAAGGCAAAGACAATGAAAGAAAAACAGATGAATTGGACTTCATGAAAATTAAATAAGTTTGTTCATAAAAGGACACAACAGAGTCAGAAAGCAACCTGCAGAATGACATAAACTATTTGTAAATCCTATGTTAGATTTAAATAAGGGATTACTATCCAGAAAATATATATAACTCTTTTTTTTAAAAAATATATTTTTTAGTTGTCAATGGACCTTTATTTATTTATTTTTTTTATGTGGTGCTGAGGATCGAACCCAGTGCCTCACACATGCTAGGCAAGTGCTCTGCCACTGAGCCACAACCCTAGCCCAGTTCTAACCAATGTATAGAACTCTTAAAACCCAATAACAAGAAAGCAAATGACCTGATTTGAAAGGGGAAATATGGCCTGGCAATAGAACTCAGTGGTAGACCACTTGCCTAACATTTGTGAACCCCTAATTTTAATCCCCAGCATCCCAAAATTGTGGGGCACAAACGACTTGAATAGAGATTCCTCCAAAGAAAATATACACATGACTAATAAGCACATGAAAGGACATAAATCACTAATTATTAAGGAAATATGAATAAAACTACAAAGAAATACCACCTTACCCACCATGATGGCTACTCTAAAAATACAAACAATTACAAATGTTTGCAAAAATACAGAAAAATTAAAGTCCTTATTTACTGTTGGGAATATTAAATTCTACAGTTTATATGGAAAAGAGTACTGCAATTCCTCCAAAACTAAAAACTAGAGTTACCATTTGATCCAGCAATTACACTTTTAGGTATATATTCAAAATAATTGAAAGCAGGGACTTGAGATATTTGTACATCCATTGTATTATTAAGGATTCTCCAAAGAAACAGAACAAAAAGGAGAGATATACTACATGTTATATATGTATTGCTGTCCATACCAACATTATTCACAATAGCTCTTCATGTCTTTTGCCAGATAAATGGTTAATCAAAATGTGACCTATATGTTTTCACATTATCATATTTTATTGCAATCAAAACTAAAAAGAAAAAAATAACCAGGTGTGGATGCTCCAGAAAGAAACAATGAGACTTTGGTTGTTTCACCATAGGGTTGAGAAAGAAACAAATAAGTGATCAATACCTAGACTTACTTTTATTCATTTCACATCCTGGTAATCTCAGGCATGATGGACTCTCACTCCAGGCTTATAAATACAATCAGAAGCTGTCCCTTATTTCTCCCATTTCATATTTATTGTGGTCATTTACAACAGTGAAGGTGTCTCACTGGCTGATATTTGGGGGCTCCTTTTTCTGTGTCCCCCATTCATCTTTTATTTGTGCTATAGTCCATTTCTCACATCTCTCACTTTTCAAAAACTCCTGAGAATCAATAACATAGGAGACTCAAACAACACTTTTTCCACATTAATTATGTCTTTAAAAAGTTTTCATTTTCCATATTCATTTCTGATGTGTGTTTTGTGATAGCACAGAGGAGGTACATAGTATGTGGTTAATATGTGTCACAATGGGCAAAGGTACAACACTGCAGTTGAGGGAGAGAGGAAGAATGTCCACGCGTTATGCCCTTTTCAATGCTTTATTCACTCCAAATCACTCAATACAATTTCACTCTATAGGTTCTTAATCAAGGAATGACAGTCCTTAGTGCTGGGCATTGCAATAGACATAATCAATTCAAAGCAAACAATTCTAAGTTTGCAAACACACCTCATCATGACAGACTTATTAGACATTCCCTCTGCATGCTGAGCTTAAGTGCTAGATTTAAAGTCTAAAATCTTAGGTCTCAAGTCCAGCACATACACACTCACTCAGACTGCAGTGACCAGTCAGGAACCCATAGAAGCTTCTCCTGGAGCTGATGGCTGGCTGAAGAGAAGGAGAAGTAAGGAAAGGTCGCCTTTTTCACTAGAGTAAAGTCTGCTGAAGACTTTGAGAGTGGTGAGGATGATGCAGAGGATTAGGCCGATGGTGAGAAGAGTTGGGATATCAGTCCAGGTCCTCATTAAGCTCTCAGGCTTGTGTGCATCAGTGTCAGCTGGCTGAATGTCTGTTCATTTGTTCCATTATTTATACTAAATTTTGGGAGCTTCTGTTCACCCTTTGGGTCCCCATCAGCTGTTACCAGGTTTGCTAGTAACATCTTACATCTTGGAGTCAGGACATATGGTCTGGTGTTTTCCGCCCTGATATCACATTTTTGACTCTTATCAGGATTATGACAAATGACATGTGACTTCACCCTGACTCTTACCAGGATTGTGGAAACTGACTTGCTTTTATCAGGATATGCCTGATGGCATATCAGAGGGCTCCATAGGCTGGCCTGGTGAGACTGCAGGTTTATTTTAAAATGGAGTTTTAGAATGGAGTTGCTTAGACTAAGGCCTAAGGCCATCCTTACAATATGTAAGTCAGTATACATCTGTTTGGGGCAAGTGCTTAACTTTTTTTGATTGATTGAAGTTTGAAGACCAGGATCTATACATGAAAGTTTTCTTCCTCATGAGAATTAATTGAATTCCCATGTCTTATTGAAATGATATCAACTGGTAAAATCTAATGGAAAATAAAAGTTAGATGTTGAAAGCATAAATCAGGAAGAGAGGCTCTTTGTGGCATATAGAAAGCTACAGAACTGTTCCATGGTGTGAAAAAGTTACCAGCATATGAAAACCAGTGAGTTTAAATATTCACATTCAGCTACTTCATAATTTCTATCAATTTGCTTGGGTCTAGTGTCCCATCTTCACTAGGATTCACATTGGTTATTTTGATTATTCAATCTAAATCGGGGGCTCAGGACATAACAGCCTAACTTGTCAGGTAGGGAAAGAGGAAAACTTGGGAACCTAAAAGAATTTTGATGACTTATGAAAAAAAATAACACTTTAGGAACATTTATATAATTAATTTTAATAATAATTTCTAATTTAGTAACTGATCCATGAATAAATAGATAATTGGGAGTATTAGACTAGACACAAAAATGAGCATTAATGTATAATTGTCTGTGAATTATAATGCTTGGTATCAGAAGGTCTCAATGTATATAGTCTTCATTGAAAGTTAATTGTCTCTGTGATATTCTTGGTACCCCTAAGTAAGAAAGTATAATTTTAAGTTCATATTGATCAAATTTTCATGTAAGATACTTAGGTTAAAGTTATAGTCTGTTTTAGAGGTGAAATTGAAAGATTCAATAGTTATTGCTTTGGCAGAAAAATTTTTGGCTGATGTACTGTATGGGTCTTGATTTTATGATCTATCATTTTGTACCTAATATATAAGTTGACTTGCAGAAACAGTGTTTGATTTGGTGGCTTTCAGGGATTCATGTACAACTTCTAATTTAGTAACTGAACATTTGTTAACAGTAGATGAGAATGGGATGGGAGCATTAGTTGCAGCTGAATTTTGAATGACTTTTCCTTTCTCCATACAGATTTCCTCCTAGAACACAAAGATCTTTTCCGTTCAATACCTCGGTCATGTATAAAAAGACTGTGTTTGTAGAGTTCACGGATCACCTTTTCAACATTGCCAAGCCCAGGCCACCCTGGATGGGTAATAAAAAAACAATATTGAATGCTAATTATGACACTGGTTATCTTATTTCCTAGCAAGGATTCTCCAATCTTGGGAGTGCAGTTAAATATGGCAGCTGTCAAAAAGAATGTTCTTTTGTTCAGTTTTCCTTACTGCCATACTTAGGGCTGACACTTGTGTCTTCTATAAATGTTGCAGTGCTCCTGCAGCATTATTCTGGATTTCTTTTCTTTCTATCATCAATCCATAGGTGATCTTATCCAGCTTTATGACTTTAAAATATTATCTATATGCTAATAATTCCCAAACTTCTATTTTCCACTTACACCTCTCACGTGAACACTAACTGCATACTTTCACTTAGATGTTGAATAAACATGCAACAAGGTGTTCAGATGAGACATTTCCTGTCATAACTTTTTTTTTTGGTGGCACTGGGTATCAAACCCAGGGCCTTGCACATGTTAGACATGCACTCTGCCACTGAGCTATACTCCATGTCTCTGTCTTAGAATTATTGGGAGAGAGCTGGGGATGTGGCTCACGCGGTAGCGCACTCACCTGGCATGTGTGTGGCCCGGGTTCGATCCTCAGCACCACATACCAACAAAGATGTTGTGTCTGCCGAAAACTAAACAATAAATATTAAAAAATTCTCTCTCTCTCTTAAAAAAAAGAATTATTGGGAGAATTATAGGTGACAAATATTCCTATATTATGAAAAAAGGTATTAGCCCACCTATTCAGGACTTGTTCATATAGTGGTTCAAAACTAGTTATGTAACCCTTGGACCATGACTCACTTATAAGCCTATATAAAAGAAGGCTAGGAAGTTTATATTTAAAGATTTTTTGGAGAGCATTTTGGGGATATCCCTTACCATGTGAGGGGAATAAATCTCCCTCATGTCAAGCTATAACAATGAAGACTTCAGGAGAACAACTTAGAAGACTAGACATAGCACTTCTGGAACTTGACATACTGACTAGTGCCTGATTTCTGTCTCTAAAAACTTTAGGGCCGGGGCTGTGGCTCAGTGGTAGAGCACTTGCTTTGCACATGTAAGGCACTTGGTTCAATCCTCAGCACCACATAAAAATAAAAATAAATAAGATAAAGATATTGTGTCCATGTATAACTAAAAAAAATTTAAAAAAAACCTTTTAAGGTCAGAGACTAGGAGTAATTTCCCCTGATGGCATAGCAGGGAGGGTGGGATATAGTAGAATGTGACTGCACTATTATTGTTAAGCATGAGGCCAGAAAGTTCACAGGATGAGACCCCAAGAGAAAAGGCCCATGTGGGTTGTACTGCCAGAAACATAAACTAAGGGGAAACATGCAAGTGACCAGCTAAAAAGTGTATACCCCATGGAGAGAGATACAGTATGATGTCACCATATTGAGGGTTGGGGAGGGGGTCTTCAAAGGACTCAGATATATTCCCACAAAAGAGGCAGAATTTTGGCATGTGCTACAACCAAGGGATACTAATGCAATGCTGCCACTGTTATTTCAAACCAAGTCCTATCATCAAGACTCTTTTTCCACTCCCACCCTCTTTCCATTTGCTTCTACCTTAGAGGGTCCAGAATTTAGCTGGAGGAAAAAGGGAACTTTTAATTGCAGAGGACATCAAAATTTTATATTTAGACTGGACTGGTTTTATAATACTAAAAACGTTGCTGTTTGCTAACACCTGAAAGTTACTGGAAAAGATTTAGGATCAGTCAAAGTGTAAGAGAGGAAAATTCCATATACTGCAATTAAAAACAAAGCTATTTTATGTTTTCATTGAATCCTATTAATTCAATAAACCATTTATAGGCATATTTTTTAAAAAAATATTTTTTAGGTGTAGATGGACACAATATCTTTATTTTATTTATTTTATGTGGTGCTGAGAATCAAACCTAGTGCCTCACACATGCTAGACAAGAGCTTTACCACTGAGCTACAGCCCCAGCCCCATTTATAGGCATCTTATAATATCCACAAAGCAGAACTCTGTGTGTGTGTGTGTGTGTGTGTGTGTGTGTGTGGCTGGGGATTGAACCCAGGGCCTTGTGCATGTGAGGCAAGCAGTCTTCCAATGGAACTATAGTCCAGGCCCCACAAAATAGAACTCTTAATTTTTCTCTTGCTTTTCTGTGTCATGGATTAACAAATGACCCAGAGTAGAAGCCACAGATCATATGAATAATTTTTTACCCCTCTCTTTCTCTTTTATTCTGTCTCCAACATCCAGTCCATCCATAAGTCCTATTGACTGTTACTTCAAAACAAGTTCCAAGTTGTCCTCTTTTACTTCCGTAAAATCAAGATTTATCCTGCTCTTATGGCCTATAAGGTCCTACATGTTATGTTCCCTATCTCTATAACCACATTTTCTATTACTTATTTACCTTGTTTCACCAAGCTTATTCCTATCTCAGGAGATTTGCATTTTATCTGTTTTTAATGATTTTCCACTAGGTCTTTGAAACTATTGCTTCTTTTTTATTAGTCAGATCTCTTTGCAGATGCCATGTCCTCAGAGAGGATCTTCTTGACCACTATATTCAAAGTATCTCCTATCTCCTGCTTCATTATTTTTCTAGCACACATTGTCATCCTTTATAGAAATCACAATAACTTCAAATTTTCTTGTTATTTCTTTACATGCTTAATGTTTCTATAATGTGAAATCTAGTACATAGGACAGTTCCAACTCAAATATTAGTTGAACTGATGAATGCACTTAATGAATTGCCAGAAATATTTCCTCAGAACAACCATGAGGCTGGGGTGGTTTTGGCATAACTACTTGTTCTTAATAATCACAGGAGCTTGCCTCTCCACTGTGACATTGATCCTCACTTTCATAACAACTGGAGTGCTATCTTTCAAGTGACCTTTGAGGGACATCTCATTCTTGCAGGTCTGCTGGGTCCGACCATCCAGGCTGAGGTTTATGACACAGTGGTTATTACACTTAACAACATGGCTACTCATCCTGTCAGTCTTCATGCTGTTGGTGTATCTTACTGGAAAGCTTCTGAGGGTAAGTGAAATGCCTTTCTATTGTCCTGTCATGCTAGGAATAGAAAGGTGAGATGTACTTGTTTATGAGGGTGACTGCCTTAGTTCCTTTTGGATTGTTAAAACAAAATACCTGAGACTATCCAGGTATTAGCCCCTTCAGAGCATCTGCTAAACAAGTATAGATCTTGTTTATTTAAATTGTCTTTGTCCTGCTTGTCTATTCTTAAAGCCTCTCTCATTGCACATATATTTTATGTCTGGAGAAATCAGTTTGGTGCTAAAAAGAGAAAGAAATGGGGGGGGGCTGACTTGGAGTTTCCCCTTAACTTTGAAAAAAATGAAATACCTACTTTAAAAAAAATGTCAGTACCAGGCGCGGTGGTGTATGCATGTAATTCTAGTGCCTAGGGAGGCTGAGACAGGATGATTGTGAGTTCAAAGCCAGCTTCAGCAACTTAGTGAGGTGCTAAGTAACTCAGTGAGACCGTGTCTGTAAATAAATTCAAAATAGGGCTGGGGATGTGGCTCAGTGGTCAAGTGCCCCTGAGTTCAATCCCTGGTACCCTCCCCACCCCCCAAAATAATACCTGACAGTTTATGAAGAAAAGAGGTTTCTTAAAAGCTCATAGTTCTGAGGGTTCAAGAGCATGATGCCAGGATTAGTTTTTGGTGAGGACTTCATGGCAGATAGCATCACATGTTGGGAGAGAAAGATGCCACATGGGGAAACAGGAAGCAACAGAGTGAGGTAAGAAAGCTGAACTTATATATTTTTAACAATACCATGTGTCCTAACCCATAGTCTCAACATTGGTATTAATGTCTTCCCAAGGTGGTGCTGCCACGACATAATTACCTTGTAGTAGACCTCATGCTATAATTTGGGTCTGCAATGTCCCCCAGAGTCCCATGTGTGAAAGGCTTAGTTCATAGCCTGTGGCACTGTTGGGAGGTGGTTGAACTTTAAGAGGTGATGCCTAGTGGGAAGAAGTTATGTCATTGGGGTGTGCTCTTGAAGGTATATCAAGACCTTGCTCCCTGTCTTTCGCTTTCTCTGCTTGTCAGACATGAGGTGAAAGGCTTCTTCTACCATGCATTACCACTATGATGTACTGCTTTGCTACAAGCCCAAAAGCAATGGGCAAAGCAACCATGGACTGAAACCATGAGCTATTTCTTTCCTCTTTTTAAGTTAATTATCTGAGGTATTTCATTACAGTAATGGAAACCTGACTAATGCATGCTTCCTCTTAAAGATTCCACCACTTTTTATTACCATTACATTGAGAACTAAACTTCTACCATAAGAACATTTGGAGAACAAAACATATCTAAACCATAACAGTGGGACACCTGGAAATGAATTCATTCTCTTGAAAGCAAACTTACTGAAAAATATGACAACAACAATAACAATAATGACTAAAATGTACTTGAGTTTAAGGTCATATAGTTAGTGAGTAGTGAAATCAGGATCCAGACCTAGACACATCTAACTCCAGAAGTTGTACTCTGAACCACTACACTACAGTGCAATGATTGTTTTTCTCTTGCCATCTCAGCTCTTCTTTATGGTGTCATTCACAGGCAGGCTTTTGTCACATAATGGCAAACCACTAAAAGCTCTTGTCTTGCCTTGTTCTTAGAGATAGTGATCCAAGAGTGGGAAGGAAAACTTTTTCCTTGTACTTTCTGATGTCAAGTGGTATGGAAAATGGAAGCAAAAATATGTCAGGTATCTACAAATATAGGTCTCTATAACCTGGAGGACAGAATGTTTATTTGGCCTAGCATGGGCAAGTAACAGGAAGAAAAAAAAATGACCATATTTTTAATCCTGCACACACCAGTTACTTTTTCTTCCAAAATTACACATATTCCTCACTCCTTAAAATCACTTCCTCTAAATGCACTGTAAACAAAACCTGCCATTTTCTTAAAGCCTGTTCCTTCCTGGTCATAGTTATTGGTCCAAGTTAAGCCACTGAGGCTATCAAGCACTTGAAATGTGGTGAGTCACAATTGAGGCATACTATAAAATACACACTGGATTTAAAATGCATAGTACAAAAGAAGACTGTAAAATATCCCACTCATTGTCTATGACTACATATTGAAATTATAATATTTGGATATATTAGGTTAAGTAAAATACATAATTAAAATAATTTCACCTATTTTCTTTTACTTTTCTTAACATGTCTATGAGAAAATTTAGAATTACACATGTGCTCACGTTATATTTCTATTGGACAGCACTCATCTGTACACTCCCAAAACAATGTCATTTAACATATATTGAAGCTGCTGCTCCTGATGTGGTGACTCATGTTTGAACATGTTTCATCATGCTGTGTGACCCAAATCTTCATTGTGGCTTTGTCAAGGGATTTATTTGGAGACCTAGTGGAAGAAAATTTCATGAAGTCAGGAACATTACTATTTTAGTGTAAGCCCCCAAATTGATTTAGATTTCCTGTTCTCCCTTGTGGAGCCAGGACAAGAATCATAAAAATTCTATCTCATCTGCTTCTCATGCCCAGAAAACTTCCTAGGGAGGAACTTCCCTTCTTTCTCCTTTTGCTCTGACTTCCCAGGCACTCCTTCACCACCTAGCAGAAGCACAAGGTGAGATCATTAAAATAAACAACCTGTTTGGTCATACCCTTTACTCTAGCTAGCATTTCCTTAACCTTCACAATGTAGAAAATGAGTGAAGAGGGTGCCAAAGTTGATGATGACACTGTTCATATAGTTGTTAGCATATGTAAATCAAGAAGATTCAAGTAAGTCATTAATACATTATTGGCATACATACTCTATATTATACAGCCTAACTGTGCTTACATGTTGACTAAGTTCTTATTCTGAAATGAGATTGCCTTAATATTCTGGATTTCTTTCATGAATCCACTCCAAATTTGGGTTGGGGTAAAGTAACAAGAGAGGATAGACAGTATAGAGAAAAGGTCACCCATGTTTCTGCTGGAGACGATTAGGCTAATTCTATGAGCTTTATCCACTTGAGAGTTTTCAGAATAATACAGGGACATTTTATTTTTTTAATTTTTTTAAAGAGAGAGAGAGAACTTTTTAATATATATATATATATATATATATATATATATATATTTATTTATTTATTTATTTTAGTTATCTTTGTTGGTATGTGGTGCTGAGGATAGAACCCAGGCCACACGTATGCCAGGCGAGCGCGCTACCGCTTGAACCACATCCCCAGCCCCGCAGGGAAATTTTAGAGAGGTCATGGTTCCTACAATTTTGCAGCAAGGGCTAAGCATAGACACAATTCTTGAGTACCCTAACCTGGTGAGGTCTGGGCAAATGGGTTAAATAGTAATATGGCTTACCAGAGTTGACTTGGGAGGTAAAAATGACAGACTTGCAAACTTATACAAATACAAAGCAGATCATTGAGTGAATATTTCTACATTGTATTATAATTGTACTTCTACATTCCCCATCAAACATAGTGTTGGCCCTATAGGGAAGAACCAAGTTAAAAATTTTTAAATCTCTGTATCTTAACCATGCCTGCCTATCAAAGAGTATTAACAAAGTATATATCCAATGCATGTTTGTTGATGAATTGACTTGAATTGATCAAAATGATGCAAGAATGGAGGCAATATTATTAATTAACAGAATCTGGAGATGTGAATAAGAACCTGATTTTTACCATTTATGTTAGGGTTAGTGGTCTCAAGCTCCTCTGGAATACATAAGGCTTTCCCCTATTTATAGCTGTTGCTTATTAGTTTTTCAAATTAAATTGCTTCCTTCTTTTTTTCATACAGTCAATTATTCTTTTTTTTCTTAATTTTTTGATTTTATTTTATGTGGTGCTAAGGATTGAACCCAGTGCTTCAGGCATGCTAGGCGAGCACTCTACCATTGAGCCACAACCCCAGCCCACTTCCTTCTTTTTTTAATTTTTAAGATCTTTATTAACAGATGATAATAGCATATCTTTTGGAGTACATTTGGATGTTTTTATACATTGTTTATTAAATTAAATTTATTTTTAACTAGTACATTATAACGTAAAGATTGTTCATATTAATGGGGACTGACAATACTTCCAAACATGTACACCTTGTGTTATGTTTAAATGACACTAAACACATCTGTCTCCTCAAACATTTATAATTTCTTTATGGCAAAAACATTAAGAATCCTTAAAGTTTATTTCTTATGTAGAATCCATTTGTTCCAATGAGCTTGATATATTCTTCTGAGTGGACAATGGGCATAGAAAGGACAGTTTTCTACCTTCTTTCTTTAGGAGCTGAATATGATGATCAGACTAGCCAAAGGGAGAAAGAAGATGATAAAGTCTTTCCTGGCGAGAGGCATACCTATGTATGGCAGGTCTTGAAAGAGAATGGTCCAATGGCCTCTGATCCACCATGTCTCACCTACTCATATCTTTCTCATGTGGATCTGGTAAAAGACCTGAATTCAGGCCTCATTGGAGCTCTGCTGGTATGTAGAGAAGGTAAGTAGGTGAAAGGGCAGGACAGAAATGAAATAAGGACATAAATAAGAACAGGGTTTTTTTTTTTCTAGTTGTATGTAGACACAATATCTTTACTTTTATTATTATTTGGTGCTGAAGATGGAACCCAGGGTCTCATGCATGATAGGCAAGCGCTCTACCTCTGAACCACAACTCCAGCCCAGGACAGGATCTTTTAATAACAGCATTTGTGTTCTTTTCTCTGAAAAAAATATTCTTTTCTTTTCCTGGAAAGCTTTATGGAGGTAAACACATCAGTGAGTGGTTCAAGTGCTTAGTTTTTATAAGTCAAAAGTATATAAAATTTGAGTAATGTAGATGTTTGTTTATTTTTGTAACTAATTATCCTAAAATAATCTTAATTTTATTCATGTGTTCTTAATTTATACCTTAATAGCATAAAGTAAATTAGGTAATTAAACTTTGTATAATTTAGTTTTAATCCTGTTTTTATGGTACAATTAGCTTCATTTGAACTTTCTTATGTTCTAGTTCTCTATTGTTGAATAACTCCACAATTTATTGGTTTAAAATGACAACAATAATTGATTAAACCACCAAACTGTTTTCCACAGCAGTAGCACTATTTTACATGAGGGTTGAAATTTCTGCACATCCTTGTCAATATTTGTCTTTAATTTAAAAAATAGGCATCCTAGTGGGTATGAAGTAGTATCACTTAAAATTGCAAAGTATAAACGTTACATATTTTCCATCCATTTTGTAATGTTTTTGTTTTCTGTTGTATGTGTGTGTATGTCTGTATGTGTATATATATATATATATATATATATATATATATATATATATATACACATAGAGAGATATTATATTTGGCTTGTGTTTTTGTATGTCTTTTAAATTCCATTTTTCTAGTAATTCATTTTAATGTATTTTATAAAAGTAATAGTCCAAAAAAATTTGAAATTTAAATAAATAACCCTTTGTCACAGATGGTTTTATAAACTGTGGAATAGGAAACTTTATATCAAAGAAACAGTGTTATAGTAAAGCTAACAACAAAGGACTACATTTGTTCTTATTCTCAAGCAGTTGATAAAAAAATGTCTCCTCCTAGTGGTGATTTTTTCTATGATGGGATTTTGTGTATAAGATAAATTCATTCATATTCGCCCCACTCTATTTCCCCCAGGGAGTTTGGCCAAAGAAAGAACACAGATGTTGCACCAATTTGTACTGCTTTTTGCTGTATTTGATGAAGGTTAGTGAGCTCCGATCTGAAAGAAGTCAAATTATTGCCTTAATTTGGTATTTGAGAATGTGGGCTGCTTCTGTTCAGAGTAGGTGATTATAGAAAAACAAACACTATTACTATTCAGGATAGATCCTCGAAATAGAATGGTGAGATGCATGAACTTGATGATGCTATTTGTCTTAGTCCATTTTGGGTTATTATAACAAAATACCAGAGGTAAGATATTTTTAAAATAAAAGAGGATTATTTAGCTCATAGTTCTAACAATTCAAGAGCATGGTGCTAGCATCAGCTATGAGGTAGGAAGATAGAGGAACTAGGTCACAGGTTTTCCTTGTTCCTCTCCTTAAATCCATGAGCAAAGACTTTTGATTGTACTTCCTAAATACATTGTTTAATCTTCATCTCTCATTAAGTATGTGACTTTTGACAAATTAACCTCTGCATCTGTTTCCTCAAATCTAAAAATGAAATATTTTCTCAAACAGTTGTTATGAGGATTAGACTTTAGCCTTTTTTGTTGCTGGGGCTAGTTACTGAAGGTAGCTTTAAACTCTTTATCCTCTTTTCCAAGTTGTTGGGATTATAGATGTGCACCAACACACCTGGTAAACTACTATGCTCTTAATTGAGGCCTCCATCATTTTTCTCATGACTAGTCTCCCTGCCTTTTGAGTTCTTGACCCTCCATTATTACTACAGCAGTCTGAGAAATGTCTAGTACTTTAGCTCTAATTTTAGAGAGGAGGTTGAGAAGCTTTCAGGTGTGTAGAGTTTCATTATAAACTGAAATGAAGCAATTATGACAGAGACAAGGACTGACAGCCCTTTTCATCTACTTCCCTTTAACTAAATCATGGCTCAAACTAACCAGTATTCTCCCTTTCCCTAGTTATTATTTATCATTATTATTTCCAACCTATTGTTATGGACAAATATAAGGAGAGACAATCAGTTTGCTAATGTTTTCTCTCATTGATTTTGAGGGGATAAGTCACCCATGTCTATTTTTTTAATATTTATTTTTAGTTGTAGTTGGACATAATACCTTTATTTTATTTATTTATTTTTATGTGGTACTGAGGATCAAACCCAGGGCCTCACATATGCTAGGTGAGTGCTCTACTGCTGAGCCACAAACCCAGCCCTTCCATGTCTATTTTTGTGACAAACTTTTTTTTATTGTTAGTTGTTCAAAACATTACAAAGCTCTTGACATATCATATTTCATACATTTGATTCAAGTGGATTATGAACTCCCATTTTGTGACAAACATTTTGTGAGTATCTTTTTGTGAAAGGAGGGAGGCAGAAAAGAACAGAAGGAGAATCACTCATGAAAGAAAGGTTAGGTGACTTTTTTTTAACCTTCTCTCTCATCAGGGAAGAGCTGGCACTCAGAAACAAAGGGCCCCTTGACACAGGATATGGATTCTCCACCTGCTGGGCCCTTGCCTAGAATGCACACAGTCAATGGCTACGTAAACAGGTCTCTTCCAGGTATGTGCATGCCTGCTCAATAATCCTCAGAGTTCTTTGAATTCAGCATTAGAGCTCTCTTCTCCAATTCTCAGACAACTGTGCATCACAATAGAAAGCCCACTGAAATTTGGCCTCTGGGTTTTTGTTTTGTTTTGTTGGTACTGGAGACTGAACCAGGGGTGCTTAACCACTGAGCCACATCCCCAGCCCTTTTTATTTTTTATTTAAAGACAGAGTCTTGCTGAGTTGCTTAGGGCCTCGCTTAGTTGTTGAGGCTGGCTTTGAACTTGCAAGCCTCCTGTCTCAGCCTCCTCAGTTGCTAGGAGGAGTGTATATGTGTGTATCACCCCTCTCAGGTTTATTTTTCTTAATTATTTTCTATGTTTTTCAGTAATTCTATAATGAATATTCATTCTTTTAGAGTTAAGAAGGAAATTATTTTTGAAACATTCTGCTGAGGGCCATTGCCAAGTAGGAATGACGCATCGAAATTTCCTTGCCAGCGTACCCCATGTTAAATGGACTTGCCTTGGAAATCCGCTGTGACCTTGCATGTGTGTTTGAGAAAGGTGACCCTGCTCAAGGACCAGGGTGGATCCAGGTTTAGGGAGTATCCTGCAGGTTTTAGGAAGTATCTGGCTCCTTGGGTTTAGGGCATTCCCAGTTTAAGACAAATTTAAGGCGTTCCCGGTTTAAGACAATCTGGGTTTAGGGAAGTTCCAGGTTTAAGGTTATTGCTGCTGGGAATAAGGCGTTCCTGCTGCCTGAGTTCCCGTTGAGTTCTCGTGGAATTCAGAAAGTATTTGGGACGTGAATTGTGCGGGAGAACTTGGATTTCCCCAGAATGTGTTTGTAGACGGCTGGTGTGAGTTCGGGAATAAAGAATTGCTGTTTGAATCTACAAGGTGTGGTGGCTCGTGATTCTGTGCCCAGCCAAGACTGCGGCAACATTCAAGCTCATGCTCTCACATACCTTATAGATTAAGAGATGGATAATAATGAAGGAATCAATATAAAAATGCAAAATTACAAATCAACAATTACTCTGAAAGAAAATTACATAATTGTATATATAAGTATATAACTAAGGAAACTGACCTAGACTATATTTTTTTCATGAAGTGCCACTTGAAGTGAGCTTTAGAATAAGATAAGGAATAACTATCATTTACTATATTGCCATGGTTGGTGTTACAATGGATATGAGAGGTGACGATGGTGACAAGGAAATCTCTCACTTGTATAATTGCTGGATGGTGCCATTCACTGAGATAAGGAAGTTGAAAGAGAATGAGGTATTGAAAATTGCAAATTTGGGGGCTGGGGTTATGGCTCAGTGGTACAGCACTTGCCTAGCATGTGTGAGGCACTGGGTTCAAACCTCAGCACCACATAAAAAATAAATACATAAAATAAAGGTACATAAACAACTAAAAATATTTTTTAAAAAGAGCAAATTTGGTTTTGAAAAAATGTAGGTTTTATGAGCTATCCAGGTGGGAATTTTGAGATGGTTATATAAGTTCTGGGAGAGGTCAGAAATGGATTACAAAAGAAGGATCAGTCTGAACAGAACCAGACAAGTGTTTGTCAATTAACAAAAGTATTTTCCAGTTATTTACTTCTAAGCAATAGTTGTCTTATTCTTGTTTAACAGGTCTGATTGGATGCCACAGGAAATCAGTCTTTTGGCATGTTATCGGAATGGGCACCACCCCTGAAGTGCACTCAATATTCCTCGAAGGTCACACATTTCTTGTGAGGAACCATCGCCAGGCCTCCTTAGAGATATCTTCAGTAACTTTCCTTACTGCTCAGACAGTCTTGATGGACCTTGGACAATTTCTGTTATTTTGTCATATCTCTTCCCACCAACATGGTAATATCTTGGAACTTAAAAATGAATATTGTGAATATCCAGTTCTACTTTCAATGGGATTTACTGGGCAGTGTATAGGAATATAGTATGTTACAGAAAGTGCCATTATAGAGTTTGGATTATGTTAGACCTCAACTAAAATCCCCTAGTTGCTAGTATCCAAGTCAGTATTTTACCTTGATAATAAGATGGTTGGAGTATTAGTAGTATATTTTTAGTTGAATGTATGTTATAGAGGAAGAAGGGATAGTTAGGGATGGGTGAATTGGGGAAAATGAGTGGGACAATATTTCTTTGGTTTCCTGGCCTGATATCATTAACTAGCCTTCAATACTATGGAAAGAGAGACTATAGGTTGTAGGTGAAGAGATGTTTTGTGGGAAATCTAGGCAAATGAGGCACCACATGAGGTTTTCAAGGACTACTTGATGGGAATGTATTTTTTGGGTTTTTTTTTTTTTTTGGTACCAGGGATTGAACCCAGGGGTGCCTAACACTGAGCCACATCCTCAGTCCCTTTTTATATTTTATTTAGAGACAGGGTCTCACTGAGTTGTTTTAGGACCTTGCTAACTTGCTCAGCTTCTTTTTCTACTCTACTGTGGCCATGGAAGGCTGTCCTTGTTGAGCTTCTGTAAGACAATATCAAAACTGGGTAATTCATTAGGAATATATATATGTACATATTCATATATATACTTCTATATATTTTTTCCTATGTATATAGAGAGGGGGAAGAAACCCCATTCCCACATTAACAGCATTAGTCTATTCATCAGGGTGGTGTTGCATTTCTCACGACTAAAACACTCAGGGTCACTCCAGTGAACTGGGCTGCACAAAATAACCACACAGAGACAGAGAAATACCTTTTTCTTTGGGTCCTGTGATGGCTCCTCTGACCTTAGGGGGTCCATGGAAAGAGCAAGTGAGAGAGAGAGAGAGAGAGAGAGAGAGAGAGAGAGAGAGAGAGAATGCATGTGTTGAACCCTTTTATTGAGGAGAAGCCATTCAAATGAGGCAAGGGGTCAGGTTTTAGGGGGTTCAATGTAGCTTTATGATGTCTGCTGTCAGCAGATTGGCTGACATGTAGGAAGGTCACACCCAAAGGCAGGCAGAGCAACAGAAGGGGACACACAAAGGGAGTTTCCATGGAACATTCTATCCCAAACAGGGCAAAAGGGTAGGATTACAAAACAATAGGTGAGTGTAGCTCAACCCTAGGGGGGTGCCTACTCAGAAGACTGGCCTTGCTATCAGAGGGTGGGGGAGACTGAGTCCTGACTCATTGCACTACTGTGCCAGACTACAGTGATCTTTCAGATCCCCATGGTGCATCAGGATTGGAAAGTGTGGAACTCATTGTGGCTCCTCACATAGTGGAGCCTAAACACTTTTTAAAAGTTCTAACTCCCAGTACCATCACCATAGCAATTAATGCCAACATGAGTTCTGGAGGGTACAAATATTCAAACCATACAGAGGGCTTTGGAGAAAAATGTTGAGGAGGCAATCCTTTGGCCATATCACTCTTATGCTAACCTCTCTCCAGATTCCTTGATTACTGTAGGAAAGATATTTGATCTTGGCTGTATATCCACCCTTTCCCCTTACTTTCTATGAGTTAACATGTTTATAGTCCTCTATAGTAATTAAGAATAGAAACTTCTTTTTCCTGGCAGTTACATATTCATGGAATTTTGACAAGACATTAGGGAGTAAAAAAATGACCAACAAAATGGATTATCTGATATTTCCTGGTTTCTTCCTCTGATCTTTGCTTTGGCCATTTTCCTTTTGCCTGACACTCCTCCATCTATGTATTGCCCCCTTTTTAAAAAGTTGTTAATTTTGTCTGATAACATATGTAAATATTTCTCTTTTAGAACTGGTTTTGAGCCTAGGAAATTTTTTTTTAAAAAAATGGAGACTTCAGGGACTTTATATTTTTACTGGTAAGCTGTTATTAAATCAATAGGTTGTATGGTAAGTCACTGGAGTAAATATGTTTTAGTTAGCTTTTTTCAGTACTGTGACCAAAGATCTGCAAGAACAACTTAGAGGAGGAAACGTTTATTTTGACTCATGGTTTCAGAGGTTCAGTCCATACTCTGCTAACTCCATTGCTCTGCACGTGAGGTGAGGCAGAATACCCTGGCAGAGGGACATAGCAGAAGAAAGGCACTCAGGACATGACAGCAGGAAGCAGAGGGAGAAAGAGAAAGTTCTGCTAACCAGAGACAAAATATAAACCCCAAAGCACATCACCAGTGACCCACCTCCTCCAGCCACACCCCACCTGCCTACAGTCACCATCCTGTTAATATATTTCCGTGGGCTAATCCTTTATTAGATGACACCTGTCATAATCATTTCTCCTCTGAACATTCTTGCATTGTTCACACAAAAGTTCACACATGTACTTTTGGGCAACAACTCACATCTAAACCATAAGAATCTAGAAATCATTAGTTGATATGGGGATGTGGAGTTGGACTGCCCTAGGCTTTCAAATACTAAAAATATAGAACAAGGAAATTTAAGGTGCTTTCTTTTTTATTTAAGGCAAGAGAATCCTGTAGGAGTCTGACTTTATTTGGTTTGTTTGATTCCAGATGGCATGGAAGCTTACATCAAAGTAGACAGCTGCCCAGAGGAACCTGAACTACGGATGAAAAATAACAAAGAGGAAGAAGAATATGATGAGTATCTTGATTCTGAAATGGATGTGTTCAGGTTTGATGATGCCAATTCTTCTTCCTTGATCCAAATTCGCTCCGTTGCCAAGAAGCATCCTAAAACTTGGATACATTATATTGCTGCTGAGGAGGAGGACTGGGACTATGCCCCATCAGTCCTCACCTCCAATGACACGTAAACTCATTTTGACTCTTTCCTACTCAAAATTTGTTTCTCAGTTATTCAAACCAAGAAATCCTTAAGCTATGTTTAAGAGTCAGTACAGGTATAGAATCAAATGGCAAGGGTTAGTGTTAGCTTTCTGGTTGCTATGACAGAACACCTAAGTTAAAAGAAAAAAGGTTTATTTTGGCTTGGTTTCAGAGATTTCAGTTCATGGTTGGTGGCTTGGCCACATCATTTTTGGCCTATGGTGGCACAGTATATCATGGTAGGAGTGCCTAGTGTAGAAGGCCTGTTCACCTCATGAAAGCCAGGAAACAAAGAGTAGAAGGGGCCAGGTGTCACAATATCCCTTCAAGGGTACAGCTCCAGTGACCTAAGTTCCTTTCACTAGGCCATACCTTCTAAAGGTTTCACCATTTCCCAATAGTGCTGCAGGCTCCTGTCTAATCTCTTAACATGTGAGCCATTGGGGGACACTTCAGATCCAAATAATAGTAGGTATTAACATATTTGGACACTATTAAGTAGTTAAGTAGTAGACATAGCTAAGTAGTAGAGATGCTTATATTTTTCTCACTCCCATTAAATAACATCAGATGTTTAAGAGTTGGATTTTTCCTATCTAAAAATTTCTATCCCAACCCCTCATATTTTTATCTCTCATACAGAAGTTATAAAAGTCAATATTTGAATAATGGTCCTCAGCGGATTGGTAGGAAGTACAAAAAAGTCCGATTTGTGGCATACACAGATAAAACGTTTAAGACTCGTGAAACTATTCAGTATGAATCAGGAATCTTGGGACCTTTACTTTATGGGGAAGTTGGAGACACACTATTGGTAAGTTAAAGATAATATTTGGGATTAAGTAAGAAGAAAAAGTATGGGAGATTTTGAATTTATACAACATTCATAATTCAGCCTTGCCTCCAATGGACATGATCTTTTAAAAATAATAAATAATATAATAAATAATAAAATATAATTATATTTTAAATATATCCATATTTATTATTGTTTATGATAATGATAAATATGGATATATTTAAAATATAATTATATAAGTATGTAGAATAAAATTTAATGTCACCCATTAAACTCACCATTCCTTTAAACTACTCATGGATTAGATTTTGATACATATCCTTCCTGAACTATTTTCCTGATTATATACATTACGAGTCAGCAGCCTATACCAATTTAGCTTATGGCCTGATTTTTGCAGAGCCTACTAGCTTAGAAGGTAATTTATGTTTTTAAAGGATTACAAAGAGAGGAAGAAGAGGAACAGTGGAGGAAGACAGAGAGACAATGTAAATGTTTACTATCTAGCCTTTCCCATAAAATGGTTGATGACCTCTGATCTAGGGTATTAAGAATGCTTACAAGGCACAGTGGCTCAAACCTGTAATCCCAATGGCTCTGGAGGCTGAGGCAGGAGGATATCAAGTTCAAAGCCTCACCAATTTAGCAAGGCCCTGATCAACTTAGTGAGACTAAGTCTCAAAATAAAAAATGAGGGCTGGGTTATGGCTCAGTGGTAGAGCACTTACCTAACACATGTGAGGTGCTGGGTTAGATACTCAGCACCACATAAAATAAATAAAATAAACGTATTGTGTCCACCTACTATATATATATATATATATATATATATATATACACACACACACACACACACATATACATACATACATACACACACACACACACACAAATAAAAAGGGCTGGGGACGTGGCTCAGTGGTTAAGTGCCCCTGGGTTCAATCCCCAGTATCAAAAAAATAAATAAAGAAACAATGCTTACATCGCAAATAATAATCATGAACATGGTTTAAATAAGTAGTGGTTTATTTTCATTACAAGAAATTTGTAGTTATGAGCTGGGCGTGGTTGCGCATGCCTATAATCCCAGAGGCTTGGGAGGCCAAGACAGGAGGATCCTGAGTTCAAAGCCAGCCTCAACAAAAGAAGTGAGGTGCTAACCAACTCAGTGAGACTCTGTATCTAAATAAAACACAAAATAGGGCTGGGGCTGGGGCTCAGGGGTCGAGTGCCCCTGCGGTCAATCCCTGGTACCCCCCCACTGAAAAAAAGAATAAATTTTTGACCTTGTGTTAGATAATGGTTTCTTAGATATGACATCAAAAGCAGAAGCAACCGAAGGAAAAAAAAAGCCTTTATAAATAACTTAATCACTATTTAAAATGTGTGTACCTTGAAGGATACCAACAAAAAAGTGAAACAATAACCCACTGAATAGGAGAAAATATTTTCAAATCATATATCTGATCTAATACCCAAAATATATAAAGAACTCTTACAAATAAACAATAAAAATACATGACCCAACTGAAAAATGAGCAAAGGATTTATATAGACATTTCTCCAAAGATAATATACAAGGTAATCAGTGAGCACATGCAAAGATGCTGAATACCAGGGAATTGCAAATCTAAACCACAATAAGATGCTACTTCATATCTACTAAGATGACCATGAACAAGAAGACAGACATGGGTTGGTGAGGACATGGATAAATTGCAACACTCGTAAATTTCTGGTGGGAATATGGAATAATGAATCTCCATTAATGAATAATGAAAGTTCAAGATGGAATGACCATGTGGCCTACTAATTCTATACCTAGAAATATAACCAAGAGAAATGAAAATATAGGTCGATTCAAAGATGTGTATGCAAATGTCTATAGCAGCACTCTTCATAACAGTTGCACAGAGAAAATCATTTAAATATTCACCAATTGGCTGGGTTCAGTGGTGTACCCTATAATCCCAGCCATTTGGGAGGCTGAGGCAGGAAGATGGCAAGTTCAAGGCAGCCTCAGCAACTTTGTTAAACCCTCTGCAACTTAGCAAGACCCTGTCTCAAAATAAAAAAGGGCTGGGGATGCAGTTCAGTGGTAAAACACCCCTGGATTCAAACCTCAGTACCCAAACAGAAATGTTCACCAGTTGGTGAATGGATAAACAAAATGTGTTATGTCCATAAAATTGAAATATTATTCAGCAATTAAAAGAAATGAGCTATAATCTGATTTCTTTTCAAATTATATAAATATTTTGCCTTTTAGTAAAAGAGATGACTCACATTCTGCAACATGGATAAGACTCAAAATATTTGGCTTGGCTTTCTCACACTATAGTGGCTTTCTTCACACCATAGTGAGACTTCTTTCATGTAGGCTCAGGGTTCCAACTGTGTGTGTTCTAGTAAGCAAGTCATAAGGTTTATCACCTTTTATGACCATCATCAGAAGTAACATAGCACTTCATGACATGATCTATTAGTTGAGATTAGTCAAAGCCCACCCATCTATCATGAAAGAAAAGAAAATATGGTCCATCTCTTGATGGGAAGAATGTCAATGAATTTGGGAGCCATGTTTCAAAGCTTACATAGAGACTGACAGCTTATTTTTCTAGTTCAACAAATATTGGTTGTAAACCTGACCAAGACAATAGGAGAAAGGAAAGTTAAAATTAAAATTACAGATCAGTAGCATTATAAACACAGGTTAAAAAAAATCCTAAATGAAAATCTAAACCCAACACAGTAATGTATATAAAAGATAATACATTGTGACAGAATTATCCCAGGAGTAATAAATTAGCTTAATCTAAGAAAATCAAATGTGTAATCCACATTAACACATAAAAGCATAAAAAGGGAAAAGAACATTTGATAATTTCAATAGCTGCAGAAAAAATCGTTTGTCAAAATTCAGCAACTATTCATAAATTTAACAACAAATTGGTATTATAAGGGAATTATTGTCCTGGTAAAGATATAAACAACAACAACAACAAAAAAAACCCCACTAAGTATCATTCTTGGTAAAATGCAGAAATCCTCCTATTTAAGATCAGGACAAGAAAGGTAACACATCTATTATACTGGAAATCTTAGCTTGTGTTCTTACAAGAAAGGGAAAGAAAATTTTAATATTTGAAAGGAATAAATAAGAGTGTTAATATGATAAGAAATAGGTGGTTTTAACAACAAACCCCATCAGTATGTATAAATATAATTCACCAAAAAAATGTGGGGAAAAAAGAAATATGTGTTTTACCAAATGAATGGGCTTTTAAGATGAGTACAAGTGAAAGTAGATTTTTTAAAAACATATTTTTTTAAAAAAGTCAATGGACCTTTATTTTATTTATTTTTACATGGTGCTGAGAATCAAACCCAGTGCCTCATACATGCTAGGCAAGCACTCTACCACTGAGCTACAGCCCCAGCCCCAAAAGTAGATTTTTTAACCTTCATTATCACACATCTGCAGATGTAGAGGAATAATTAATGTCTCCATGAGTCTTCATCTCTGCTTCCTTCCTCTCTTTTAAAGCTCTTTTAAATCAGATGATACCACTTGCCACTCCTGCTTGATGCTATAATCAATTGTCCTTCTAGTCAGGTTTGCTCCTTCAACGAAGAACATTTTATCATCTGAATCACTGTCTCCTTCTCTGAACAATGGAAAAGACTGAGAGGAAGCAGTATCCTCATGCAATTAGCATAAGCATAAGAAGGTGCAGGAAATATTTATTGAAACAATTGGAATCATTTTTAAAGAAATGAAAAGGCACCAGGGTGGTGGCGCATGCCTGTAATCCCAGGGGCGTGGAGGCTGAGACAGGAGGTTCGCAAGTTCAAAGCCAGCCTCAGCAATGGATGGGGGGGGGGGAAGAAAAGAAAAGATAAAAGAAATGGAAAGGGACCTTCAATGAGAAACATAAGTTGCTGTCTAAACAATTTCATGAAAAAATGTTTTTGAATTTTATCTAGGCTCAAATTCTTATAATATGGATAAAGGCAGCTTTTGGTTTTCTGGAGATAGGCCACAGTTTTCTTGTTGACCTTACTTGTCTTAGGGTATCTTATATCTCATTTTACTTTTCAGATTATATTTAAGAATCAAGCAAGCCGGCCATATAACATCTACCCTCATGGAATCACTGATGTCAGTCCTTTATACTCAGGGAGATTGCCAAAAGGTAATAGCAAAAGTACTTGAAGTGACTCTTTGATAGCTTATGTAAAACACCCCTAAGGCTTCCTAGAATTGATGTGGTGTAACTTTAGGCTGCAACTCTTAAGTGCCCTAAAATCTTAAAGCTGATTGTTCTGATATGAAGGTCATGTTTTTTCCTCTGAGTTTAGTTTTTGGCTTCATTCCACACTTTTGATATCTAATATTTTAATATTTCTACTTTTAATTTCATTATTTGTTGCTTAAAGATTCATGACATAGGGCTGGGGTTGGGACTCAGTGGTAGAGCTCTTGCCTAGTATGTGTGAGGCACTGGGTTAGATTCTCAGCACCATGTAAAAATAAATGAATAAAATAAAGGTCCATCAACAACTTTAAAAAATTAAAAAAAAAAGATTCATGACATATCTTTGTCATGGATTACACCTTTTATCAATAAAATCTCCTTGGTTGTCTTTTATGATCCTTAACTTGAATTATTTTTTTCTAATTTTAGTATTGCCACATATGCTTAATTAGTTTATCTTTTCCGTGATATTATTTTCCCATATGTTTGTTTATTTCATGTTAGGTCTTGTCCACATAAAAAGCATACATATGGTTTTTATTAGTTTACCCAGTCACCATCTATCAATTGGAGATTTTAACCTGGTCATATTGTGTTAGTTTTGATATGCTTGTTGATAGTCTGGTAATTTTATATTTCAATTACGATTACTCATTTTTAGTAGTTTGAGTAAAATATTTTCCTTTTAATGAAATTTATACTATAAATATTCTTTCTAAATTTTAATTTTAATGATTTATTTTATCAAAATCATAGTTGCTTAAGGTTTAAGCTATTGAAGGGCTGTAAGTTCCACTTCCTAGAGGCTTTCATTTTTTTTGAGGGGAGTACTAGGGATTGAACTCAGGGGCACTCAACCACTGAGCCACATCTCCAACACTTTTTATATTTTATTTAGAGACAGGGTCTCACTGAGTTGCATAGTTCCTCACCATTGCTGATGCTGGCTTTGAACCCGCAATCCTCCTGCCTCAGCCTCCCAAGCCCATGGGATTACAAACATGCACCACCACTCACAGCTGAGGCATTCATTTTTAATCATTTTTGTTTTAGATTTTTGGTGTTTCATCTCAAAATCTCTAAACATTGCTTATAGTGCTAATTCTTTGTTTTTTGACTTCACAATTATATATTTGCTTGCTTTGTTTACATATTTATTCTAAAAATTTTAAATCCAAAAACAACATTTGTGTTTTTTAAATAAGTTACTTTTTATACATATGCTTATTTCTGAACTCTGATTATTCTCTTGTCTATAATTCCAATGGTTTTACTATTAAAAATCAAATAAGTTCTCCTTCCTTATTCCCTACCACAATCAACTGGATAATCAGTTCTGGAATGCCACTCTCTTTAATGTCTTTTATTTTCCTTTGGCCCTTAGAATATTTTTCTTCTTCATATATATTTTTTAAACAAAAGTCTGCTGGACCCATTTTTATTGATAAAAAATTTAGTAAATCTTATACCAGGGGCCATTTTAGTTTCCATTTACTGAGAAATTTCTTACATACATACAGATTTGTAGAACCTTTGCAATAGCAACATGGTTACTATTTAAAGAAAACCTTTAGACAAACTTAAAATATGTATGGAACCAGTTTTAAGCCAAACTATTCAACTTAACATTACTAATATGTGGCTTGTTATATTCTAATTGAGCTATTTCTGGATTTGGTTGTGGGTAGGTGTAAAACATTTGAAGGATTTGCCAATACTGCCAGGAGAAATATTCAAGTATAAATGGACAATAACTGTAGAAGATGGGCCAACTAAATCAGATCCTCGATGCCTGACCCGATATTACTCTAGTTTCATTAATCTGGAGAGAGATCTAGCTTCTGGGCTCATTGGCCCTCTTCTCATCTGCTACAAAGAATCTGTAGATCAAAGAGGAAACCAGGTGAGTGTTATCCTTTCCAAGTTCTGGGTTTAAAACTTAAAAATGGAAGATGCATATGAACTTCCAGATATTTCTTATTCTCTCAATGTATGTCCTCCTGTATCCTGCAGAAAATACAGTAGTCTGTTTTATAGTAAAATAAAAGAAATAAACTGGGTTTCACTTAGAATGAAGTGAAAATTTTGTTGCTGTGACAAAATACCTGAAAAAATCAACTTAAAGGAAGGAAAAATTTTATTTTGGTTAATTATTTCAAAGATTTAAGTCCATAAGTCACTTGGCCCCATTGCTGTAGGCACATGATGAGGCAAAATGTCACAGTGGGTAGATTGTAGCAGAGCAAAGCTGCTCAAGTCATGGAAGTCAAGAAGGGGGGAGAGAGAGAGAGAGAGAGAGAGAGAGAGAGAGAGAGAGAGAATGTGCACAAGAAAGAGACCACCCGGGGACAAGATATACTTTTCTAGGTCATGCCTCCAGACCTACTTCTTACAAGTAGATTCCATCTACTGCCACTTCCATCATCTCCTGTAATCCATTGAAATTATTAATCCATCAAATGGAGTAATGCATTGATGGGGTCAGAGCCCTCATAATTCAGTCACTTCCCAAAAGCTCTACCTCAGAACACTGCTGTATTGGAGACCAAACCTTCAGCACATGAGCCTTTGGGGGACATTCCAGATCCAAACTATAACAAGACTCAATTAGCAAGTGGACTAACTTATAAATTTGGTTCATTATATAAGTTGTTCTGAAAAATTGATTTGTTTAAATAGAAAACTTAGATATTGGTGTTGTTTGTTGTTCTTGTAGTTCACCTTATCTTATTCTGTTTTTCTATTTTTACTTTTTTATAGATTGGTAGCCTTGTGGAAAGTAGTTGCTAAATGCATGTTTAAAGAGTTAAATCCTCTAATCAGAACGTGGAGAGAATGAAACTACAGACTATACCAAAAAAATCAGCCAGCATATGGCCTTAAAGCCAGAAAAACTAAGTCTAGTGGATCCAGTCACCCTCTTGCCTAAACATATATTCACTGCTTGTAACACCCATCCCCATTCCCAGGTCCTGGTACACGCCATAACAGTGACCCTAAGAGGAAATATAATTGAACCAAATATATATATATATATATATGTCATTGCTTCCATCATAGATTTCTAGTGCCTGCCTTACAGTATCAGCAGCATTTCTTTCTCCCTTTCAATACATGTAATTAACAGATGATGTCAGATAAAAGAAATGTCATCCTGTTTTCTGTATTTGATGAGAACCAAAGCTGGTACCTCACAGAGAATATGCAGCGCTTTCTCCCCAATGCAGTAGAAGTACAGCTCCAGGATCCAGAATTCCAAGCCTCCAATGTCATGCACAGTGAGTAAAAACATCACTTCAGTCCAGTGGGATAAAGGGAAATTGATGATGCCACCAAACTGATGTCCAGATAATGAATGCATTTAAATGCCATGTAAGAGACACATTTAAAAAAATGTAATCATATAACACATATTTCAAAAACCTAGTCACCAGTTTTCCTTTCAATGTTTACTTGGCTGCCCTCTCCCATTTAGTTTTATTTTATCTCCTTCTATATTAATACCTTTCCATCAACCCTTCCATACCTAGGTCACTAATTTAAAGACACATTTTCTCCATAACAATACTCTCATATACTATATCATTATATTCATATTCTAGGACTGCTATAATAATTATTACAGAGATGTATTGTGTTACACTTCTGGAGGTTGAAAGTCTGAGATCAAAGTGTTGGCAGGTTTGGTTTCTTCTTTAGCCTCTCTCCTTTCCTTGTAGCATCTTCTCTCTGTATCCTCATGTGATCTTCCCCCTCTACCTGTGTGTATCCTAATCTCTTCATATAAGGTGATTAAGGCTCATTCTAATGATCTTATTTTAACTAACTGCCTATTTAAAGACCTATTTCCAAATACAGTCACATTCTGAGGTACTGGGTTTAGGACTAAACATCTGAATTGGAAAGGACACAACTCAGCCTGCCGCATATATACATATGTGTACTGTTTATATATACACACAAATTAAATGGTCAAAAGCATGATGAAATTTAAATCTCTCTATCATTAGGGAAAGGCAAGATAGAATGCCAAAGAAATAGTACTTTATAACTATCAGACTGGCAAAACTACAAGACCATTATTACCAGTGGTTGTATGGGTAAACAGGTATTCTAGTGGATCACTGGTACAGTCTTTTTGAAACAAATGTAGTTGTATCCATTAAAATTAAAAATATATGCCTTTTGAAATTTCAGTTCTGGTTAAGATGGAATAAGCACATGTCACTGTATCTATTCCACTAAATGTGACTAAAAATCCTGAACAAAATGGACATAGACATTATCTGAGAACCCTGAAATTTTATATAGTGGGTTACACTCTCCTTCCAGTATGTGACTTCTGTCATCTAATGCTATACCCCTTGTCTCCAAGTTTTAGCCCTTTAGCTTTGAGTTGAGCCTCATTTGTTAAATCCTAACCTTGGTACTTCACATGTGACTGAATTTGGAGATAATATCTTTAAAGATTATTAAGTTAAATTTAAATTATTAGAGTGGGCCCTAATCTAATCTCATTGGCAATCTTGTAAGAAGAGGAGATTTGGACATATAGATATATACCAGGGATGTACATGCATAGAGGAAAATCCCTGAGAAGACACAATCCAAAATAAGAAATCCAGAATACTTCTAAACCTCTCATTCCCCATTGCTTTGCAGGTATCAATGGCTATGTTTTTGATAGCTTGCAGTTGTCAGTTTGTTTGCATGAGGTGGCATATTGGTACATTCTAAGTGTTGGAGCACAGACCAACTTCTTATCTGTCTTCTTCTCTGGATATACCTTCAAACACAAAATGGTTTATGAAGACACACTTACTCTATTCCCATTCTCAGGAGAAACTGTCTTCATGTCGATGGAAAACCCAGGTTAGTTATTTATATTCTCCTTTCAACAATAGCTGTGATTACCTCACTTGCCAAGCTCAGGCATAAAAGCAGCCTTCTCCTGAGAACTGCCAAGAGATAACATAGAATTTCCTTAGTCTTTTATAGAACATACCCTTAGTGGCCTAAGGATCTTCCATTAAGCCTCACCTCTTAAAGGTTCAACCATTTTCCAATACTATGACTTCCTAAGCTTCTAACACATAGGCCTTTGGGGGAAAACTGCATCCAAACTATAGCATATTGCATTATATGTGATTTTAATGCATAGAATGATAGGATAGATACCATTATCCTCATTTGCAAATTTTAAAACTGGAGCTCAGATAGCTTAAGTGCATTGCTCAAAGTTATACAACTGGTAAATTTTAGAGCTAGGAGTTGAACCCAAGAAGTCTGACTCTAGAAACTGTTGTAATATGACAATAACATTTAACCTATATAAAACCCTTCCTCAACTCACTGTCAGCATCAGAGAGTTTTGTGTGACTATTAATAGTCTTCATTATTGTTTGTATTAATTACATTTCTCCATTTTATTCCATTTTTTATTTATAGCCCTTTGTGTCACAAACAGGTATGGCACAATAGCAGCAATGCAAAATCTACTTTTACTACCATCATTGGATTGTTACATGTGTCAAGAATTTAACCCAATGACTTGTGATATAATGGTCTTGACCAATATTTTTTCATTTATCTAAAAATGGAAGAGAACCTCTTAATACAGAATTTACTTCAAACCTGGATTCTGAGTAACCAGAGTCTTATTCTTTCTCATCTCTAGGTCTGTGGGTTCTGGGATGCCACAACTCAGACTTTCGAAACAGAGGCATGACAGCCTTACTGAAGGTTTCTAGTTGTGACAGGAACATTGGTGATTATTATGAGAACACATATGAAGATATTCCAACATATCTGATTAGTGAAAACAATGTTATTCAACCGAGAAGCTTCTCCCCAAATTTAAGGCATCTGAGCCCTAGGAAGCAATTCAAAGCTATCTCAATACAAGAAAATGACATAAAGAAGATTGACCCTCAGTTTGAAGAAGAGAGAACAGGGATCATCAAAGTACAAAGTGTCTCCAGTGATTTTTTGATGCTCTTGGGACAAAGTCCTACTCCACGTGGGTTATCCTTATCTGATCTTCAAAAAGCCACATATGAGACTATTCCTGATGATTATTCACCTGGAGCAACCGACAGTAATGAAGGTCTATCTGAAGTGGTACACCTCAGGCCTGAGCTCCACCATGATGAAGACATAGTATTTACTCCTGATCCAGGTCTCCAATCAGGATCAAATGAGAATTTGGGAACAACTGTAGCAGTAGATTTGAAGAAATTTAATTCAAAAGTTTTGGGTTCTCCAAATAATCTATCAGAAAATTTGGCAGCAGGTCCTGAAAAGACGAATTCCTTAGGAACCCCAAATATGCCAGTTTACTTTAGTAGTCAGTTAAGTTACATTTTATTTGGTACAAAGTCATCTCCCATTACTGGGTCTGGTGTATCTCTGAGCTTGAGTGAAAGAAATGATTCCAAGTTGTTGGAAGCAGATTTAATGAATAGTAAAGAAAACTCACTGGGAAAAAATGTATCATTAATGAAGAGTAAAGGATTACTTAAAAAGAAAATAATTCACACACCTTCTTTGTTGACCAAAGATAATGCTTCTTCGTTGACCAAAGATAATGCTTTATTTAAATTTAATATTTCTTTGATAGAAGCAAACAAGACATCTAATAATTCAATATTGAATGGAAGAAATTACCCTGACAGCCCAACGTTCTTAATTGAGAATAGTACATCTGCCTGGCAAGACACTGTATTAGAAAGCAATACTGGTCTTCGAGAAGTGACATCTTTGATCCAAGACAAAATGCTAATAATGCACAAAAATAATCCAGCTTTGAGGCTAAATTATGTGTCAAATAAAACTACTCCATTAAAGAATATGGAAATAGGTTACCAAAAAAGGGTGGGGCCTGTGCTACAAGATTCAGAAAATCCAGATATGTCATTCTTTAGGATGCCATTCTTGCCAGAGTCAGCAAATTGGCAGCAAAAGACCCATGCAAAGAACTTCTTGAATTCTGGACTGAAGCAATTAATATCCTTAGCATCAAAAAAGTCTGTAAAAGATCAAAATTTCTTGTCAGAGAAAAATAAAGTAGTAATAACAGAAGATGAATTTACAAAGGACACAGAACTCAAAGAGATGATTTTTCCAAGAAACAGGACCATATTTCTTACTAACTTGACACATGTACAAGAAAATGATACACACAATCAAGAAAAAAAATTTCAGGAAGATATAGAAAAGAACGAAGCATTAATTCAAGAGAATGTAGTTTTGCCTCAGGGGTATACAATGACTGGCAATAAGAATTTCCTAAAGAACCTTTTCTTACTGAGTACTAGGCAGAATGTAAGTTTAGATGAGGGGACATATATACCAGTACTTCAGGACGCCAGGTCAGTAAATGATTCAACAAATAGAACAGAGATTCACATGGCCCATTTATCAAAAAGTAAGGAGGAAGAGGAAACAAACTTGAAAGGCTTGGTGAATCAAACCAAGCAAATAATGGAGAAATACATAAGCACCACAAGGATGTCTCTTAATCCATGCCAGAAGAATGTTATTGTTCAACATGGTAAGCAAACGTCAAAGGAATTCAGACTCCCACTAGAAGAAACGGAACTTGAAAAGGGTCTAATTGCAAATGACAGCTCATCCCAGTCATCCAAAAACATGAAATATTTGACGCACATAGACTACAATAAAAAGCAGGAGAAAACCATTATTCAGTCTCCCTTATCAGATTTTCCTGTGATGAACCATGACATCACTCAGATGAATAGCTCTACATTGCCCATTACAAAGATATCACCATTTCCATCAATTATACCTACAGATTTGACCAAGATCCCATCTCAAGACAATTCTTCTCATTTTCTAGCCTACAGTTATACTTTTAGGACAGAAAGTTCTAGGGCCCAAGAAAGAAGTCATTTCTTACAAGGAGCAAAAAGAAATAACCTTTCTTTATCCATCCTATCTTTGGAGATGATCAGAGATCAAAGAAAGGTTGGCTCCATGAGGACAAGTGCCACAAACTCAGTCATGTATAATGAGAGTAATGTTCTCTTGAAACCAGTCTTGCCCAAAGTATCTGGAAAAGTTGAATTGCTTCTTAAACTTCCCATTTATCAGAAAGACCTTTTAACTAGAGAAACTAGTCGTGATTCTCCTGGCCACCTTGAAGACATGGAAAATATCCTTCTTCAGAAAACACCAAGACCTATCAAAGGGAATAAAACAAATAGACCTGGAGAAGTTCCCTTTGTTAAAGTGGCAATGGAAAGCTCTGAAAAGACTCCATCCAAGCTGCCGGGTCCTACTCTTCAGTTAGAGCAAGAAGACATTGACTATGATGATACCATCTCATTTGTAACAAAGAGGGAAGATTTTGACATTTATGGTGAGGATGAAAACCAGGGCCCCCGCAGCTTTCAAAAGAAAACACGACATTATTTTATTGCTGCAGTGGAGCGGCTCTGGGACTATGGGATGAGTAGATCTTCTCATGTTCTAAGAAACAGGTATGAGTCCATTGTCCTGCTGTTGTGATCTTTGACTTTACAACTGCTGAAATAGTAAGAAAGGCACCCCCAATTTGTAGCAGTGGGATACCAGAGATTGCTTTACAGAGGAACCCTAAGAACCAGGTGGCAAAACATAGAGATGAAGCTGAGGAATAAATGAGAATAGATAATGGCAAATGAAGATGTCATGGGGCTGGGGTTGTGGCTCAGTGATAGAACACTTGCCTAGTATGTGTGAAGCACTGGGTTTGACCCTTAGCACCACATATTAATAAAATAAAGATCTCATTGACAACTAATTTTTTTTAAATGTCATGAAATTCTTACTCTTAAGAGAGGTTTACAAGAGGAATAGAGGAGTCAAGGACAAGAAGCAGCAATGGGGAAGAAAGTCATCTTCATCTCTCAAACCCATAAGCTGTAGAAGAAATCTCATTCTTATGAAAGGTGTAAGAGAGGAGGGAGGAAAAAGTGAAGCATGTAGTAAAGAAGTTGAAGATGTAAGCAGGATTGTTTTCCAAGGTATGAGATCCAGAGGGTAAAATAGTGTGACTTGATTTTTAGGGGAGCAGAAGGAGGCTGGTCAAGGTAGAGAAAGCAGAGACAAATTTGGAAGACAAACATGAGGGTCAGTCAGGAAGTGTTACATGGTATCTGTACAATTGTAGCCATTGGAGTGAAGCATAGTAGAAGCTTGCACTCTCTTGGGGAGAGCAAGAGATAATAAATCAGTAGACAAATAAGGGAATTTCAATGGTGCTATTCAGAAGATAGAATAGAATAATATGGTAAAGAGTGACTGGGGGTACTTTAGCTGTGGTGCTCAGAGAAATCCTCTTTGAGGAGTTCAGCCGAAACAAAATGGGGCAAACATGACTTGAGTATAGTGAAGAATCCAAGGTATGGTATATGGAGGGAAGATGAGGTGGTAGACACAAACATCAGTCAGATAATACAGGTCCTAGAGGAGATCCCCTCTTCATTACATATACTCATCCCCCTTGCTTTCTATCTGAAGTGAGCCCTCATTGCTTCATGCTGATGCTATTCACCTATATTTAGCACTACATATGCTTCTGTAATAATAAAACACTATTAAAATAATAAAATCAGAGACTGGCCTGGCAAGCTAGGATTAGGAGGTGTTTCCCTGAAGAGGAACTCCATTCCCCAAGACTCTCAAGCCTATTGGCCTAATCACTATGCTGCCTCCATCCTTCCCTGAGCTTCCCTAGTACCAGGCAGTCCAGCACAGAGAGGGAAGGTGGCTGGGTGGGGAGTGGGAACATGGTCTTTATATGGTGGTGGCTTTTGGGGGCCTATTTTCTGTGTGCTTCTTTGTTGTCTTTTTTTTTTTTTTTTTTTTTGAGTTGGGATCTAACTATGTTGCTCAGGTTGTTCTCAAACTTCTGAGCTCAAGTGATCCTCCTGCCTCAGCCTCCCAAATAGCTGGGACTACAGTTGAGAGACACCAAACTTAGAAAAGATGCTTGCCTGGCAAAAGTAGAGCAGATCGAGGGAGAAGAGGAGGACAAATTATTAAATAGCCTTAAGAAAAGAACAAAGAAGGAGAGACCTTGTCCATCAGATATTCCTTTCTGTATGAATAAGACTACTGTCAATGTACATGGAAATTTACAGAATGAATTGCTGTCATTGAAAATGATTTGAATGAACTGACCTTTTGCTTCACAGTGGCAACACAATTCTTGCTTATTAGAGAGACTAAATAACAAGAAATTCAGCTTGAGCAGGCACTTAAAGCAAAGCCCTGGTGGGTATATTATTTGTTCCTGCAGAAGAACATTTGTAGTGTCATGAAGTGTTGAGTAAGCTCTGAGGAGGGAAAGGAAGAGGGCCCAGAGCCATGGACAGTCACAGAGGACAATATGCTAAAGAAGATCCCTAGGTGTTACCATGGCCATACAAAAGTGTGGGAAGTGGATTTAAAAGGATGAATCAACAGGTACTTTCCCTGAGTTAATAGGCTCTAAGTTGCAACCATCTTGCCTTCATTAAAGCCAAAGGTAGCAGAAAGAAGGAAGTAACAAAGATCAGACCAGAAACAACTGAAATGGAGATTAGAGCAATAAGAACTAAGAATTTTTTGATGGGCTAAACAAAATTTTTAGAGAAAGAAAATGAGGTGATGATATTTAGGATGTGTTGAAATAGTTGTTAACCTAGAATTTTATATCCATCAAAATACAAATGAAGTTGAAAAAAGGACATTTTCAGACAAGCCGAAACAAACTTCCCTGCTACCAAAGATTCATTAAAAATACTGATGATAGGCTGGCGGTGTAGCTCAGTGGTAGAGCACTTGCCTAACATGTGCAAGACACTGGGTTCAATCTTCAGCACCACATAAAAATGAATAAATAAAATGGAGGTATAAAACATGTTGTATTTGTTAAAAAATAATCTGATGTTATACTTACTTCAAAAGTGGTTCCAACAAGATATGAGAAGCAAGAAGGAAGAAAGAGCAAAGACAGGGGAACTATATGGATAAATATAAATAAGCATTATTTATATAAACAATGATAAATTTTAAAAATTAATGTATATATGATTGCTTTTTTCACAACATGTCTGCTTCCAAAACACAGATATCATGAAATCACTGCAAAATGTAAGCCAAAATTGGGAAAGAAGATTCATATCAACATCATTATCATTGAACAAATGGATTTGAGAAAGTCTACCATTACTGACAATGTAATCTACAAATGTGGTGCGATAACAAAGAACCATCAAAAAATTAAGAAGGAGGGTGCTGAAATGGGAAGGGGATCCTTTAAGTATGCCTGGGTTTTGGATCAATTGAAAGCTGAGGATGAGCATGGCATAACCATTGACATCTCCCTGAGGACATTTGAGACCAGCAAGTATCATGTGACCATCATTGATACCCCAGGTCATATAGACTATCAAAAACATGATTACAAGGCCGACAAGGTGGCACATGCCTATAATCTCAGCATCTCAGGAGGCTGAGGCAGGAGGATAGTGAGTTCAGAGCCAGCCTCAGCAAAAGCAAGGTGCTAAGCAACCCAGTGAGATCCTGTCTCTAAGTAAAATACAAAATAGAGCTGGGGAGTGGTTCAGTGGTCAAGGGCCCCTGAGTTCAATCCCCAGTATCAAAAAAACCCACAAACAAACAAACAAAAACATGAAAACATGCTAACCTTTCAGACTAACCATGCTGTTCTGATAGTTGCTGCTGCTGTTGGTGAATTTGAAACTGGTATCTTCAAGAATGGACAGATTTGTGAGCATGCCCTTCTGACTTACACACTGGGTAGTGCTAACAAAATAGATTCCACTGGGCCACACCACAACCAGAAGAGATATGAAGAAATCATTAGGGAAGTCAGTACTACCTTAAGAAAATCGGATACAACCCAACACAGTAGTATTTTGTGGCAATTTCTGACTGAAATCATGACAACATGCTGGAACCAGGAATGGTTCAAGGGATGGAAAATCACCTGTAAAGATGCCAGTGCCACTGGAATCATGCTGCTCATACCTCTGATTTGCATCCGGTCACCAACTTATCCAACTGACAAGCCCTTATATTAGGCACTTCAAGATGTTTATAAAATTAGTGGTATTGGTACTGTCCTTGTGGGCTAAGTGGAGACTGGTACTCTCAAATTGAGCAAGGTGCTCACCTTTGTCCCAATTAATGTTATAATTGAAGAAAAACCTGTTGAAATACATCATGAAGTTTGGAGTGAAACTCTTCCTGAAGATAATGTGAGATTCAGTGTCAAAAATGTGTCTGTCAAGGGCTGGGGTATGGCTCAGTGGTAGAGCACTTGCCTACCAAGCAAGAAGGCTTTGGTTCTATCACCAGCGCTGCAAAGAAGAAGGGAGAGGAAGGTGATGGTGGAGAGTAGTAGGAGGGGGAGTATGAGGAGAAGGAGGAGGAGTGGCAAAGATGTTAATTGTGGCAACATGGCTGGTGACAGCAAAAATGGAAGTACTGCTGGACGCAAAGGCACACTCCTGTAATCTAGCTCAAGAGGCTGAGGCAGGAGGATCACAAGTTAAAAGCCAGCCTCAGCAACTTAGTGAGGCCCTAAGCAACTCAGACCCTGTCTCTAAATAAAATACAAAATAGGGCTGCAGATTATCCTGACTTATGCATACCAAATCAATGATGGTTCTGCACCTGTGCTAGATTCTGACACAGCTCACATTGACACAGCTCACATTGCTTGCAGGTTTGCTGAGTGATTGCCATTCTGGTAAGAAGCCAGAAAATTGGTCCCACTGTAATTTTTCAATACTAGAGATTGAATCCAGGGCTCAAACATGCTAGGCAAACATTCTACCACTAATATACATTCCCAGTCCCTTTTTTTTTCTTCAGACAGGGCTTTGCTAAATTGTTAAGGCTGGCCATGAACTTGAGATACTTTGGCCTCAGCCTCCTGAGTAACTAGGATTACAGGCATGGGATATCTATCATGCCAGGCTCCACTGTGATATTTTTAATTGATTTTATTTTTTAAATACATGACAGCAGAATGCATTACAATTCTTAATGAACATATAGAGCACAACTTTTCATATCTCTGTATATAAAGTATGTTCATACCAGTTCCTGTCTTCATACATGTACTTTGGATAATGAGGTCCATCACATTCCACCATCATTTATTACCCCAGGCCCCCCTCCCTTCCCCTCCCACCCCTCTGCCCTATCTAGAGTTCGTCTATTCCTCCCATGCTCTGCCTCCCTACCCCACTAAGAGTCAGTCACCTTATATCAGAGAAAACATTCAGTATTTCTTTTTTGGGGGATTGGCTAACTTCACTTAGCATTATCTTCTCCAACTCCATCCATTTGCCTGCAAATGCCATGATTTTATTCTCTTTAATGCTGAGTAATATTCCATTGTGTATATATACTACAGTTTCTTTATCCATTCATCTACTGAAGGGCATCTAGGTTGGTCCCACAGTTTAGCTATTGTGAATTGTGCTGCTATAAACATTGATGTGGCTGTGTCCATGTAGAATGCTGTTTTTAAGTCCTTTGAGTACACACTGAAGAGAGGAATAGCTGGGTCAAATAGTGGTTCCATTCCCAGTTTTCCAAGGAATCTCCGTACTGCTTTCCAGATTGGCTGCACCAATTAGCAGTCCCACCAGCAGTGTGTGAATGTGCCTTTTTCTCCACATCTTCACCTACACTTATTGTTGTTTGCCTTCATAATAGCTGCCATTCTGACTGGAGTGACATGAAATCTTAGAGTAGTTTTGATTTGTGTTTTTCTAATTGCTAGAAATGGTGAACATTTTTTTCATATATTTGTTGATTGATTGTATATCATTTTCTGAGAAGTGTCTGTTTATATCCTTGGCCCATTTATTGATTGGGTCATTTTTTTTTGTTGCTTAGTTTGTTGGGTTCTTTATATACCTTAGAAATTAGATCTCTATCTGATGTGGGAGGGGTAAAAATTTGCTCCCAAACTGAAGGCTCTCTGTTCACCTCCCAGATTGTTTCTTTTGCTGATAAGAATTTTTTTTTTTTACTTTGAGTCTATCCCATTTATTGACTTTGGTTTTAATTCTTGCACTATAGAAGTCTTATTAAGGAAATTGGGGCCTAATCCCACGTGATAAAGATTAGGGCCTACTTTTTCATTCTATTAGGTGCAGGGTCTATGGTTTAATTCCTAGGTCCTTGATCCTCTTTTAGTTGAGTTTTGTGCATGGTGAGAGATAGGGGTTTAATTTCATTTTGTTGCATATGGATTTCCAGTTTTCCCAGCACCGTTTGTTGAAGAGGCTATCTTTTCTCCAACATATGTTCTTGGTGCCTTTGTCTAATATAAGATAATTGTAATTTTGTGAGTAAGTCTCTGTGTCCTGTCAGAGTCCAGCTCTAACAGGGGGTCTCAGGAGACGAACGGATGGTGAGGAGTCGGCGAAAGAGGGGGTGGAGAAACAACACAGACACCAAAGTGAAGGTGTTGATCCCAATCTTTACTTGTGAAGTTGATCATATATACTTTTCATTTTGGCAGGCTTACAGTACTTTGTGGTTACAAAACAGGAATCATTATTCAAAGAAATAAAATATTACATAGCTACAATTAGAATAGAAGAATGTATCTTGGCTTATGCATAAGCAAGCATTTGTACTTTCAGTTCTCGTTTTGCTTTGAGCTGTTTCTGCCTAGTTAACTTTTAATAATAGTTACAAATGTCCCAAACTATTGGCCTATACCTTGACTATTCTTCCTTGACTTACTGACTGGAACCGGTGCCATGGTTACAGCAAGTGGTTGACTTGTTATTAATTTTAATCAAACAAGAGTAAAAGCACAAACCATTGTGCACAGGAACAAGAACAAGTTGCCAGCACTAAGCACTAATATGTCTTCTTAACATTAATTTTTCTTCTCTAGATTTTAATTTAATTTCTCAAAAACTTCCTTGACAGGAATACAGGGAGTTTTTCATTAGACATTAACAATTTACGCTCCACAGCTGAATCATTGCATTTAGAGCAAACAGATCCATTCTTTAGAAGTAGTTGCATTAATTGGGAAAGTCATGTTTTTTCCTTCATACTTAATGGTCATATGAGAAGTTGCAACTATACTTATTAAAGGAATACAAAAACAAATCAGCCCATTCCCAGAAACATACTGTGCTTCTCCAGAGGATGGATGCCTTGCGCCATCCACCTCAGTAGGGCCTTGCCATTGCCTGAGTCAGGGGAGGGGCGCAGCAGTGTCCTCTATTCTGTACCATTGGTCTACCAGTCTGTTTTGGTGGCAATACCATGCTGGTTTTGTTACTATTGCTCTGTAGTATAGTTTAAGGTCTGGTATAGTGATACCACCTGATTCACTCTTCCTGCTAATGATGGCTTTAGCTATTCTGGGTCTCTTATTTTTCCAGATGAATTTCATGATTGTTTTTTCTATTTCTATGAGGAATGCCACTGAAAATTTGATTGGAATTGCATTAAATCTATATACTGTTTTTGGTAGTATGGCCACTTTAATAATATTAACTCTGCCTATCCATGAGCAAGGTAGAACTTTCCATCTTCTAAGGTCTTCTTTGATTTCTCTCTTTAGGGTTCTGTAGTTTTCATTGTATAGATCTTTCACCTGTTTCATTAAGTTGATTCCCAAGTATTTTCCCATTATAATTTTTTGAAAATATTTTTATTTATTTTTTTAGTTGTAGTTGGACACAATACCCTTATTTTATTTATTTATTTTTATGTGGTGCTGAGGATCGAACCCAGGGCCTTGCACGTGCTAGACAAGTGCTCTACCCCTGAGCTACAGCCCCAGTCCAATGATTTTTATTGTTATGGTTTCTTTCTAATTTGATCTTGAGATTTCTCTCTTGAGAGTGAATATAAACCAACATAGTCACTTTCTAGAAGAACCCATACTTGGAGCCAAGTTAGGTGAAGGTGTGTTGGTCACGTGAGAAACAACATGCAGAAGTGAAATCAACATGCAGAATGAAATAAAATAGTAACAAATACCTAGAAATAAGTATTTCAAAAAGTTTACATAGAATTGTCTATGAGGCTAAGCTTGTGGCTCAGCAGTAGAGTGCTAGCATAGCACACGTGAGACACTGGGTTTGATCCTCAGTACCACAGAAAAATAAATAAATAAAATAAGGGTGAAAAAAGAATTTTCTATGACAATTACTGAGAAACTTAAATATATCTAAATAAATGCTGAGATATACTATGTATGTGGACTCAAAACATGGTATCTGAAAGCGTAAATTATTCACAAACTAATCTATGATTCAGTGCAACTTGAATGAAAATCCCGACAAGTCTTTTCTTTTGTAGAACTCAACAAACTATTTTTAAAATTAATACAAAAGTGCAAAGGGTCAAGAATTGCCAAGACTTTCATGAAGACCAGCAAGATGGGAGGAATTGTTGTATTACATATTCAGACTCATTTTAAAGCTATAGTAATTAAAACAATTTGATAATTGGCACAGAGATAAGCAAACAGGTAAATAAAAACAATAAAAATAGACTTTAACAATATTCATATAGACACTTGATTTATTTTCATTATAATATGCTGGGAAATATCCATACAAAAAAGACATTAAACTTGACACCTTGCTCACAACATATACCAAAAATGCCCACTCACATTGGGTCACTAGTACAGAAATGAAAGATAAAAGCATAAATATCTTAGGAAGAAAAAATAAGAGAATCTCCTAATCTCTGGGTAGGGAAGAAAAAAGATTTGATATCAAGATACAAAAAACATTAATGAAGAAGGATTTTAAAAATAAATTTTATTACATTAAAATTCTGAACATAAAGAGAAGTTTAGCTACAGAATGGGAGAGAATGTTTGGATGTTTACAAGGTATAAGGCAAAGGACTCATGTTAAGACTATATAAGGTTCTTCTCAGAATCAATAAGAAGAAAGCAGATTATCCAGTACAACAAAAGTTGGCCAAAAAGAAAAAAAAACTTGGAGAGAAGCTCCATAAAAGAAGATATCCACATTACTGCTACTCATGAAGATTCTCAACCTTATTGATCAGGGAAATTCAAAATAAAACCACAATGACACACTACTATGCAACCACCAGAATGTCCTCAAATATCAAAATACAGTCAATATCAAATATTTGTGAGAATATAGCAAAGGGAACTCTTAACATTGTTGATTAAAATGAGAATGTTGTAGCTGCTTTGGTTCATATCTGGAACCAAACACCTGTATTTGTAAACATCAAAAATTTAGAAATAACTCAAATGTCCACGATTAGGGTAAATTCACATAATGGAATACTATATAACAAAGGAAATGAATCTAACAATTAAGATTCTGAGTGAAAGAATCAAGAAACAAAATGATATATGTGTGTTTCTATTTATACACTTCAAAAAGCAGGTAAGGCTGAACCATATTCTTTAAAGATGTGAAGAAAAATTGTGAAGAAAATCAAATAAATGATTATCATCAACATCAAAATACTGGTTATCTAGTGCAGAGGGGAGAGGCTATGATTGGAATGGGCAAAGAGTGAGTCTCCTGGCAATGTTTTTCATCTGGGTAATGGTTGCACTTTTGAATGAAAAGCATTTATATTGTATGCACTTTATTGTGTGTGTGTGTATGTGTATATATGTATATGATTTAATTCACAATTTAATTTTTAATATATATTTTTAGACATTGATGGACCTTTATTTTGTTCATTTATTTATATGAGGTGCTGAGAATTGAACCTAGTGCCCCATACACACTAGGCAAGTGCTTTACCTTTGAGCTACAACCCAAGCTGCACAATTTAATTAAAAAAAAAAGTAAAGAAAAAAGGTCCAAGGACTGGATCTTGGGGCTCTCATATTTAGACTATGTTTATAAACTATACTCTTTCAATATTTAAAAATATTCTTGAGTACTAACTACTTTGTGTCAGGTACTCTTCCAGCTGCTGGGAATATAGTAGTGAATACAACAGGCAAAACTACCTCCTTTCATGGAACTTAGTAGTACAAGAGGATGGAATGGTTAACTAAACATAATGTTATTTAGCTGTCTAGTAAAAGGAGAAACTAAAAGTTCACTTGGATACCATCTAAATATAGACAATCTTCATCTAGATTGCTTTTGTAAACTCCTTACCTCTGTGTATTTGCCAGTGTGATACACATAGATGTACCATATGTCCAAAACCGTACACGGTAACCAACCCCTCCTCTAGGATTTTCCATCTCAGTGAATTGCATGCCATCCACTCATTTGTCCCAACCAGAAACCCCCAAATTATCTATAATTCTTCTTTCTCTTCTCTCTGACCCATTGCACTTGCAATCCATCATCAATTCTATTAAATGTATCTAAAATACAGGAAAAGAAGTATGTGAGGCATTTCTACCTACTTGGTCCATGAGGATACTACTTTTCCTCTACATTTTCTCCAGGGATCAGAGTGGCAGTGTTCCTCAGTTCAAGAAGGTAGTTTTCCAGGAATTTACTGATGGCTCCTTTACTCAACCCTTATACCGTGGAGAACTAAATGAACACTTGGGACTCTTGGGGCCATATATAAGAGCAGAAGTTGAAGACAATATTGTGGTGAGTTAAAGACAGTGGAATTACAAGAAAATTAATTCCACATATTTATTTTGTTTCCTTTTTTAATATTGATTTTATTTTTTTAAATACATGATAGTGGAATGCATTACAATTCTTATTACACATGTAGAGCACAATTTTTCATATCTTTGTATATAAAGTATGTTCACACCAATTCATGTCTTTATACATGTACTTTGTTTATTTGCATTACAATTCTTATTACACATGTATACCACAATTTTTCATATCTCTGTTTGTATATAAAGTAGGTTGATACCCAATTTCTGATTATAAAAATAATGTTCTCTAAGGCTGGATTTGCAGTTCTGTGGTAGAGTGCTCTCCTCACATGTGTGAGGCCCTGGGTTCAATTCTTAGCACCACATAAAAATACATAAATAAAAATAAAGATATGATGAAATCTAACAACTGAAAAAATTAAAGTACAGAAAAATAAAGAAGTTGAAAAATAACCCCTTAGTTAATTTTTATGTTTTTTTTCCTATGTGTTTTTCTTTCTGTATTGAAAATTATATCATATGTAATTCTGCTTCTTTTTTTACCAAATGTCATATAATTAACATTTTTTTTGTCATCAAAAACACTTCCTAAGCAGGAATGATTACATAATTAGCTATCATATGAATTTATGGAACCACTGTTTACTTAGCCATTTACTTTGATCAGTGTTTCAGACTGTTTCTTTTTTCACTATGTAAGTGTCCAGTCAAAATCCATGAATAATTTAAGACCTTTTCATATGAATTATCTATTAAATTTTCCTTTTTCATTGTTCTTATATATTTATTAATATTTTTAAGGAAAAATGACTACTGTAGGATTTGGGTGATACAAAAAAATTCTTTTGGTAGAATCTGGAGCTTTCTTTCTTTTTAAAAATATTTATATTTTAGTTTTAGGTGGACACAATATCTTTATTTTATTTTTTTATGTGGTGCTGAGAATCAAACCCAGTGCCTCATTCATGTTAGGCAAGCATCTACCACTTGAGCCACATCCCCAGCCCCAGAATCTGGAGCTTTCTAGTGAAGTTTTAATCAACATATTGCAGAAAGAAGACATACTTGGCCACGTGATCTTACATATTTCAGGTTGCCATTGTACATTATGGATTTTCAGGACACAGAGTAAATCTTGCTGTGCTGGGATAAATAAAGGAACTCTACTATATTCATCTTTCTTCAGGGCACTTCTGAGAGCCAGTTTCGTAGTAAACCAAATTTCTTAGATGTTACTTTAGTAGAGCTAGTAATTATATTAACAATATTAACAATATTTCAAGATAACCATACCATGTGAGGAAATACGAAAGTACCAGTGATTACTTTTGTAACAGTCACAGGTATTTACTATTGTATGATAATACTCCGTGGTTTTATGATGCAGAATCTAGATTCATAGTTGAAAGTCATTCTCACTTTGAATTTAATTAATGATTTGCCCTCCCCATCTGAAAGCACAAACACCAAGTTAAGAACTGGTTGTTCCTTTTGAAAAAATTATAAATATTATTAGTGTTCTCTAGGTGTGCTAATTAAGTGAACACAAGCTTTCATCTTCTAGAATTAGTAAGACTTCACTGAGTTTTCAGAAAGCACAGAGGCAGTGGGAAGATTCAGGTCTGTGGATGTAAAGACTGATATAACCTGAGAAATTCTTCCTTTTTGACATTTTCATTGGCTTTATGTTTATAAAAGTCCCTTCCTACCCAGATACTTAAAAGAATCACTTATACTTTCTTTTATACCTTAATTATTTGCATTTTTCTTTTTAATCCATCAATAATTCCCATAAACTAGATGTTCTTTTGGTACATCATGTGAGACCAAAGTCATTTTATTTTCTGTTCAAAATAGCCAGCCATGTTCCTAGTTGATTTTTTATAGTAAGGATGCACAAGGATCTAAAATTATGGGATTATGGGTACATTTTTTTTCTGACTTGAATTTTATTTTACTTTCCACATGCTATATAATGTGTACTTTTTCAAATTGAAAAAAGTCTTTAAAACAAATCTTTTTCAAAGATAATATGCATTAATCCTGGAATGTATCATGAAGATACATCCTTTTACTTGGAAATTACCTTTAAGTTGCATAGTAGTGTGTCATTGTGGTTTTATTTTGCATTTCCCTGATAAATAAGGTTGGCAATATTTTCATAAGTAGCAGTAATGTGGATATCTTCTTTTGTGGAGCGTCTCTCCAAGTTTTTTTTGTTGTTTTTTTGTTTTGCCAATTTTTGTACTGGATAATCTGCTTTTTTCTTATGGATTCCAAGAAGTATCCTATATAATCTTGACATGAGTCTTTTGCTTTATACATTGTAAACAACCAAACATTCTCTCCCATTCTATTCAAGAATTTTCTCTTGGGGCTGGGGTTGTGGCTCAGTGGTAGATCACTCGCCTAGCATATGTGAGGCCCTGGGTTCGATCCTCAGCACCACATATAAATAAATAAAATAAAGGTATTGTGTCCAACTGCAACTAAAAAGTAAGTATTAAAAAATTGCTTTAAAAATAATTTTCTCTTTCATTGTTTTGTTATTGTTGTTATCTTGATTTTTTTGTGTGTATGTGCGTGTTTTCTCTGCAGGTAACTTTCAAAAACCAGGCCTCTCGTCCCTACTCCTTCTATTCTAGCCTAATTTCTTATAAGGAAGATCAAGGACAAGGAACAGAACCTAGAAAAAACTTTGTCAAGCCGAATGAAACGAAAACTTACTTTTGGAAAGTACAATATCATATGGCACCCACTAAAGATGAGTTTGACTGCAAAGCTTGGGCTTATTTCTCTGATGTTGATCTGGTAAGTAGGTCTTCATTGTGCTGGGTATTTTCTGGTTTAAAAGAAATGATCTTTTTGTTTATGTGCTAAAAATTTTGGTATTTATCCTAAGCACAATGAAAATCTTTAAATTTTTGTGTTTTAGAAACTTCACATAGAATCTACTGAAATAGATGAACTGTTCTATGGGAGAAAGGTTAAAATGGCAGGAAAGTTGATGAGAAGTCTAGTCTGTAGGTGAGAGAGCTTAACACTAATAGTGTTGATGTCTTCCCTCCCTAGGAAAGAGATGTGCACTCAGGCTTGATTGGACCCCTTCTGATTTGTCACACTAACACTCTGAACCCTGCTCATGGAAGACAAGTGACAGTGCAGGAATTTGCTCTGTTTTTCACTATCTTTGATGAGACCAAGAGCTGGTATTTCCGAGAAAACATGGAAAGGAACTGCAGGGCACCCTGCAATATCCAAATGGAAGACCCAACTTTTAAAGATAATTATCGTTTCCATGGTAACAGATTCTACACCCCAATATAGCATGCACTTATTCCAATGAGCCTTGACCCAGAGACTTGATCATTGCATGACTTGAAAGTATACATGCAGGACTGGAATCCGCACAGCTGTCAGTATTTTTGGTAGACTGAAGGGAAAGAAACTTCTACAATAAATTTTAACAGCTTTCTCTGTTCTTCTCCAGCAATCAATGGCTATGTGATGGATACACTACCTGGTTTAGTAATGGCTCAAGATCAAAGGATTCGATGGTATCTGCTCAGCATGGGCAGCAATGAAAACATCCATTCTATTCATTTCAGTGGACATGTGTTCACTGTACGAAAAAAAGAGGAGTATAAAATGGCAGTGTACAACCTCTATCCAGGTATGACCTTCTTTGTGTTCTTTTACTTACAGTACTTGAGTACTTACTTTGCATGAATACAATCACTGCACAAAGCACACAAGCTCCTTGCTTTCAAGTAGCAAGTCAAGTAACTTTAATGTACAGAAAGATAAATCAATTAGCAAATGAATAAGATTATTTCAAGTATATAAAAATTGTTACAAAGGGATTAGAACAGAATAAATGGATGATTAATGTCACAGCATCTTCCCAGGAATATTTTCATTTTTCCTTCTCAAATCCAGTATTATACCACTAGTTATTCAAGGAGTGATTTATTTAAGTATGTAACCAGTGTATATGACAATGTTGACTGAAACACTATTTTGGTTTTCCACTAAAACAGGTTTAATAGTGGGGATAAATTTCCCCTCTTTCCTCATAAATATTCCAGTAAGTCCTGTGACTTTTCTCCTCAGTTGGGGATTGAACTCAGGGGCACTCACCCACTGAACCACATCCCCAGCCCTATTTTGTATTTTATTTAGACACAGGGTCTCAATGAGTTGCTTAGCACCTTGCTTTGGCTGGGGCTGACTTTGAACTTGCGATCCTCCAATCTCAGCCTCCCCAGCCACTGAGATTATAGGTGTGTGCCACAGCGCCCAGCTTGGTAACTCTTAAATAACAAACAAACCTGTACTTCATATGTCACATACAGTTCAAGTCAGAAATTATAATGTCCATTTCAGGGTATTGACAAAAATTCTGTAGTTGATTTAACTTCAATCTTCCCACCACCGCCTTGGGCCTACATCAAGTTAGAAGTCTGCATTGGAAAAAAGAAACATGGTTTCTCTGCTTTGTGCTTATTATGCCCTCCCAACCCCTCAATAGGCTCCCTTAGATCCCATATCAGATCAATAGGAAACAGGTTTTTTGCTCTGAAAACCCATGGGAGTGTAGGCCAGTCCTAATATTATAGGAGTAGCCTTCTCCTGTATCCATGATCAAAGCATCTAGTGACCCTGTCTGATTTTCTGGGAGGGAAGTGGTCAAAATTCAATCTCCAAGTGCTCCAACTAGAGGAATCACATAGAAAGCAGTGGAGGAACTGAATTTGGTAGATATTCTTTGATATTCTATATAAGTCAATATATTTGTGCTCATTTTTTTTTGTTCCTTTTGGTTTTGAAAAGGTATTTTTGGGACACTAGAAATGCTACCATCCAAACCTGGAATTTGGCGGATACAATGCCTTATTGGAGAGCACCTATATGCAGGGATGAGCACTCTTTTTCTGGTGTACAGCAAGCGTGAGTAGCACTGTGGGTAGAGGTTACCCACCTACCTAACCTACCTAGCCTATTTTTTTTTTTTTTTGGTACTGGGGATTGAACTCAGGAGCACTTAACCACTGAGCCACATCCCCAGCCCTTCTTTCTATTTTATTTAGAGACAGGGTCTTGCTAAGTGTTTTTAGGGCCTCACTAAGTTACTGAGGCTGGCTTTGAACTCAAGATCCTCTTGCCTCAGCCTCCTGAGCTGCTGGGATTACAGGTGTGCACTACTGCCACCAATCTTAGCCTACTTTTGTATAGCTTTCCTCCTCCTTGGAATTATTGCCTTTGTTGAGAAATATAATACAAGCTCATACCATTATTACATTTAAATTGAATATTATTGTTTGATTTCAGAGTGTCAGATTCCCTTGGGAATGGCTTCTGGACACATTAGAGATTTTCAGATCACAGCTTCAGGACAATATGGTAAATACTATTATTTTTCACTCCAAGAACCTGGGAATGAATATATCTTTTTAAAATTTCTGTTGGATAGTTGCAGATAACTAATCCACCTCCATGCTTTTATTAATTATACTCCATCAATGGAACTCAAATCCATCTTGTCCTCTCCATTTTGCACTGTGACCATCTTAATTCAGGCCACTTTCATTTCTCACCTAGACAGTGACACTGCCTCCTTAAATATTCTCTCCACTTTCAGTATTGTTCCCTTAAGCCCATTCTCTTCACTTTTATGTAAGAAGTAATGGTTGAATAGAATTTATAGAGTTCTTAAATATTGGGGTATTTATTGTTGTTGTTACTGGGGATTGAACCCAAGGACACTGAATCACTGAGCCAAATCCCCAGCCCTTTTTAATTTTTATTTTGAGACAATGTCTCATTAAGTTGCTGAGGGCCTCGCTAAATTGCTGATGCTGGCCTCAAACTCATGATCCTCAAGTCTCAGCTTTCTGAGTTGCTGGAAGTATAGGTGTGTGTCATCATACCAGGCTATTTTCTTTTCTATTTTACCATATTTTATTGGTACATTACAGATAAATATAACGGTGAAATTTGTTATTACATATTCATACATGCATATAGTATAACAATATAATTTGTCCAATATCATTTGGTATCAAATTCCAGTATCAACTAAATTCAGGTGCTAACAATCGACAAAGTTATTAAAGTATTAAAGTTTAGAAGTTTACAACAATAATAAGCAAAAGTCTTAGTTATCAATACTGCTAGGCTTCAAAGTTTTTATATCTTTCTCTATCTTGTTTCCACGTGTCTAAGGACCAACCTAGTTGAATATAATCTCTCTCCTCTCCCCTTTCCTGGGCAAAGGACAGTGGGCCCCAAAGCTGGCCAGACTTCATTATTCTGGATCAATCAATGCCTGGAGTACCAAGGAGCCCTTTTCATGGATCAAGGTTAGAGAAGTTAATGAATGAGGGGAATTATATCATATTTGATTATATTAATTATCCTCTTGCAAGCTCAAAGCATTATACATGTCCTTCATATTGCAGTAATTTCCAATCACACCTAAGACTGTGTATTCTATTGTTAGATGCCTTTAAACGAGTAAATGTCCTTCAGTCCTCCAAAATTATTCATTTTAACACAAAACAAGTGGTTCAATCCCCTACCTTTCAAGCAAGGACACCGTAGCTACCTTTCTAAAACCGAGTTGATCTTTTTCATCAATCATACACCACTTGACAGTATGAAATGCATAGTTAAATTTAGTGTAATCTGGTGAACTAAGATAGAATTAATACTTCAAATAATGTGTTTAGTTTAACTCAATTGCTTTTTTAAAAATATTTTTTCAGATATTGATGAACCTTTATTTAATTCATTCATTTATATGTGGTGCTGAGAACTAAAACCCAGTGCCTAATACATGCTAGGCAAACACCCTACCACTGAGCCACAATCCCAGCCTCTCAATTGCTTTTAAAAGACTTAGGTTTTCAGATTTTCTCACTTTCCTATTTCCTCTAGATAGCACTGTTCAATGGAAATAGAACATGAGCTGCAAATGCAAATGACATGTTTAATTTTTCATTTTCTAAAACGAGGGAAGTTGGGGTAGGCATCTATTTTAGTGAGAGGGCCTAAAAGGCAAAAAGCCTTGCCCACAGGCAGAGTGGATGTTCATATAGAGGAAACGATTCAATGATTTGGAATTTGGTTTATTAGGAAGCAGGGGCTCAATAAGCACCTTTTCTACTCATTCCCACCATTTATCCCACAGCCACACAAATATGTTCAGCTTTCAAAATTTGTGTCTGTTTCTCCTGTATATCCAAGATAACAATACACACATCTGTAGCAATGTAGATTCTTACTAAACCCATAATTAATTTCAGAAGATATTACACACTTTTTAAAACAGGTTTAAATAAAATGGTTTTTTTAATTGATAGGTAGATCTGTTGGCACCAATGATTATTCATGGCATCAAGACCCAGGGTGCCCGTCAGAAGTTCTCCAGCCTCTATATCTCTCAATTTATTATCATGTATAGTCTTGATGGGAAGAAATGGATGACTTATCGAGGGAATTCTACTGGCACCTTAATGGTATGTACTTAGTCCTTTCAAGAGAATTAATGAATGCTTTAAAGATCTTCCGATGGATTTCAGATATGGGACAAACAGTCTTAGATTCTGTAAGTTTAACTTTAAAAAAGAATTTTCTACCTTTGGTCAATAGTTGTTGTTGTTATTATTATGGTGCTGGGGACTGAACCCAGGGCCTTGTATGTGTGAGGCAAAAACTCTACCAACTGAGCCATATCCCCATCTCTACCTTTGGTCAATAGTTATTATGAGGAATTATGAACAGAGATCTTTGTAGTTCTCCATATCCTATGGTTGTAGGCAGATGTGACTTAGTGATTAAGGACAAGAGTTACAGAGTTGTAGTGACAAATGCTCAACTCTCCTCATCCCCAGTTCCATTATGCTATGGTAAGGGCACTGGTGGGAAAGAATGGAACTCTAAGACCTGGGATGGGGACACTTAGGCAGACATGGATGAAGCTAAGAATTTCAAAATTCCAAATCCCCCTGAACCATCTTTGCCTGAGGAATCAACCTCTCCCCAGTCTCTAAAGCAATGATTCTTCCTTTGCATAAAAGCTTTTCAGTGACCAAACTGAGATAGTTGCTTTACAAGAGAGTAACTGTTTTCCTTATTGCCCCTGTTTGGCCATTACAAAAGCCAAATGAGAGATAGAACATGGCAGCAGACCACAAATTCAAACAGGTGGTGATACCAAAAAACAATTGCAATTCCAGATATTATACCTGTTTTAAAGTAAATTAACACAGACTCAGACACCTGATATGGAACTATTTATCTAGAAAGAAGCTTTTTCTTCATTCCCATTGAGAAGCAAAATCAGAACATATTTGCATTTATGAGGTAGGAATGATAATATTGTTTATTACTCGTATCTCAGAGCAATGCCAGCCCCCTTGTTCTTCGTCAGAACATAGACTTGAAGAACTCCAAATACCTTAACATCCCACAAATACCATGCCTGCCCATTATGTTGATGACATTATGCTGACAGAACCTGATAAACAGGAACTAGCAATCACCCTGCTTCTATGAGACAGACAGACAGACAGACACACACACACACACACACACATACACACACACACACCCCAAATGAGCCTGCCTTGTCCCTGACTTTAATGTGAATTGATCCCATGTTTCACTGTTAGCTTCAAATACTTAACATATTTAGAAAGTTTCCATCCATTTCTATTTTTAAAAAATATTTATTTTTTTAGAAGTAGTTGGACACAATACCTTTATTTTGTTTATTTATTTTTATGTGGTGCTGAGGATTCAACCCAGGGCCTCGCACATGCTAGACAAGAGCTCTACCACTGAGCCACAATCCTAGCCCCTCTACTTTATTTTGAATGGCAGCATCTCTACCATCTTTAACATAATCACATTCTTTTTTTTATTTGAGTGTGTGTGTGTGTGTGTGTGTGTGTGTGTGTTGCTGAGGATTGAACCCAGGGTCTTGTGCATGTGAGGCACTCTATCAACTGAGCTATATCCCCAGCCCACATTTCTTCACTTTTGTATTGCTAAATTATATTTATATTAAGTGGTGTGCTGGCAGGTGATTAACAATCAACTTAAAGGCAAAGTGGGAAGAGATTATTGAGGAGAGGTTTGTATTTATTATGCTCTCATGACCCAGTGCAAGAGGGCTCCAACACACCACTGTACTACATTACTAGGACAACCTCTTTCATAGGGTAGTAATCATTTAAAATGTGTTTGCATCCAATTTGCCAACATTTTATTTAGAATTTATCTATGAATAAAATTGGTTAACCCTTTTTGGAGGAGCTTTACTTCTTTGTGTTTTGGAATGAGGATTATATTAAATTTGAAAGTAAATTGGTGAGCTCCATTTTTTCCATGAAACTATTGCTCTAGAATAGCTTAATTGATGTAATAATTGCATTTAGTAAATTTAGAAGGTATACCTATACTTAAAGAGGATAGAGGTTCCCTTTACCCCATTATTAGAAATATTGCTTGTGAATCAGTATTTTATGTGGGACTGGTATAAAGATACAAAGACATTGATGATAACTAGGTGGTAGATACTTACTTTGTGCTTACTTTGGTGGTAGATACTTGACTATCTTTTCCATTCCTTCTCTGATTATTGGGTTTCTCATTTACGTTACCTGTAAGATGTGTATAATAGCCATATCTCTCTTCCCATGCCATGTATCTGTATCTGTATATACACATCTATTTAATTTTTTCTCTTTTGCCCCTTGTCTATTTTATTGGTCTTTTAAAGAATTAATTCCTGGTTTTAAAAATGAAACCTAGTTTTGAAAGCGATGCTTTATAATTAATTAATTTCTGTTTAAAACTTTAAAAACCATTTTTATGTTCTTTTGGTTTATCTTATTTATGTTTGACTCCTACAATCTGGAGTTGAATGTCTAGTTCATTTATGTTCAATCTTTATTTTACATTGAGAAGGTTAAAATAATTATTATGTACTCTCATAAGAGTTATTTTTTTAAACAGTTATTGAACAACTGCTGTGTGCTAAGTCAGTCCTTCCTTCCTTCCTTCCTTCCTTCCTTCCTTCCTTCCTTCCTTCCTTCCTTCCTTCCTTCCTTCCTTCCTTCCTTCCTTCCTCCCTCCCTCCCTCCCAGGGGTGCTCTACCACTCATCTACACCCATAGATACAGTGTCTCTCTGTTGCCAAGGCTGGCCTCAAATTTCTAATTCTCCTGTCTCAGACTTCCAAGTTACTGGGATTATAGGCATGCACTGCCACACTTGGTTTATGTTCTAGGTTTTAATACAGGGATGAGTGCTCGCTTCGGCAGCACATATACTAAAATTGGAACGATACAGAGAAGATTAGCATGGCCCCTGCGCAAGGATGACACGCAAATTCGTGAAGCGTTCCATATTTTTATTTACAGTAGAAGGGGTAGAGAGAGAAAAGGGGAGGGGAGGGGAGGGGAGGGGAGGGGGGATAGTAGACAATAGGACAGACAGCAGAATACATCAGACACTAGAAAGGCAATATGTCAATCAATGGAAGGGTAACTGATGTGATACAGCAATTTGTATACGGGGTAAAAGCGGGAGTTCATAATCCACTTGAATCAAACCGTGTAATATGATGTATTAAGAACTATGTAATGTTATGAACGACCAATAAAAAAAAAATACAGGGATGAGCAAACTGTAGCCTATAGATTTGGCCTGCAGCCTAATTATGTATGCACTGTGAATTAAGAATGGCTTATAATATATTTAAAGGTTTGCAAAAAACAAAGAACCAGCAAAGAAACAACCACAGAGACCATTTGTGGTCAGTAAAGACTAACATATCCCTATCTGGACATTTAAAGAAAAAAAGTTTGAAGACTGCTTGTCTAGTGTAATGGTGGAAAAGATATCTAGACAGTTAACATTAATCCTCAGGTACCAGAACCCTTCAATCACAAATTTGCCCAGTTTCAGTCTGGTTTACCTTCCTCCATCCTAGTTATCATCAATGTCTTTGTATCTTTATACCAGTCCCACATCAAATATTGATTCACAAGCAATATTTCTAATAATGGGGTAAAGGGAACCTCTATCCTCTTTAAGTATCACTGCTTCATTTTTATTGTAGTTTACAATATTTTGAATTATGATTATATACCCAATTCCTGACCCTCTGATTCTCCCTCCATGTCACCAAGGGCCTAAATAGGACAAAATATGCTTTTCTTGTGCCCCAATACAAAAACCTTCACCACTTTTGCTCCATAACCCCTAAATATTTTTGTCAGTCACTCGGGCCCACAGGTAGGGTTGAGGGAAGCATACCAAAAAATAGCCACTTTGCAATCAGCTGGACTAGGCTTTGAGGAGTATGCACTACTCTTTCTGGCAACCAAGAGAGTAATGTTTGACTGATTCTATCTCACATGGACCTCTACTGTACTTCCCATTACTTTCACACATTTGCAGTAGAAATGGATGCCCAGAATACCCCAAGAATCCCACCCATTTCAAGATGGCAACCCTCTATAATTCTCCAAGTACACACACACACACATCTAACACTAAGCTATGTCCGTAAATATCACTCCAAAAGATGAGTATTGTATATAACTTCAGTATAAGGATGCATGCTTTCAAAGTTTAATTTTAAGTTATATTTCAGAGTTTTAAAAAATTAAAAATAACTACAAATGAGATATCTATTAAGCTGGTTTGTATGGAACTTTTGGATCAATAAGCCTTGGAAACTTGAGGTTTACTTTTTATTAACATGCATTTTTTGTACATACTAATTTCATGTGCATAGTGGAATGTCATCATGCTTTGGGGGGAACAAGGACCTGCCTTGCATATATATGATTCCACAATTAAAAAGAGTTGTGCTCAGAGTTCACAAACTTGAGTTAAATAAAAGTTGCAATGTTAGATTATATGCACCTGTTGGAAGTATACTAGAACCTTGACTTCCAAGGCAAGTAGGTAACATAATTAAAATGAATGGCTTATAATATATTTAAAGGTTTGCAAAACAAAGAATCAGCAAAGAAACAATGATTAACTGATGAGCTGCACACATTTTCATTGCAATAATCTGAGTAACAACCATATTGTTACTGAACCCAGGTTTGGAAGTTAGTCTCACAGGGAAAAAACAAAAACAAACAAACAAAAAAAAACAATGTGTGAGAGCTGAGTGCCACAGAGAAAGAAGTTATTTTTTCAATGGTCAAAGAATGGAGGAAGTAAAGTTTGTTCATTAATAAGCTTCTCACTCCAAGGCGTTGAGGGGTTATGGATATATGATAGGAATAATGAAGAGAGGGAAAGTCTTATAAAGTACAGGAATATTCATGTCTGTTCTGGGAATAAGCTGAGATCTTCCAGGAATATTTGTTTTCATTTCTTTCATGGTCTGTTTCTGGTCGTGGCAGCTTGTGTTGTTAGCTTTAAAAGGGAAACTGGGGGAAACTGTAAGTCTAGGTCACGTTAACGCTATATTACAGTTTTAGACATGTGGTGTTGAGAAGAATCTCACTCAAAAACTGATGCAACATGGGGCTGGGGATGTGGCTCAAGCGGTAGTGTGCTCGCCTGGCATGCGTGCGGCCCAGGTTTGATCCTCAGCACCACATACCAACAAAGATGTTGTGTCCACCGAGAACTAAAAAAAATAAATAAATATTAAAAAAATGATGCAACAAAGGAGACAGTCACAAAGTGAAGATAGAGATGCTAAGTATGTTCATCTCATTCCAGTCATGCATGGGACATTTGCAGGCCCAAATGAAGAGTCAGTGTTTTCAGCAAAAGCAGCCTTCAGGCCCTTGAATAGTAACTTAAGTAACAGTTATCCTTATAGCACACTCAGGTGTCATCTCCAGCAAAGCCAGCTGGGGAGTAAATGTATTACCCAGTCATGTGACCTCTGAAATTAGTGATTTTAAAGTCATTAAAGAGCAAGGGAAGCTGGAAGGTTTATTTAGGTATTTTCTCAGTAATAATATGACAAATGGCCTCTGCTATAGATTGATTCATTTGTTACCCAGCATGGTCCCCACACCAGGAAAAGTATATATTTGAAATGAATGAATAAACCCTGGGAATCTAGTCCTGTTTTTTGCCTTGTGACACATTGGTGAAGTTGTCTACTACAGATAAGGCAAATCTTAATCTCAAGGCAGGAGTATTCAGTTTTATCATGGATTTGGGGGTATAGCAACAAGGTTCTAAGGCATAAAATGACTTCCATGAACATGTGAGATGAAACACAGGAAAAAATTAGTGATCACCAACACACACAGAAACAGACTAAGAAATGAACCATAAAGTCATACAGCTTATTCAGAGTTGTGCAAACCCAGTGTTGTTTCCAAGTGCTCACTAGGAAAGAAAGATGGGGGTGAAAGAGAAAGAAGATTAAAAGGATTCTCATTTTTAATGTTGCAGTTTTTTGGAAGAGATAAAATGTCCTTCACTGTGATTCTATAATATTCCATTTTATTTCTTCTCCTCGATGGTAGAAAAGCACATTTGGGAGGTAACTTCAGTCAGCTAAATTACCATGGCTACAATGAGTAACAGGAGATGCAGAACCTGGATCAAAGCCTTTTATTTCCCCCTAAGTGCAAAAGTGGATGAATGAGGTTGACTACCAGGCAAAAAGGTCTTTGGTTAAAGTGATTATCAGACCCCCTGTCCTGAGGGGAAGATGGTTTCTTGCAGAACGAGGTGAAGGAGGTGGTTCTGCTCAGCAGTCAACAGAGGCCACATCTCCACCTGCAGTGACTTGACGGCTTCTATGTCCTTTTCGTGGGTAGCCATGACCAAGGACTGCAGCAGCAGAAAGAGCTCCTCAGGAAGCTGGCCGCTGCTCTCCTGCCCGTGGCTGTCAAAAGCTTCCCAGGAGTACTTCTCCAGAGTCTGGGCGTGCTCGGGCAGAAGCTTGGCCGGAGGTGGCTGTAGGAGCAGCAGCAGCAGCACACGGGACACCTCGCAGCGCACCAGCACCTCCGAGAAGGCGCCCAGGGCGACAGGAGAGGGCAAGGCAGAGCCAGGGTTTGGGGGGAGCGGTGCGGCGGGCACCAAGGGGGTCGCGCCAGGTCCGGGTTGGGGCCCCGGCGGCTGGGGCTGAGACTGCGCCGGGGCCAGCAGGGTCTGCGGTGGTGGAGGCTGGAGCTGCTGCACGGGATGGCTGCCATGCTCCTGCGCTAGGAGCTGCATGCGCGTGAACACCGCCAGGGCGCCATTGTAGTCGCGCGCCAGAAGCTGGCAGGAGGCGGCGTCGCCCAGCGCCTGCAGAGCGGCCAAGGGCAGAAGGGGCAGCTGCAGCTGGGCGGCGCGCTGGAAGTGGCCGGCGGCGGCGGCCGGCTGGCCCAAGTCGCGCAAGGCGGCGGCCAGCTCCAGACACAGGGCGGCGGCGGCGGCCGGCTGCCCCAGCTCCAGGTGCAGGCGCACAGCGGCGCCCAAGGCGCTGGCAGCCGCTTGCAGCGGCTCGCCATAGGCGGCGGGGCAGACCAGGCGCTGACGAGCGTCGCACTCCTGCCGCAGAAAGAGGCGTGCGGCCTCCGTGAGGGCCAGCGCCTCCCCAGGCCCATGGAAGAGCGCCTGCTGGCACCGCGCCACTGCCAGCTGGCACCAGGCTGCGTAAGGCAAGCACTCCTGGGCGCGCAGTTCGCGGCCCAACTGACCGAACTGCTCGCCGGCTTCCGCAACGTTCGGCTTCCGCAGGAACCGCTTCTTCAGCTTGTTGGACACCAGCCGGTACCGGGCCAGGAAGTCCCCGGCTTCGGGACCAGGGACGACGCCACCGCCGAGGCCGGACGTGGAAGCCGCCATGTTGCCAGGTCCGGGAACTTCCGGACACGCCTACGTGGGCAAAGGTCCCGGCCACGCCGCCGCGGGCCGCGACGTGCCGTGCGTCACGCTGCAGCGGCCCGCAGCGGCCTACCGCGACCGCGCGCCTCGAAGCACACGTCTGGCTGCGGCGCCCCCGCAGTCCCCCGTCGCCCTGGTGATGTGCAAAGGTGAGAGGCAGGGCCTGGCTGGGAGGCGCGTATGCCAATCAGGGACGCGGGCGGGTCCCGGGCTGGTTTCAGTAACCGGCGCGACCGGAGAGGCGTGAAGCCAGCTGCCTTTGCGAAGCGCGGGTCAGGAGGCGGGGTTTGGCCTGGCGCCGGGTTCCTACGCAAATCGAGGGTCCCGCGCAGGCGTGGCCTGGCCATCCGGGGAACTGCTCCTGCAAATCGAGGGCGAGGGGGCGGGGCCTGGCCTCCCGTAGCCGCCCCCCCCCCCGCCCCAGGCAAATGCAGAGTCCCGGGTCCGGGGCATATGCAGATAGTGGCTGCGGGGCGGGGCGGGGCCGGCCGGCTGCCCGCGATGTACTTACACCAATGACGGATTATGGGGCGGTCCAGACGAGGGCCTCTGCACCGAGGCGGGGTCCTGGGCTTGCGGGGCCTCTGCAGGCGCCAGCTGTTGCTAGGTTGCAGCTAGTGGCCCTCGGTTGCTAAGGGCGCCTAGCAGCTTCTCCATCTGAACGTGACCAAAGCTCAATCCCTGACCCTGCTTGACCCGAGTTCCCTGTTTGTTGTTTTTCCTCCCTGGATCGTTCCCCCCTCACGTCTCCATCTTGCCGTCGAAGCTCCTTGCCCCGTGGGCGCCCAGCCCCGCCACTGTGGCCACCTGTCCACCCCACCGCGGCCGGTCGCCTTCAGACATGGGTCCTGTCACGACCCACGGCCCTAGTGTCTGTCGTGGCCACCCCCTTTCTGGCGACTTGGGTGGGTGGGCGGGCAGGCAGTCAGGCAGGCACGCAAGCAGGCAGGCCCTGAGTCATTCAGGGCCATGGGGAAGCATCTTCTGTACCTCGACGCCCACCCCACAATGCCCACGCTGGCCTGCCCTTGCCACCCAGGGTCACCCCCTGCACTGCCCCTCCCACCCCCAGGAAGAAGGCCTCCGCCGCCGCTGCCACCTCCTCCTCCTCCTCCTCCTCCTCCTTCTTCTTCTTCTCCCTCTCTCTCCCTCTCTCTCCTCTTCCTCCCTTTACTCCTCCTGCCATCCCAGGTACCTAACACCACAGGCCTGAAGCCCACCCCGCAGCACTCCCAGGGCCTGGCCTGGCTGTCTCCCCAACTCCAGAGGCCTGGAGACCCCCCCCCCCCCAAGCCCCCAACACAAAGTGACTGAGGCAGGCGGAGGGTTTCTTGAAACGCTTTAATGAAAGGGCTGGCTGAAGGTACAAGCCTGGCCGGGCGAGGCTGGCCCGAGAGCGAGGGGGCCTGGGGCCTGGTGGACAGGTGGGCAGGTGCTTGGGCGAGGGCCCCCTGAGCCAGCAGCAGCAGCAGCTAGCGCCGGGGCTGGGCGACCTGGGAGATGGTCGTAGTCCCGAAGAGACCGCTGAGCAGTGCATTGTTGTGGACGGCCATGTCCAGGAGCTCTGGGGTGATGCGCCTCCTGGCGCTGTGGCGGGCCTCGTTGCCCGCCAGCTCCAGCACCTTGGCCGTCAGGCACTCGAGGGTGGCGGCAAGGAACACGGACGCAGACCAACTCAGGCGCTGGGCATAGCGGCCCTCCCGCAGACGGCGCTCCACCTGGCTCACGGAGAAGGTCAGCTCGGCTCGGGCGGTGCGGGAGCGGGCCTGCCTCCGGGGACGGGATGACCCCGACGACGACCCTCCTCCTCCTCCTCCTGTTGCTGCTGCTGCTGCTGCTCCTCCTCCTCCTCCTGCTGTTGCTGCTCCTCCTCCTCCTCTTCCTCCTCCTCCTGTTGCTGCTGCTCCTCCTCCTCCTGCTGTTGCTGCTCCTCCTCCTCCTCTTCCTCCTCCTCCTGTTGCTGCTGCTCCTCCTCCTCCTGCTGTTGCTGCTCCTCCTCCTCCTCTTCCTCCTCCTCCTGTTGCTGCTGCTCCTCCTCCTCCTGCTGTTGCTGCTCCTCCTCCTCCTCTTCCTCCTCCTCCTCCTCCAGGGCTCCTCTGCCTTGGCATGCTGGGCTCAGCTCAGGTGGACTGGGCTCCCTCTGCTCAGCTCTGCTCAGCTCTGCTCTGCTCAGCTTGACTCGGCTGGACTGGGCTCCCTCTGCTCAGCTCAGCTGGACTGGGCTTTGCCTGGCTCAATGTGATGCCGGTTTAGACGCCAACGGTGGGTGCTCAGTGGGTGCGGCAGGTAGTCTGGGTCCAGTGCTCCAGGGCCCCCGTATCCTAGCGACCCTCGGCTGCCCCCTCATTGGTCGGCGATGACGCGCTCTGGTGATGTCAGCACTCCCCGGCTGGTCCGCAGTGCGTGGGCCTGGGCCTGGGCCTGGGCCTGGGCCTAGACGGGGCGGCCAGATGGCCTCCAGGCCTCCTGGCCTCCTAGCCTCCTCACTGGCCAGGGCCCTCCCATCTTGGCACAGGAGCTCTCACTTTCTGCTGGAGGGGAGCAGTCTAGGGAAGAAGAGGAGGACTGGGGGGTGCGAGTCAGAGGCGTCAAGTATGTCCCATCACAGTGCTGTACCACTGCCAGGACCATCTACTTCCAAGAAACTTACACCGCCCCCCAGAAACACCCGGTACCCCTTAAGCTGTCTTCCCCTCCCCCCCACCCCCCCTCGCTCTTGCGTGTGCACACCTGCGCGGGCGCGCACACACACACACACACATTGCTCCTGAGGGCCCCTGGCAGCCACTAACGTGCTTTCTTACCATAGAGAATTGCCTATGCTGGACGGAAACTATACGTGCAATCAGAGTTAAATGTGTGGCCTTTCGTGTCCGACTGCATTTGCTTAGCATGAGGGTTCATCCACGTTGCAGCACGAATCAGCACTTTGTACCTTTTCACACCTGAATAATACTCCATTGTATGCATACACCACATTTTGTGTATCCACTCATCAGTTGATGGATAGCTGGGTGACTGACTATGGAAGAGGAAAAATTTCTCCCTACCTTGTTAGGGTATCCAACCAGGACTTAATACATTCTAACAGGGCAAGACCACACAAATTTTATTTACTAGTTTTTTATTTTTATTTTTAATTTTTTTTATTATTAGTTGTCCAAAACATTACAAAGCTCTTGACATATCATATTTCATACATTTAATTCAAGTGGATTGTGAACTCCCATTTTTACCCTGTATACATATTGCAGAATCACATCAGTTACACATCCACTTTTTTACATATTGCCATAGTAGTGTCTGTTGTATTCTGCTGCCTTTCCTATTCTCTACTATCCCCCCTCCCCTCCCCTCCCCTCCCCTCCCCTCCCCTCCCGTCTCTCTACCCCATCTACTGTAATTCATTTCTCTCTCTTGTTTTTTTCCCCTTTCCCCTCACTTCCTCTTATATGTAATTTTGTATAACAATGAGGGTCTTCTTCCTTTACCATGCAATTTCCCTTCTCTCTCTCTTTCCCTCCCCCCTCTCGTCCCTGTTTAATGGTGATCTTCTTCTCATTCTCTTCCTCCCTATTCTGTTCTTAGTTGCTCTCCTTATATCAAAGATGACATTTGGCATTTGTTTTTTAGGGATTGGCTAGCTTCAGTTAGCATAATCTGCTCTAGTGCCATCCATTTCCCTGCAAATTCCATGATTTTGTCATTTTTTAGTGCAGAGTAATACTCCATTTTGTATAAATGCCACATTTTTTTTATCCATTCATCTATTGAAGGACATCTAGGTTGGGTCCACAGTCTAGCTATTGTGAATTGTGCTGCTATGAACATCGTTGTAGCAGTATCCCTATAGTACGCTCTTTTAAGGTCTTTAGGGAATAGTCCAAGAAGGGGAATAGCTGGGTCAAATGGTGGTTCCATTCCCAGCTTTCCAAGGAATCTCCATACTGCTTTCCAAATTGGCCACACCAATTTGCAGCCCCACCAGCAATGTACAAGTGTACCCTTTTCCCCACATCCTCGCCAGCACTTGTTGTTGTTTGACTTCATAATGGCTGCCGATCTTACTGGAGTGAGATGGTATCTTAGGGTGGTTTTGATTTGCATTTCTCTGACTGCTAGAGATGGTAAGCATTTTTTCATGTACTTGTTGATTGATTGTATGTCCTCTTCTGAGAAGTGTCTGTTCAGGTCCTTGGCCCATTTGTTGATTGGGTTATTTGTTATCTTGTTGTTTAATTTTTTGAGTTCTTTGTATACTCTGGATATTCGGGCTCTATCTGAAGTGTGAGGAGTAAAAATTTGTTCCCAGGATGTAGGCTCCCTATTTACCTCTCTTATTGTTTCTCTTGCTGAGAAAAAACTTTTTAGTTTAAGTAAGTCCCATTTGTTGATTCTTGTTATTAAAGATAAGAACCATATGATCATCTCGATAGACGCAGAAAAAGCATTCGACAAAGTACAGCATCCCTTTATGTTCAAAACATTAGAAAAACTAGGGATAACAGGAACTTACCTCAACATTGTAAAAGCTATCTATGCAAAGCCTCAGGCTAGCATCATTCTGAATGGAGAAAAATTGAAGGCATTCCCTCTAAAATCTGGAACAAGACAGGGATGCCCTCTATCACCACTTCTGTTCAACATAGTTCTCAAAACACTGGCCAGAGCAATTAGACAGACGAAAGAAATTAAAGGGATACACATAGGAAAAGAACTTAAATTATCACTATTTGCAGATGACATGATTCTATACCTAGAAGATCCAAAAGGGTCTACAAAGAAACTACTAGAACTAATAAATTAATTCAGCAAAGTGGCAGGATATAAAATCAACACACATAAATCAAAGGCATTTCTGTATATCAGCGACAAAACTTCTGAAATGGAAATGAGGAAAAACACCCCATTCACAATATCCTCAAAAAGAATAAAATACTTGGGAATCAACCTAACAAAAGAGGTGAAAGATTTATACAATGAAAACTACAGAACCCTAAAGAGAGAAATAGAAGAAGATCTTAGAAATGGAAAAATATTCCCTGTTCATGGATAGGCAGAACTAACATCATCAAAATGACAATATTACCAAAAGTTCTCTATAGGTTTAATGCAATGCCAATCAAAATCCCAATGGCATTTCTTGTAGAAATAGATAAAGTAATAATGAAATTCATATGGAAAAATAGAAGACCCAGAATAGCAAAAGCAACTCTAAGCAGGAAGTGTGAATCAGGCGGTATAGCGATACCAGACTTCAAACTATACTACAGAGCAATAGTAACAAAAACAGCATGGTACTGGTACCAAAACAGGCGGGTGGACCAATGGTACAGAATAGAGGACACAGTAACCAATCCACAAAACTACAACTATCTTATATTTGATAAAGGGGCTAAAAGCATGCAATGGAGGAAGGATAGCATCTTCAACAAATGGTGCTGGGAAAACTGGAAATCCATATGCAACAAAATGAAACTGAATCCCCTCCTCTTGCCATGCACAAAAGTTAACTCAAAATGGATCAAGGAGCTTGATATCAAATCAGAGACTCTGCGTCTGATAGAAGAAAAAAGTTGGCTCCAATCTACATATTGTGTGGTCTGGCTTCAAATTCCTTAATAGGACACCCATATTACAACAGTTAATAAGAATCAACAAATGGGATTTACTAAGTTTTATATTGACATGGGAGCCCTTGTAAGAAAAATGAACACCCAGAGAAGCAGTTACAGGCAAATGTGTGTATGTTATGTTGGACAAACTAGTAAATACTGAATACATGACAATACAGAGGGCTTGGGTCAGGATATTAAATTTTGTAAAAGTCAATAGGAAGTTAATAGTTAGTTTAGCAATGTTTGTCCAGGTTTTGCTTTTCCTAAACTCCTCATCTCTGGTAATACAAACATCTTCTTTCCTCTGGATGCAGAAAGGATATATGAAAATATCATCTCCTTTCAGGAAAAAAAAGTCATAGTGCCCTTCTTTCATCTTCTGTTTTTCAGGTGCCTTTAACTGAAAATAATCAGTATACCAGGATGGCATGTTTTAGGATTGTATATTTTGATCCCCTAGATCACCTAATGCTACAATGAGCATTCCCTTACAAGTTTCCATTTGAATACTTTTTCTAAGTTTTGGGCCCCCATACTGATGAATGCATCTATTGGTTTATTTCTTTACCCTTTATTATATTTAATATGTTTGTCCAACTTTGTCATTCTTTTTAAGTTCCATTGTCCTGTTAGAATATCCTTCCAAAGTACCTTGGGCTTATGTACATTTTTTGGACACATGTGCCTTTCTGCAGCACTAAGCCCTGACGAATCCAAATTTTAAAAGTTTAGAGTAAAAAGGGTTATTTTAAGTTTATCTTTGAGGAATATATACCCCTTCCCAATTCCCTCTTTTTGCTTTAATAAGTACATTTTAATAGTTTGATGAGCTCTTTCAACTATGCCTTGTCCCTGTGGATTGTATGGGATTCCTGTTATGTGAGTAATGCCAAATGATGAGCAAAGTTGTTTAAAAGAGGTAGAAGTATAACCAGGACCATTATCTGTTTTTAACTGTTTTGGAACGCCCACAGTGGCAAAATTTTGTAAGCAATGAGCTATAATACCTTTAGTTTTTTCTCCGGCATGAAGGGAGCCCATCAAAAATTCAGAAGAAGTATCAACTATAACATGCAAATATTTTAATTTTCCAAATTCTGGCAATGTGTGACGTACATCTGCCAAATATGGTTAGGTATCAGTCCTCTAGGATTGACTCCAAGATTAACTTGTGGTAAAAAGGTCACACAATTTTGACATTGTTTTATTATTTGTCTAGCTTGTTCCTTAGTTATTTTAAAACACTTTTGTAAAGTATTAGCATTGACATGGAACTTTTTATGAAAATTTGTAGCTTCTTCTAGTGTAGAGAAAATATGTATATCATGTGTAGTTTTATCTGCTAAATCATTACCCAAACTAAGGGCTCCAGGCAATCCTGTATGTGCCCTAATATTTCCTATAAAGAATGGATCTTTTCTGTCCCAGATTAGACTTTGTATAGTGGAAAACAAAGAGAAAACAGTAGAGGAATGGGAAATCCTACCAGCATCTTCAAGGGATACTATAGCATTAACTATATACTGACTATCAGAAAATAAATTAAATACAGAATCTTTAAACATCACAAAAGCTTGTAATACTGCATTAAGCACTACCTTTTGAGCTGATTGTTTGGGTTCTAAAAATGTAAAAGTTTGATCAGGGGTAACTACTGCTGCTGTACCATTATTTGACCCATCAGTGAATATATTTGGAGCATTCATGATAGGTGTTTTTCTTGTCATTTTTGGAAAAACCACAGGATACAATGACCAAAAAGACAATAAAAGATTAGATGGTAAGTGGTTATCAAATGAAACATTAGATTTGCACATGATTATTGCCCAAGTATTTAACTCATTATCTAACTCATTGATTTGATTCATAGTATATGGAGTAATAATTTTATTGGGAGAAATTCCAAACACTCCCTTTGCTGCTTTTATTCCTTTGAGTATTAATTGTCCTACAGCCTCAGGATACCTAGTAAGAATAGTGTTAGGAGAATAAGATAAATGTATCCATAATAATGGACCTTCTTGCCAAAATACTCCTGTAGGAATATTTTTGTTGATAGTACAATAAATAATAAAGGCAAACTTATATCAATTCTATCCAAATGCATATTTTCCATATATGTTTCAATGATTTTTAATGCCTTTCTTGCTTCAGGCGTTAACATGCAGGGTGAATTTGGTTCTGATGGACCTTTTAGGATATCAAATAAAGGTCCCAACTCTCCCTTTGGTATACCTAGATAAGGCCTTATCCAATATATGTCTCCTAATAACTTTTGAAAGTCGTTAAGTGATTTGAGTTGATCTACTCGTATTTGAATTTTTGGTGGACGGACCATGGTTGAGGATAATAGAACTCCTAAATAATTAATTGGAAAATTTAATTGTACTTTATCTATTGCTATCTCTAGATTATAATTTTTTAATAAGTTTGTAAGTGTGGCATAACATTCTAGCAATGTGTTTTTAGCTTTGTGTGCTAATAATATGTCATCCATATAGTGAAATATTTGTAGTTCAGGATTTTGATTTCTAAGTGGCTGGATTACTTTGTTAACATAAATTTGACACATAGTTGGGCTGTTAGCCATCCCTTGAGGGAGTACTTTCCATTCATATCTCTGATCAGGACCTTCATGATTCAGTGCAGGGATAGTAAATGCAAAACGTGGACTATCCTCAGGATGAATTGGAATTGAAAAAAAAACAATCTTTAATATCTATAACTAAAACATACCAGGTTTTTGGCAAAGCAGACAATTGAGGAATCCCTGATTGAGCAGGTCCCATAATAACCATCTCCTTATTAATGGCTCTTAAATCTTGCAATAATCTCCATTTACCAGATTTCTTTTTGACGACAAAAATGGGAGTATTATGGGGAGATACGGAAGGTTGTATATGTCCTTCTGCTAATTGTTGTTTGACCAGATCATGGGCTGCTTGTATCTTTTCTTTAGTCAGGGGCCACTGAGGAACTCATACTGGTCTTTCTGATTTCCAAGTAATTTTTATTGTCTCAGTGGCCTTTTCTGAAAATCCAACTCATGTCTGTCTGTTCCTTGATCTATTTGTATTGGTGCTGCTATACCTTGTTCTTGTTTTTCTAATCTTTTTTCCTTTCCTAAAACCTTGTTTAGCCATAATAGTGGGTGCATTTTGGTTGATGTTATTTGTTAATGTCAAACCTAATTGATCTAGGACATCTTGTCCCCATAAATTTACGGGAAGATGATCCAATACATATGGCTGTATAGTTCCTTCACATCCTTCAGGATCCTTCCAATCTAATACCATTGCACTTCTATGGGGATTAGTCACCACTCCTAGGCCTGGAAGCGTTTGAGTGGCTTGTTGTAATGGCCAATGTTTTGGCCATTCTTGACGAGAGATGATGCTAAGGTCAGCACCTGTGTCCAGCAGACCATTAAACTCGTGTCCTTGAATATTTAGTTTTAGCATTGGGCGAGAATCTAAATTTAATGAAAGCATAGCCCAATCTACACCTGTGGAGCCTAATCCCTTAGAACCTCTTTCTACAGCACAACTGGAAAATTTATCATGTAGGCTGGGTATTATTAGTAACTGTGCTATTCTATCTCCAGGTGAAATTACTGATATACCCTTTGGAGAACTGGCTATAATTTTTATTTCACCTTCATAATCGGGATCAATTACCCCAGGACTTATCAAAAGTCCTTTTAGAGTAGAAGAGCTGCGTCCCAATAATAAGCCTACTGTTCCTTTGGGAAGAGGTCCTTTTACCCCTGTGGGAATGATTTGAACTCCCATCTCTGGAGTTAGTACTGATCTGGCGGAGGCGCAGATGTCCAACCCTGCGCTTGCTCTGGTTTGTCTGATGAGGGATCTGATGGACAATGTGTCCTGGGCACTACCCTGATGGGGTTGCTGGGTTCCTCCAGTGCTCCGTATATTTGTGGTTTTGGGCCCCGGAGCATTGGGCCCCCCTGTCCATTTTTTGGCAATGGAGCCTGATGCCTTTCTCCACGATATCGTGGATAAACACCTGGTCCTTGTTCGTTTTTTGATAATGGAGTACCCTCTATGGTGGTTTGAGAATGGCATTCATTAGCCCAATGTCTCCCTCTACAGCATTGTGGGCAAATAACCGGTATTCTACTCCTTTGATACCTAGTTTTGTTAAACCCTCCTCCTATGGGGCAATTCCTTTTAAAATTTCCTGTTTGTTCACAATTGCAACATGTTCTTGGCCTGGAATCTAAAGCCTGTTTTACTGCAGCTGCCACAATTTGCCCTTGTTCATTAATGTCTCTGGCATCTAAAGCCTGTTTTACTGCAGCTGCCATGACTTGCTCTTGTTCATTAATGTCTCTACATAATTTAATATATGTGTTTAAATCTTCATCTTTCCATGGTCTAATGATATCTCTGCACCAATGATTTGCTTGGTCATAAGCCAGTTGTTTTATTAATGGCATTGCTTGTTCTGTATTCCCCAAAACTCTGGTAGCTGTTTGAATAAGCCTATCTACAAATTCAGCGTAAGGTTCATTAGCTCCTTGTATTACCTTAGATAATTGACCTTGTAAACCTCCATGTCCTTGTAAAGTCTTCCATGCCCTAATTGCCTCTACAGCAATTTGTGAGTATACGCCAGGATCATATGCAATTTGTTGCTGCTGATCCTCATAAGGTCCCTTTCCTAACAACATATCTAGATTTCTCTGAGGAAAACCAGCTGCTGCATTTCGCCTAGCCGTCTCCTTGCAAAATTCCTCATTGGCAACCTTCCATAACAGGTATTGACCTCCATTTATCACAGCTTTACACATATTAGCCCAATCTGCTGGCGTCATGTTCAAGTTGGTAATGGATTCGACCAAGCTTACAGTGAAGTGTGCTTGAGGACCATAGGTTGTTACAGCCTCTTTTAGCTGCTTCACTGTTTTGAAATTTAAAGCATGGTAAATTCACTGCCCTCCTACCTCAAATACAGGGCATGTTAATACTTGAGATCCTGTCTCAGGATCCCAACTATCAACTGTGGGGGTTGGGAGCCTCCTAGCATATGGAGGTGGTGCTGTTGATTGGACACTTATGCCCTCTGGTGATAGAATGCTGTTAGTAGCAGTCTCCTGTAGAGGTGGTGCTGTTGGTTGGACACTTACGCCCTCTGATAGAAAGGTGTTAGTAGCAGTCTCCTGTTGTAACTTTTCCCCTGATGGCTTTTTCTGCTCTAAACTTCCTTCCTCTGTTTGACTAGCTCGAAAGACCTTCTCTTTTACTTGAATCTTTTCCTCTTTCTGACTAACTTGAGAGACCTTCTCTTTTACTTGAATCTTTTCCTCTGTCTGACTAACTTGAGAGACCTTCTCTTTTACTTGAATCAATATGTCTTCTCCTTCCTCTACCTTTGTCTGAACTGAAGGCTTTGGACTAAGCAAACAAGATACTAACGTCCACAATGGCAATGTGCCAACTGGCAGAGTCCCTGGGCTTTTCTTTTCTATTCTTTTTAAATCCTCACCATGATGGTTCCATTGTGATATATTTAACAACTCCTCCTTAAAAAGCTATGGGCTACATTTTTGTATTGAATCAACGTATGCCCTGAGTACTCTTGATTTTACTGGGATGCCTCCTTCCTCTAACAGTTTACTTAACAGTCTTTCAGTTTGTTTTTTACTAATTTCTGATCCCGTATTTCTACTGTAATACAACCCAACAAGATGATGCCAAATGAAACCAAGATAGAATGAAATAAAAATGGAACAACAAAAAATCATTATAGCCTTTCTCCCTATCTGTTCCTCAGACGGAAATAGTTTTTCCTTGGATGTGAGCAGTTTTTCTTCCGTCTCACTCATCTCCAGGGACAGGCAACTTAAAACAAAAGTGAAGCAAAACAAAAGAGGAATCTTAGAGTGGCTACCCATCCTCTCGCCCTGCCCTCAGGGGCGAGCAGTTTACCTTATCACTTACCCTCAGTCATTCCCCGTGCGGGCCACCAAATGCCGCAGTCTGGCTGGGCACGATTCAGGAGCCACTTGTCAAAAGAAACAAACTTTATTTTTAGAACACACACACCACACCACACAGCTCTTCAGGAAAAACCTTCAGAGCCCAACTGCCCCCACCGGCTTCCCACAAGCCTCTCCACCTCCCCCACTCCTCCTGCTCTTGAGGCCGATTGGCTGGGTCACGTGGGCGGAGCCAAAAAAGTCCCCCAATGAGCAGCTCCATGGTCTGAAAGGGCAGGGAAACAGCCCAATGAGCATCACCACAGAGGAACCAATCAGTTGGCAACTAGAAGTTTGCTGGGGCCGCTGTGAGCCAATCATCAGCCGGCAGCTGGAAGTTTGCTGGCAGCTGGAAGTTTGCTGGGGCCCCTTCGGCTGTGACTCTCAACAATCATTAATATCTTTAACAATGGCTTGGCATTTTCCATTGATAAGTGTCATACCTCCTTGATTAAATTTATTTATGAGTATTTTATTCTTCTTGATGCTATTTTAAGTAGAATTATTTTGTTTGATCCCAGATTTCATTTATAATGTACAGAAATTCAACTGACTTCTGTATTTTAGTCTTGTATTTTCACTGAATTAATTTATCAACTCTAATTGTGCTTTTGTGGATTGTTTAAGATTTTCTGTATATAAGCTTATATAATATGAGAATAAGGTAGTTTTACTTCTTCTTTTCCAATGTGGATGACTTTTTCTTCTTTTTCTTGCTTACCTTCTCTTGCTAGAATTTCTAGTACAATTTTGAGTAGAAACAGTTAAGCCAGCATTGTTATCTTATTATTCAAGTTAGAGGAAACTTTTCATTCTTACTCCATTGAGTATGATGTTACTTTTGCTTTTTTATCACATTGACAAATTTTCCTTTTTCTAGTTTGATTACGGTTTTTAATCATGAAACTCTGTTCAATTTTATGAAACAATTTTTCTGCCCCAAAATAGATGAACTTATGGGTGTTTCCACCTAGATTTTACTAATGTGTGGTTAACATTAGTAAAATGTTTCCCATGCATTCCTGGGAAAATTTCCACTTAAGCAAAGAAAAAAATCTTAGTAATGTGCTGCTGGATTTGGTTTGTTCTTATTTGGTTGAGGATTTTTAAATCTATATCCATTAGAAATATTGGATTGTAATTTTTTCCTTGTGATGTATTTGTCTGACTTTTATATCCAGGTAATGCTGGCCTCATACTATGAGTTAGGAAGTTTTCTCTCTTTTAGAAGTGTTTGGGAAGAATTTATATTAATCTTTCTTTAAACATTTAGTATAGTTCACTAGTGAAGCCTCCTAACACAGTGCCTGGCACATAATACATGAAATCTAGGACTTGTGTAGTGATTAACTCTTTGTTGATTTAATACATTGTCTTCCCAAGCAGATTTCTAATCCAGGCACAAAAATTGAGTAACAAATGAAGGGAAAGTCAATATATATAGTGCTCTAAGTGTTTTTTTTTTTTTTTCTGGAATAGCAAGTTATCCCTTTCTGGGTCAGACTATGTATTTGTTGTTTTAATCAGTAAGAAATAAAATTGAGGCCACCAAAAGCTTCCAGTGCTTGCTTATGTAGGAGATGGCCAGACAGAGGAAATTGGTGGTCTTCTGCAAGGGCCAAATCTAAAGGCAATTTTAAAAAGTTAGGTTTCCCTCTAAATGTATAGGAAAATAGGGGAAAATAAGAAAATCCTTGGTGAATCTTTAAAGTCCTATAATTTATATATGTGATTCATCCTATCTTAACACAAAAATGCAGATATATTTACAACAAGGAAAGCTGTGATTTCAGATATAACTTTTTTAGGAACAATGCCATACACTTATTAGTATTTTCTATTTTATAGGATCAAAAATTGTTGCCTGGCAGAACAATTTTTAAAAATTTCCCTAACACTGTAACTCCAAAGTACACTCCTGGTTTTATTCTTATTGTATGATATTTAAGCAAATAAAAAATCTCAGATATTCTATGAGAGAGATCATTTTCAACTTTTCTAATGCTATATGCCATGGTTAAATCTTGGCCTTCTGAATTGGTATTACTAGCATATTTCTCAAACTGTGTTCCAGTTGTCTTCAACATGGCATATATTTTTCTGCAGATACCAAGCATGTCAAAATAAATAAACAAACAAACAAACAAACAAATAAAAGACAATACTTGGGAATCAATCTAACAAAAGAGGTGAAAGACCTCTACCATGAAAACTATGGAACACTAAAGAAAGAAATTGAATGTCTTAGAAGATGAAAAGACCTCCCATGCTCTTGGATAGGCAGAATTAATATAGTTAAAATGGCCATATTACCAAAACTATTATACAAATTTAATGCAATTCAAATTAAAATCCCAATGACATTCTTCATAGAACTAGAAAAAGTAATCATGAGAAACATTTGGAAAAATAAGAGACCCAGAACAGCCAAAGCAATCCTCAGCAAAAAGAGTGAAGCAGGAGGCATCAGCACACCAGACCTTAAACCATACTATAGAGCAATAGAAACAGAAATAGCATGGTATTAGTACCAAAATAGACATATAGACCAGTGATACAAAATAGAAGACACAAAGACAAACCTACATAAATATGGTTCTCTTTACTAGACAAAAGTGCCAAAACTTACAATGGAGAAAAGATAGCCTCTTTAAATGGTGCTGGGAAAACTAAACCTTTATCTCTCACCCTGCACAAAAGTCAACTCAAAGTGAGTTAAAGACTTAGGCACTAGAACAGAGACCCTGTGCCTAATAGAAGAAAAAGTAGGCTCAAATCTTCATCAGGTTGGCTTAGGACATGAGTTCCTTAACAAGACTCCTAAAGCACAGGAAGTAAAAATAAGAATCAAGTAATAGGGGCTGAGGTTGTAGCTCAGTGGTAGAGCGCCTGCCTAGCACATGTGAGGCACTGGGTTTGATCCTCAGCACCACATAAAAATAAATAAATAAATAAATGAAGTTAACGAATAAATGGGATGGATTCAAACTAAAAAACTTCTCAGCAAAGGAAACAATAAATAATGTGAAGAGAGAGCCTACAGAATGGGAGGAAATCTTTACCACATGCACCTCAGATAGAGCACAAATCTTGATATATAAAGAACTCAAAAGACTTTACACCAAAAAAATCAAACAACCCAATCAATAAATGGGCTAAGAAACTGAACAGACACTTCTCAGAAGAAGAAATACAGTTGATCAATAAACATATGAAAAAGTGTTCATCATCTCTGCAGTCAGAGAAATGTAAATCAAAACTAATCAAAGATTTCATCTCACTCCAGTCAGAATGGTAATTATCAAGAAGACAAGCAATAATAAGTGTTGGCAAAGATGTGGGGAAAAAAGTACACTGATACATTGTTGATGGGACTGCAAATTGGTGCAACCACTTTGGAAAGCAGTATTGAGATTTCTCACAAAATTTGGAATAGAACCACTATTTGACCCAGCTATCCCACTCTTCAGTTTATACCCAAAGGACTTAAAATCAGCATACTACAAGAGACACAGCCACATCAATGTTTATAGCAGCTCAATTCACAATAGCTAAACTATGGAAGTAACCTAGATGCCCTTCAAGAGATGAATGGATAAAGAAAATATGGTATAGGGGCTGGGGATGTGGCTCAAGCGGTAGCACGCTAGCCTGTCATGCACGGGGCACTGGGTTTGATCCTCAGCACCACATAAAAATAAAATCAAGATGTTGTGTCCACTGAAAACTAAAAATAAATATTGAAAAAATTCTCTCTCTCTTAAAAAAAAGAAAATATGGTGTATATACACAATGGAATGTAAGTCTTTTTTAAACAATATCTTTATTTTTATGTGGTGCTGAGGATCGAACCCAGTGCCTCATGCATGGTAGTCGAGCGGTCTACCTCTGAGCCACAACCCCAGCCCAGAATATTAGTCTTCAAGAAGAAATTATGGCATTTGTCAGTATATGGATGGATCTGGGGCAGGAGAGTAGGGAAGAGTGAAGGTACTTAGGATTGTGCAGAGGGGAGTCAGGGGAGGGGTGGGATTATGGGGATGGCAAGGATGGTAGAAAGAGACATTACCACCCTATATACATGTATGGTCACACTACTGGAGTGACTCTGCACCATGTACAGCCAGAGGAAGGAGAAGTTACACTCCATTTGTGTACAATATGTCAAAAAGCATTCTACTGTTAAAAAAAAAAAGATCTTGAACCCCACATGTTGGATACTAACATGCATCTCATTAATTTTTACACAGTGTATCTTGATTATAATATATGATTATTCAGTGAACATGAGAGTGTAGACATACTAATTTCATTTCTGTTGGATATACCCACAAGTAGGATTGCTGGAAATCATATGGTAGTTCTATTTTTATTTTTTTTATTTTTATTTATTTATTTTTTTTTGAGAAGTGGCAATACTGTTGGGCTGGAGTTGTAGCTCAGTGGTAGAGTGCTTGCCTAGCAGGCATGAGGCACTGGGTTCAATCCTCAGCACCACATAAATGTAAAATAAAGATATCGTGTCCACCTAAAAAAATAAATATTAAAAAAAGAAGTCGCAATACTCTTTTCCATAATGGCTGGATTAATCTATAGTCCACCAAGAGTGTACAAAGGTTTCTCTTTCTCCACCAATACCCATTATCTTTTATTTTATTTTATTTTATTTTATTTTATTTATTTATTTATTTATTTATTTATTTATTTATTGACTTTTGGTACCAGGGATTGAACTCAGGGGCACTTGACCACTGAGCGACATCCCCAGCCCTTATTTGTATTTTATTTAGAGACAGGTTCTTACTGAGTTGCTTAGTGCCTCACTAAGTTGCTGAGGCTGGCTTTGAACTTGTGATCCTCCTGCCTCAGCCTCCTGAGCTGCTAGGTTTACAGCCAAGGCACTAATTACATTTTGTCTTTTTAATAGCTATCTAACAGGTTCAAGAGGATATTTCTTTGTGGTTTTAACTTACATTTTCCTGAATAATAGTGATGTTGAGCACCTTTTTATATATCTTTAGGGCTTTTGTATATCTTTTGAGAAATGATTATTCAGGGCTCTCTTCTGTTTTTAATTGAAATTTTTCACCCACGTCCCACAGTGGCGATGGAATTTGGATCTCCTTTGTGTGAGGTAGGCTGGCTGCGAAATTAAGCTAAGAAAAAGAAGTAGTGAAGAAACCACACTACACAGGAAGTAATTTTGGAAAGTGGTGGCAGGACTGCTCTGTGACCTTAGGGGTTGAGTTCCACACTGGAAAGAGCTCAAGAGCCAGAGTTTGCTTTATTTCTCTGGGGGAACTTCAAAGGCTTTCTACAAAATGTTCTTCACCAAATAAGGTAGGAGGTGGGCTGTCCAGTTTCCAGTGGGTCATCCCAATTCCACAGCTCCAACAGCAGCCTTCCTAGACCAGAGAAGATTTAAGTCATGTGCATTGCATAATCCATTAAGTGAAAGGGGCCACAAAATAGCGTGCAATGCCAGACCAAAATCTCCTTGGTTCAAGGCCAAGTGAAGACACTAAAGCTCAGGAGTGGCTTCCCACAGGAATTACTTGTTGTATTTTGTTTTTGCTATTGAGTTGTTTGGATATTAATCCTCTCCTAGTCCATTTTCCATCACTATTGAATATCACAGCCTGAATAATCCATAAATAAAAGGTATTTATTTCTCACAATTCAGGAGAATGATAAGTCTGAGATCAAAGGGCTGCATCTGGTGAGGACTTTCTTGCTCTGTCATAACATCGTAGAAGTTACCGCATAGTGAGAGGGTATGAGTGTGAGTGCATGCATGTGATAAGAGGAGGGAGAGAGCAGGGGGTGAGAGGGAGGAAGAACTCATTCTTTATCAGAATCCTCTCATACTAACTGTCACAAGTGGTTTCTACAACTCAGTCTGAGGCACAGTTAAAGTCAATCAAATCTGTTTTATTAATGCTCATCACACTTCATACACACATCCTAAATCTAAGTCCTAACTGAGTCTACACCCATGGGTCCCAGGCAACACCTGTGACATGTCTTAAGTCCAGGTCACTGGAACTTGATCCGGGCTGAAGGAGTCTGCTATGGGGGAACAACAGTGACAGAGGTCTTTATCTATTTGTCTGGGTCTTATTTGTCCTGTTGGCCCCAGAATTCTGGATTTTAAGTCCTAGTTCGGTTGTGCTTGCAGCTGATAACTGAGTGAGGTCTGGGATCTATGCCTGGGTGTAGACTTTTACATCACTAACTTAAATCTATCTAAGTTTTGCAGTTTACATTGCATCATGGACATAGTGCTTACAGTCTTTATCTAACACATACACTAATTAATATACTCCACAGTCAATAATCTTATAACATTTTCTGGTACTTTTATCATTAACCCAGTCCTGCAATAATATTATTAATTTAGCCATGCCCTCGTGATCTAATCACCTCTTAAAGGTCTCATCTCTCAACAATGTTACAACATCAATTAATTTTCAACATGTGTTTTAGAGAAGACATTCATACCATAGCAAAGCCCTTATCAGATGTTTGGGTTGAAAATATTTTCTCCTTTTCCTATAAGTTTTCTTTTATCTCTGTAGATTGTTTTGTTTTCAAAAGTTTTTTAGTTCGATACAATCCTGTTTGTCTCTTTTTGCTCTTATTGCCTGTGTTTTGGGTGTGATATGCAGTAATAATTATTATTATATAATTCATAATATGTAATAATATAATGTATATATTGTTATTAAATATTATTAATAGTAATATTTCCCAGAACAATGTCAAGAAGCTTTTAAAAAAATATTTATTTTTTAGTTGTAGTTGGAAATAATACCCTTTTTTAAAGAAAAAGTTATTTACCCTAATTTGTTATACATTTTTGATTGGGACTGAAGAGCCCAATGAGATGGAAGAAGTGACTTAGGGGATCCAAAGCTTGGTGCAGCTAAGAACATTTATTATTGGCAAGGACAGCCTTTTAAAATTTATAGTGGGTTCTCAACTGTGGAATACAACCTTGAGGTTAGGCAGACAAAATACTAAAATATCTTTTTTAAAAATAATGCTACATTTACATTTATTTTCTTAGTCTTTATCCTAGGTCTATACTAGCCACTAAGCATAAGATAACAGGAACATTCCCCAAATAACTCCACCCCAAGGGAAAGACATGAAGCATGTCCACAGTCTCAAGAGGAAGTTGTGGCAAGTCTGCTCATGTTAACTGAGCATGTCCTGAGAACAGTCTGCTATTCTTGCTTGCTCTGGCCTGCCAAGATCTCAGAGGACATTAACTCTTTAACATCTGTAGCTCCAGCACAAGTCCTCAAGATCTCAGACAACTCCATCAATACATGACAGCAGAATGCATTTCAATTTGTAGTACACATATAGAGCACAATTTTTCATGTCTCTGGTTGTACACAAAGTAGAGTCACACTATTTGTGTCTTCATACATGTACTTAGGGTAATGATGTCCATCTCATTCCACCATCTTTACTACTCTCATGCCCCCTCTTTTCCCTCCCCCGCTTTGCCCTATCTAAAGTTCCTCCATTTCTCCCCTACTCCATCCACCCCATTATGGATCAGCATCCTTATATCAGAGAAAACATTTGGCATTTGTTTTTTGGGGGATTGGCTTACTTAGCATAATATTTTCTAACTGCATCTTTTATTAATTAATTAATTTATTTATTCATTTATTTTTATGTGGTACTGAGGATTGAATCCAGGGCCTCACACATGCTAGATAAGCATTCTACCACTGAGCCATAACCCCAGCCCTTATTTATTTTTAATGTGGTGCTGAGGATTAAACCCCGTGCCTCATGTGTGGTAGGCAAGCACTTTACCACTGAGCTACAGCACCAGCCCAGTAAGCTTTTATCCTGTTTTCTTCTAGAAGTTTTATAGTTTCAGATCTTATTTATTAAGTTTTCCATCCATTTTGGGTTGATTTCATGTATGGTATGAGAAAAGGGACCAATTTTTTTTCTATATGTGGATATTTTGTATTCCCAAAACTGTTTATTGAAGAATCTATCTTTTTTCATTGTATGTTCTGGGCATCCTTCTTAAAAAATCTTTTGACAGTAAGTGCATAAATTTTTTTTGTTCTCTGTTCCATTGATTAATAACATCTATTTTAATGACAATAGTGTACTGTCACAATTACTATAGGCTTGTAATATATATTGAAATCAGGAAGTATGACACCTGTAAGTTTTTCTTTTCTTGCTCCATATTTCTTTGACTTTGAGGGTCGTTTGTGGTTCCATACGAATTTTATGATTTCCCCCCTATTTTTGTAACAAAATGTTGTTGGGATTTTGATAGGGATTTTAATGAATCTATAGATTAGGTAGTATGGATATCCTAACGAGAAATTCTCCTGATCCATGAATATGGGATGTCTTTTACTTATCTGTGTTGTCTTTAATTTCTATTATAATAGATGTTGAATTTTGTCAAATGCTTTTTATGTACCTATTGAGATAATTGTGGTGTTTTAATGTTTTATTATTTTAAAGCAGCATATCATGTTGTTGAGTTGTATATGTTGAATCACCCTTGCATTGTAAGGATATATCCCAGTTCATGCATTATAATTATTTTAATGTGTTGTCAAATTTAGTTTATAGTGTTTCTTGATTGAAGTTGTCTGCATACATATCATTAAGGATTGTGTTGTTGTTTAGTGTGTTTTTATTTCAAGTAGAAGGCAGGTATGGGAGTAGCAAACCTCTTTAGTGATTGAGTTTGGATGTCTTTACCTATTCTTCATTGTTAAAGGACAGTTTTTCAAGAAAACTATTCTTGGCAGGATTTGTTTCAGTACTTTGAATATATCATCCTGCTCTTTCTTGGCCTGCAATATTTCTGCTGAGAAATGTACTGTAATTTATGAAAGGTCCCTTATATATGATAAGTAAGTTTTATCTTGCTGTCAAAGTTTTGTTTGTTTTTTGATCATTTAATTTTGTGATGTTGACTTTTGTAATATAATTAAAATAAATATTTATAACAGGACAAAGACTATCAGTAATAAAACCTCTGGATTTTATTAATTGAGATGTGCATTTCCCACCCTATATTCGGAAAGTTTGTAAAGTTCTCATCCATTATTTTTTATTCTTGTCCTTTTCCTTTTTTTTTTTTTTGAGAATTTAAGTATATTTTATTGTCAGAGGATGTTATTTGTTGAATTTCCCTATTGTCATTAGTGAAAGAAAAGTGGCGCAGAGCTAATGACACACACCCCTAGGATAGGAAACGGTTTCATTGTCAGGAGCTTGAGAAGGCTGCTGTGCACTGAGAGAGGGACAGCAGCAGCAAGGAGAGAGAGCAGCAGCAACTCCCCTTTAATGTTATCTTTTTGAGGCTGGAATCATGGCCGTGAGCTAGGTGTGGGATTAGTCCTGACAGACTTGGGATTAGTCCTGACAGACAAAGTAAGCATCTCCTGATATTGTGGAAGGCAAGTTTGTTTCTTGGGAACACAGACAGGCAGTTTTCCTATCTCTCAGAGGAGCACAGGGAAACTGGCATCTCCCTTTATCTTCTCAAGGAGAGAACAGGGAGAGGCCAGCACGTCTGCAGGACAGTAGGTTTTCTTTCAGGCTAGTTTCTATTTCTTGGGAATAAGAACAATATTCATAAAGTGAGAATAGGGGAAAGGAAATGGCTGCAATTATGGTAACAATTATGCAGCTCCCACAGAATGTTTACAAAACAGTTGTCTCTTGGAGAGGCAGAAGCCAACCAAAAAAGAAAACAATTACATTTCAAATCTGCATTCTCTTTTTAAGTATGAATCATCATATACTCTGGGTTATAAAGTAATTCGTGGAATGGTTTTCTTCATCACATGTCACATAATTTCACCCACAACATGGAAAAGGTCCATACTGATCCATGGGATCAGAACTGAAATGTACACAAACTGATCTAAATATGTATCAAGTAGTAAGGGCGCCCACCAAGCTCTTGGGAAGGACAAAAATCACGTTCTACCAACTGTGGGCTCTGCGTAGCCATCCAGGCTGGTGCTCACTAGACAAAGAGCAGCTCCCCAACCACAGAAAAGGAAACCCGAAGCCCCCATGTGGAGGCGGGGATGAGGGTTTTCCAGGCGCCAGAACTCTAAAGGCCGGAGCTCACGAAGGATGGTGGGGACTGAAGAATGGCCCACCATCGTCCTCCCCTCAAACCCTTTTACCCCACCTCCTGGCCTCTGCACCCACCTGTCCGCAGGTCTCTCTATTCTCCTTCCCACTGCAGCCAGGTTGGTACTGCCAGGTGTAACATGGTAGCGCAGGAACGATAATCCCAGGGCTGGGGATGAGGGAAAACCTGGTCCAGTGGAGATGCAGCACCTTGTCATGTTGGTGCTGTGGTATGATCTGTGCCTAGAGAAGTTGGGTGTGCTACCATCTTGTTTCTGGGACTCTGGGAGACTGTCATAGCACAGGTCGGTAGCATCCCCCTTTTTTTCTTCATGCTGGTTCTCTCTTTGGAACTCTATTCCATTATTTCTTTAAATAACCTTCTTTTGTCCTTTTTCTCAACTTTTAAGACTCCTATAATCTGTCAATTATTTTGCTTGATAATATCTCATAAGTCCCATATGCTTTCTTCACTGTTTCTTTTTTATTTCTTTTTTGTTCCTCTAAATAAACAATTTTAAGTCATCTGTATTCAAGTGTATTTATTCCATCTTCTGCAACATTACATGTGTTCTCAAAAGCCACTTTTAAATTTTTCTGTATAGTTAATATTTCAGTTTGGTTCTTTTTGATAGTTTTTATTTCTTTATTAAACTTCTCATTTCGTTCATATATTCCTAATTTTCTTAATTATCTGTGTTCTCTAGTCTCTTATATCGTCAAATTAATTCTTCTTTTTTTTTTTTGCTGGTACTTGGGATTGATCCCAGAACTGTGATCATGCAAGAAAGACAAACAAGCACTTTCTCACTGAGCATTACATCCCCCAGCCTCTCACTGAACTTCTTTGAACAATTATCTTGAATTCTTTGTTAAAAAATTCAGAGGGGCTGGAGTTGTGACTCAGTGGTAGAGCTCTTGTCTAGCACTCATGAGGCACTGGTTTCAATCCTCAGCACCACGTAAAAAAACAAAAATGAGATAAAGATATTGTGTCCACCTACAACTAAAAAAATGAATATTAAAAAAATAATTCATGGATTTTCATTTTGTTAGCACTGATTACTGAAGTTTTATTAGTTTCCTTTGATGGTACTATATTTGCCACATTCTTTATGATCTATATAGCCTTGTAGTGATACATGTGCATTTGGATGGTTTCTTCTGAACCTACAGTAGGACCCTCAGACAGTAGGCCTGTTACTAGGACTATACCTCCTGCTGAGTCCCTAAATAAATAGAACTGCCTGTGGACCATGGTGGAGCAGATCTGGAACTGGATCACAGTACTGCTTCAGGGTCCCCTGATCAGCAGGTCTGTTTTTAGGGAAACAAATGAATGTGACTCCCACTAGGTCTATGTATAGACAGAATTTCCTCCAGACTGTAGTAACACCAATACTGGAGCTGGGTCACAACACTGATTCTGGGTCCATTTTCAGGTCCACTTCACAGGCCTTTTTCTGGGGGCATGGACTAACATAGCTTCCACCAGTTTCCTGGGCAAGCAGAAGTACCTTCACACTATAGTAGTACATGGCTAGAGCTGAGTCACAGGTCTGTTTGAAAGTCCACAATAGGTGGGCCTCTGTACTAGTCCATTTTCTGTTATTATCACAAAATGCCAGAAGCTACAAACTTTATAAATAAAATACTTTATTTAGCTCATAGTTCTGGAGGTTCAGTGGCCTGGCTTATCTCTGATGACCAAAATCACAAAATCACCAGTAGTAGGACTGGTATATGAGAGGTAAAGATGTGACAATATGAGAAACCAGTGAATAATTCAGGGGCCAGGCTTGTTTAGCCATAACAACTCAGCCTTGAGAGAATAACAGGGATCTCATGAAAACTACCTTAATCCCTTCCAAAAGCAATGTCCCCAGTGACTTCCCACTAGGCTCCCACTCTAAAAGGCTCTGCCACTTCTTAGTATCACCACACTAGGGACCAAGCTTCCAACACATGAACCCTTGGGACAAACCACTTCCAAACCCTAGACACATTTACTGGGAATGCCAATGGAAGATGACCCTACCAGGTCCCTGAGTGAATGGAACTAGTGTCAAGACCACACTCAAGTGGGGCTGAAGCTCAATCCACAGGGGTTAGCCTGCTTCTGAGTTTGTAGCCAAGACTGTAGTTGGCAAGCTTGCTACCAAGATAAAGGTCTGCCTTATAAAAGGAGCCATATTTGGTTTGGGGCTAAATGTGGCTCTTTAACCTTTACCTGATTCCCAAGACTCCCACAAAGGTACTTTTGTCCACAGATAACTGCCAAATCATTGTTCCTTTGTGGGGAATGACAATTAAGGACCTCCTGTTCTACCAACTTACTGATGTAACTCTCCTGATAATGCATGTCTTTTTGCTCCCAGTTGATACCATGTTGGAGTACAAAACCATAAATGGCTTTCTCAACTTCTTTTATGAGTCTTTTACAGAGACCCAAGGTAGAAAATGGCTTCATTGTCCCCAGAGAAGACCTAATCTTGTTCCACTCTTCTTCCTGATGCTTTTCTCCTTCATGTATATTATCCTAACATCTGTCTAGTCAGCCTTGTATTTTTTTTGGGGGGGGGTACTGGGGATTGAACTCAGGAGCACTGGACCCCTGAGCCACATCCCCAGCCCTATTTTGTATTTTATGTAGAGACAGGATCTCACTGAGTTGCTTAGTGCCTCACTGTTGCTGAGGCTGGCTTTGAACTCGTGATCCTTCTGCTTCAGTCTCCTGAGCAACTGAGATCACAGGCATGCGCCACTGTGCCCTGCTACCAGCCTTGTTTTAATATATTTGATAGTATTGACAGGTGTACAAGGCAAAACTAGAAGAAAGATGTCAATGGGAGGAACTGCTTTTCACTTTGTATTCACTTTCCATGTATTTGTGATAATCTCTCCCAATAGGTTTTCTTTGGTAATGTGGATTCATCTGGGATAAAACACAATATTTTTAATCCTCCAATTATTGCTCAGTACATCCGTTTGCACCCAACTCATTATAGCATCCGCAGCACTCTTCGTATGGAGTTGATAGGCTGTGATTTAAACAGTAAGTGCCAAGTCATCTCGTATCCTTTCCTTTCCCAGTCCTGAGACTAAAAGGAGGGGTTCTCTGTCAGGAAACAGAACTATCAGTAATAAAACCAGCATTGTCCTAAGAAAACCCAGGAATTTGTTACCCTAACCATGGGATTTCCCCCCACGGTAACCACCTCCTGTAATTCTGTTAATAAGGAAACTCAATGCCAAACAGCTAAAGAGAACTGTCCAGAAAATAGGAACATGCTAACAATAAGGGAATTTGTGCAAAACCTAATGCCTGGGAAATGATTATGATGATAGTGGCCCTAGATATTAGAGGTAGTCCAATGGAACCTAGGCTACAGCCTGTCTTTGTGATAACATTCTCCTTTGACTTCTTTGAGGTTGCAGCATACCATTGGGAATGGAGAATAAACTAATATCAGATGCACAGATTACTGCCTCATCCTACTTTACCAATATGTTTGCCACTTGGTCTCCTTCACAAGCCCGGCTTCACCTTCAGGGAAGGACTAATGCTTGGAGACCTCAGGTAAAAGGAAACATATCTACCTTTTAACTGATATGTTTCCTACCTTTTAACTGATATAGAGCAAGGGGTAGGAGTTGGGAAAACTGGTGGAAATGCTTGATTGTTCAAATATTGTTCCTAAAAAGTGTCTAGGAAGGTTGACTATTGGCAGATACCCCTACAGGCATGTAATGAATGTGGTACATGATTTCACATAGATGCACTGGGGAGAAATGATCCTTAATTGGACCTCCTGGAAGAAGAATCTGTATCCAGTACTAGGCTAATATCTTTAAAAAAAAGTCGAGCTGGGGTTGTGGCTCAGTGGTAGAGTGCTTGCCTAGTATGTGTGAAGCACTAGGTTTGATTCTCAGAACCACATTAAACAACAGATAAATAATAAAATGAAGACATTGTGTCCATCTATAAGTAAAAATATTAAAAATACAAGTAGCTAAAGTCTAGTTTTACAGATAAATATCAACAATTAGCTTTCTTTCCAGGTTTCTGAATATATCAAAGGAAAAGTTTATAGTCATATGTACTTCATTGGGAACATATATTTTCCCAAGCCACCTAGTTAAGTCACTGAGTTGAGTGTGTGTGCATGTACTGGGGATTGAACCCAGGGCCTTGTGCATGTGAGGCAAGCACTTTATCAACTGAGCTATATCCCCAGCCCTACTGAGTTGCTTTTTTAGGGGAGGGAAAAGAATTGTCTCTGCTCCTCCAGGGATTTATTTCAAACAAAATAGTTTGCATACTACACTGCCAAACTTTTATACTCTAGTCAGTCTACATGTAGATTTTTTAAATATTTATTTTTTAGTTGTAGTTGGACACAATACCTTTATTTTATTATTTATATGTGGTGCTGAGAATTGAACCCAGGGCCTCGCACGTGCTAGGTGAGCACTTTACCACTGAGCCACAACACCAGCCCCTATATATGGCTTTTATATTCATTCAGAATTTACTGAGCACTTATTAAGTAGATGACCCTGACGACACAGGGATTAGTATGAAAAATTTTGGCTCTTAAGTTTCTTAGTCAAATAAGGGAGACTGATAAACTATAAGATGTAGAGTGGTAAAGGCTAAAAAAGAAATTTGTGGATTTCTGGAAGCAAATGATAACCAATAGAATACTAGTCCAGTATCACCTTCTTTAGGTAAATAATCCAAAAGAGTGGCTGCAAGTGGACTTCCAGAAGACAATGAAAATCACAGGAATAATCACACAAGGAGTGAAATCTCTTCTTACCAGCATGTTTGTGAAGGAGTTCCTTATTTCCAGCAGTCAAGATGGCCATCACTGGACTCTCTTTTTACAGAATGGCAAAGTAAAGGTATGGTGTTCTCACAAGAAAGACAGAAAACCTCTCTTAGAGCTTGACATTTAGATATATGACTAGGTTTATATGTGGCTAAAATTTCAGGGTGAAATTACTCAGTACCTATAATAACAGGATGCTATAAGGGATATTGTAGGAGAATACAGTGACTTCTAGAAAGAAAAATTTCAACTAAAGGAAGTGTAGAGCCAAGAATTGATTTTTCTCATGGGGGTTGACATCAACCAGGATGGTGACAAGAATCAGAGGACTAGACAATGAGAGCTATTTAGGAAATGCTTAATTATGCCTGTATACTCATCAGCAACCTACATTCCTAAGCCTTATTGACATTTAAGTTTAGTTATCCAGATGGTCTTCAATTTTTATATGGATTTGCTTAATAAGTCAACACACACTTGTAAGCATGAGAAAGTCTTACTATCCAGTGAGTAATGGAAAAAAGAACAGTTCATATCCGTGGTATTTTAAATATTCCTTTTTACTAAGAATTAACCATGATGTTATGTGTTATTCATCTTTCTGTTACTATAACAAATGTCTGAGTAATAAACTTTTAAAAATAAAAGGTTTAGAATATGTGACAACAGCTGAAAAGTCAGGATGGGGGTAAGTAGAATAAGGGATTCTAAAAATTCTCATGTAGAAGATATAAGTGTTGATTAACATTAAACCTTGATAATTTGATGCAAATTACAATTATCAGGGTAACCAGGAAGAAATAGAATATAAATAAAGTGTAGGATTCCCAAAAATGGGACTATAAAGGGATAAAATATACTTAATAAATCTAATGAAGTAAGCAAATAAAGAAACAAAATAGGCAGGAAAAATAGCAAGATAGGATAGCTGGTTTAAATCCAAAAGTAGCAGTAATTATTTATTACATGAATGAAATAGATATTCCATTTAAGACATGACAATTGTCAGATTAATCAGAAGGAAAAAGCAATACTATTCCTTTTACAAGAGTCATATCTAAAACATTAGATATAGAAAAGTCATGAAAATGAAGGTTAAACTAACTCACATTTCTTTTGAGTCCGACAATACATGTGACAAGCTGAAGAGTGTTGGGAATTTGAAAAAAAAAAAGTGTCTAGGAAGGTTGACTATGGGCAAACACCCCTACAGGCATGTAATGGATGTGGTACATGATTTCACATAGTTGCACTGGGGAGACTAAGGGACTAAGCCTGGGAAAGCTGTGTTTGTGGGCAGCACAGGATATGCAAAATTGGCTCTGCTGCTCTACAATCTTTGGGAGGCTTCTGAGTTTCGGATTCCCAGCAGACATTGGCAGCTGCCAGGCCTTACGGGGGTGTGTGGATCTAATCCCTTCAGAGAAGATTCCACCCAGCAAAGTCCCTAAGGCCTGATTACACCTAAGCCCTAAGCCCTAGCCCCAGGAACTCCCCTTATAGAACTGTGCAGCAACTCCACTCTGGAAGTGCACCAATCTGGTCTGTGGAGACAAGGCTCCAAATGACAGTACTTCCTACTCCATCGCACCTTATACTGGGGAGAAGGGAAGCTGAGAGCTATTTCAGGCAGCCTCAGTCTTAGGCCACTCCAGCACCTTCCTATCACATTTTCTTTTTTCTTAATGAACTATATTGTTACCATCTTTCAGAACTAATTGTTTTTTTTTAATAACTCCTACCCTCACCAGTTTGTTGCAATTATTAGTGCTGTGAATGGAATAGTTGACACCTCTATTTGCGTTAATGCCAGATCTAGTTCATGGTTATTTGCTGTTTTTGCTGGTAGCAATTGTTAACTCTACCATTCCTGTTTTCATGGTAATTAGTATTGTATATGTTACAGTAGGTACCTAGTACTTATTTTAATGCTGTATATTGTTTGCATTGAGTGTTGCTATTATTTGTTTCCACCTTTTCTGTGAGGTGCTAGTTAATGACAGGGGCACTACAAGTTCACAAGGTAGAGACTCACCTACTGAACTAAACTCAGCCAAAAGACTGTGCACCTTGGTCCATATGCAAATTAATGACATTCATAGTTCAGCTATATTTTAATACAAAGAAGAGACAAAAGCCCAAACTCCTGACTAGGCTCCAAGTAGGAATGGCTAGGGATGGGCGGTCAGTTTCTACTTGTGTATGTGTATTACTACAGAAAAAAACAGAATTAATACTGACTGAGGATACCACACCTACCATGGGGGGGGGCGGGATCTCAATCTATATCACTCAAGGACACATTGGCAAGAGAAAGCTGTGCCCTAAAAAGGCCTATATGTAAGATTGAAAGAGAAATCTTTCCAACTGATGCATAAACCCAACACAGAAATACAAAAAGTTTGGAAAAACAAGGTAACCTGATACTTCCTAAAGTTCATCATTCATCAGCAACTGACCCCAAAGATATTGAAGTGAATGAATTATCAGATGAAGAATTCAAAATAATGATTATAAAAATGATCAGTGAATTCCAAGAGAACACAGAAAAACAACTGCATGAATTAAGGAAGTCAGTACAGGATATCAGTGAAAAATTCAATAAGGAGATAAACACATTGAAAAACAACCAAACAAAAATCATGGAAATGAAGACACAATAAATAAAACAAAATGTTCTGTTGAAAGTCTCTTTTATAGAGAAGGCTTTGCTGAAGACAAAATGTCAGAGCTAAAAGAAGAAGTGGCCAACCGTGAACATTCAGACGGTATTAAAGAAAAATTTTCTAATAGTATATTGAATAATTTCTCTGTGTTTTCATCAAGCTCATTGAGTTCCCTTAAAACAGCTGTTTTCAATTCTCTGAGAGTTCTTTCATAGTGGTTACTAGTCAGCTGACTCCATTGTTCTGGGCCTAAGGTAAGGCAGAACATCATGGCAGAAGGACATGGCAGAGGAGTGCTACTCTGCTCATGTTGACCAGGGAGCAGAGAGAGAAAGGGTATTCTAGGGAATGTCCCCAGTGACTCACCTTCTCCAGCTGTACCCTGCCTGCCTATAGTTACCACCCAGTTAGTCCATTCAAACTAGGGTGGACTAATTAGAGTATACCTTTCATAATCCAGTCATTTCACCTGTGAATATCCTCGTATCAATGGAGGAGCTTTTGGGAGATATCTCATATCCAAAACATAAAAGAAGGTATTAATAGCACAGTGGATCAGTCAAAAGAGATAATTAGTAAGCTCTAAAACAGACTATTTGAAAATATAGAGTTGGGGGAGAAAAAAGAATGAAGGGAATTGAAGAAAGATTACAGAAACTTTGGGAAAGTCTTAAAAGAGCAATACTCAGGTAATTGAAGTTCAAGAGGGGCCTGAGAACATTAAAGGGGTAGAAAACATATGCAAAGAAATAATAACATAGCAGACCAATGATACAGAATAAAGACATGGAGACAAACCTACATAAATACAGTTATCTCACACTAGACAAAGGCACCATAAATATATATTGGAGGAAGGTAGCCTCTTCAACAAATGGCACTAGAAAACTAAAAATCCATATATAGTAAAATAGACCCCTATCTCTCACCCTGTGCAAAACTCAACTCAAAGTGGCTCAAAGACTTAGGCATTAGATCAGAGAGACCTTGTGCGTAGTAGAAGAAAAAGTAGGCTCCAAACTTCATCATGTCAAATTAGGACATGACTTCCTTAACAAGATTCCTAAAGTGCAAGAAGTAAAATCAAGAATCAATAAATGGGATGGAAAAGACTTAAAAACAGCATATTACAGGACTCAGCTACATCAACGTTTATAGCAGCACAATGCAGAATAGCTAAACTGTGGAACCAACCTAGATGTCCTTCAATAGATGAATGGATAAAGAAACTGTAGTATATATACACAATGGAATATTACTCAGCATTAAAGAGAATAAAATCATGGCATTTTCAGGTAAATGGATGGAGTTGGATAAGATAATGCTAAGTGAAGTTAGCCCATCCCCAAAAAACAAATGCTGAATGTTTTCTCTAATATGAGGAGGCTGACTCATAATGGGGTTGGGGGGGGGTAGTATGGGAGGATTAGACGACTCTAGATAGGGCAAACAGGAGGGAGGGGAAGGGAGACAACATGGGAGTAGAAAAGATGGTGGAATAAGATGGACATCATTACTCTAAGTTACATGTATGAAGACACGAATGGTATGAATATACTTTGGGTACAACCAGAGACATGAAAAATTGTGCTCTATATGTGTAATATGAACTATAATGTATTCTGCTGTCATATATAACCAGTTAGAATAAAAATACGTAAATAAATGGGATGGATTCAAACTAAAAAGATTCTCAGCAGAGAAAACAGTAAAATGAAGAGAGCCTAGAGAATGGGAGAAAATCTTTACCACACACACCTCAGGTAGAGCACTAATTTCCAGGATATATAAAGAACTCAAAAACTTAACACCAAAAAAAACAAATAACCCAATCAATAAATGTCCCAAGGAACTGAACAGACACTTCTCAGAAGAAATACAATCGATCAACAAACATATGAGAAAATGTTCATCATCTCTAGCAACTAGAGAAATGCAAATCAAAACTACTCTATGATTCCATCTCACTCCAGTCAGAATGGCAATTATCAAGAATACAAGCAATAACAAGTGTTGGCGAGGATGTGGGGAGAAAGGCACACTCATACATTGCTGTTGAGATTGCAAATTGGTGTAACCACTGTGGAAAGCAGTATGAAGATTCATCAGAAAACTTGGAATGGAACCACCATTTGACTCAGCCATCCCATTCCTTGGTCTATACCCAAAGGACTTAAAATCAGGATACTACAGTGACACAGCCACATCAATTTTTATAGCAGCACAATTCACAAGAGCTTAACTATGGAACCAACCTAGATGCCCTTCAACAATGAATTGATAAAGAAAATGTGGTACATATACACAATGAAATATTACTCAGCCTTAAAGAAGAATAAAATTATGGCATTTGCAGAACTAGAGAATATCATGGTAAGTGAAATAAGACAATGAAATAAAACAGCTAAATGTTTTCTCTGATAACTGGATGCTGATCCATAGTAGGGCAGGGGGGTATGGAAGAATGAAGAAACTTTGGTTTGTTTAAAGGGGAGTCAGGGGAGGGGTGGGATTATGGGGATGGCAAGGATGGTAGAAAGAGACAGGCATTATCACCCTATGTACATGTATGATCACACTACTGGAGTGACTCTGCCCCCCCCCCCGTACACCCAGAGGAAGGAGAAGTTGTGCTCCATTTGTGTACAATGTGTCAAGATACATTCTACTGTCATGTATAACTAATTAGAGCAAATTTTAAAAGTTTATAAAAGAGAGAAAGAAAAGGAAATAATAACATAAAACTTCCCAAACCTAGAGAAGAATACAAATATACAAGTACAAGAAGGTCAACAGTGACCAGTCAGATTTAACTCACCAAATCCATTCCAAGAAATAATAAAGCTCTCAAAGGTGAAATATAAAGAGAAGATTCTCAAGGTTTCAAGAGAAAAGAAACAAATAATATACAAGGTTTTACCAATTTGCCTGATAATAAACTTCTCAGTACACATATATATTGGAAAAGTAGAAAAACTGGAAAACAATGAGCTAAGGTACATTTCAAGAAACTGGGACAATAGCAAAGGAAAGAATAATCAAGGAAATAGCCAAGATTTAAAGTTAATAAAGTGAAAAAATATATATACACAATAAAGAAAATCAACAAAACCAAAGGTTGGTTCCTTGAAAATTGACAAACATCTGAGAACACTGATCAAGATTAAATAGTACAAATAGTCAATATCAGAAATAAAAGAGGAGACATCAATAAAGATCCTGAAGTAATAAATTGGTATTTTTTTTATTAATCTTATAATGGTAAACTTGAAAATTTATAAAATCGATCATAGTAATTCTAACTTTCTGAAGAATGAATAGAAAACCTTGAAACGCCTATTACATTTGATGATTTCAATTGGTATTCAAATATCTTCCCACAAAGAAAACTCCAGATACAAATGGTATTCAAAATGTTCTACCAAAAATTCAAGAGAGAAATCATGTGAATTTCACAAAGATTCTTCCAAAAGATGGAAAAATATGAGACATTATTCAACTCTCTTATGATTTTAACATAACCTTGACAACAAAACCCAATGAGGACAATATTAGAAAGGAACACAGTTGGCCTATATTATTCATGAACATTGTTAGTCAGGTTTTCACCTGAATTAAAGAACTTGTAGGAAGGAAAAGGCTGGAGTGCTAATTTGGATCTGGAATGTCTTCCAAAGGCCCATGGGGAAAAGCCTTGGTCCACAGCTTGGTGTTACTAGAAAGTGGTGGAAACTTTAAGAGGTGGGGCCCCGTAGGAGGTATTTATATCACTGGGGGCATTGGGAACTTGCAAAGAGCTTCTCCCATTCCATAGGCTGTCTCTTCATGCTCTTGTTTCCTTTGCTGTGCAAAGGCTTTTCTGTTGATGCCATCCTGTTTATTAATTCTTGGTTTCATCTCCTGAGCTTTAGGCATCTTACTGAAGAAATTGATACCACTGCCTGTGTGTTGGAGTGTTCATGCTGTGTTTTTGTCTACCAGGTGCATAGTTTCTGATCTAATTCCTAGGCCTTTGATACACTGTCAGTTGACTTTTATGTATGGTGAGAAAAAGAGATCTAGTTTCATTCTTCTATATATGAATATCTGGTTTTCCCAACACCATTTGTTAAAAAGATTTTCTTGTCTAGTGTGTATTTTTGGTACCTTTGGCATCAATCAGATGACTGTAAGGATGTGGGTTTGTCTCTTGTCTTGTATTTCATCCCTTTGGTCTTCATGTCTGTTATTGTGATAACACAGTGCCGTTTTTGTTACTATAGTTCTGTAGTGTAATTTGAGACCATATATTGGGACTCTTCCAGCACCATTCTTCTTGCTCAGAATTGCTTTGGATATTCTGGGTCTCTAGTTCTTCTGAATGAATTTTTAGGACGTTTTTTTTTTCTATTCGATAAAGAATATAGATGGAGGTCACACTGGATCTATATATTACTTTTGGTAGTATGGTCATTTGGACAATATTAATTCTGCCTATCTAAGAACATAGGAGATATTTCTATTTTCTAGTGTCTTCTTTAATTCCTTTTTTTCAGTGTTCTATAATTTTCATTGTAGAGATCTTTCACCTCCTTGGTTGGACTCATTTGTAGGTATTTTTGAGGCTATTGTGAATAGAATTGTTTTCCTGATCTCTTTCAGCAAATTCATTATTGGTGAATTGAAAACCTATTGTTTTTTATATGTTGCTTTGTACTATCCTGCTACTCTGCTAAATTTATTAGCTCTAGCAGTCTTCTGGTGGAGTTTTTGGCTCTTTTAACTATAGGATCATACCCTCTGCAAATAGTGATAATTGGACATCTCCCTTTCCTATTTATATCCCTTTTATTTCATTCTGATGGCTGTGGCTAAAATTTCAAGTTCTATAATCAATAGGAATGATGAGAGTGGACATCCTTGTCTTGCTCCTGATTTTAGAGGAAGTGCTTTCAGTTTTTCCCCATTCACTATGATGTTAGCTTTGGGTTAGTCATATATAGCCTTTATGATGTTGAGGTAAGTTCTTTTCAAGTTCATATACCTTGTCTTCAGTGCCTAAAATCCTGTTTTCTATGTGAACTAATGCATTGATGAGACTTTCAGTTGAATTTTTATTTGATTCATTCTGTCTTTCATTTCCAGAATTTCAGTTTGGTTCTTTTTTTTAGAATCTTTATCTCTTTATTAAAATGCTCTCACTTCCTGTATTTTCTCTCTCACTTCATTCCTTTTTTCCCCCAGTTCATTGATCACTTCGACTATCAGCTTTTTTAATTCCTTGGAATTTGTTGAGGGGTTATAGGCTTCAGTTAATAGTAAGTCTCAGGCTGGGAATATATCTTTGCTTTCATATATCTAATCTGCATCACCAAAGTGTTAATTCCAACTACTAGTAATTCATTGAAAGGAGACATTAACTGCTAGTAACCATGGTTATTTATGATCAAACCAGATATCAACATATACTATACAAGTTATTGTTACTGATGTCAACAACTCTGTTGACCAAAGAGGAACATCAGTGAGAGTTCATTTAGAACCAGATGAGGTTAAGAATTAATGAAAGTATACTAAATTGCATTGGAAGAAGGGATACAAATAGAAAAACTAAAACATAAAGAAAATGCAGTGAAAAAAATGAAAAGGTAGAGGAGAGAAGGGAGAAAGAAGTTAAAATGCGGTGAGTATAAACGATGAAGGAGAGGGGAAGGGAATGGAGATGGGAGAGAATAGAGGTATTGAGAGAATATTCAATTAATAGACAAAATACATAAAATTAAGTATAGTTTTGAAAAAAAACATAAATTGTGGGGGGACACTAGGAATTGGTTAATATGCAGTTGATGCAAATGTGGTTTTTTGTTTTCTTGCTGAGGTTTTTGAAATAGAAGTATTTGATTTTAGAATCTACTAGGAGGAAACTTTTATATTGCAGGGTTCCTGGTGCTTATTTGTCCTCAACTCTGACCCAAACTAGTTGAATTTTTTAGGATAGTCTCTACCTTGAGCTTCATGCTCTCCTTGTCTTACAGACTCTATGGTACCTCTCCTTCTGAGACCCTCAGTCCCTCAACTGGGTGTGCTGGGGGAAGGTATGTAGGATTCTAAGCTGATACTCCAGAGCCTTCTGGGATTGGATAAAGTGGATTGAAAGACCTTATTTTCCATCTGACCCTGATCACCCCAGTCTGTCCCCCCCATGAGTCACAGTACTTATGCCAGACTTCAGACCTTCAGATGCTAATGAATGTCTTCTTTGCTCTTCTCTGCTCTGGAGGCTGAAATGAATCTGGTGCTGTGGCTGCCCTGACTAGATCTCCCCAGTCTCTGTTACAGTCTCTTGTTATAGATCCACATCAACTCAAGGCATTAACCCTTACAAACCCAGGGAATATTAGAGCCTCAGTGGCTTATTGGGTATTCAAAACACAACTGTACCAAAAACCAGTCAAAAAAATTTTTTTAAAAAAGTGATAGAAAAATAGAAAGTACAATATGAAAAACAAAGGTAACCTGAAGCAACTTTTAGTCTGCTACTTAGAAACTCCAAACAAAGGGTCTTTTTAAGCTATCTTTATCCATGTATGTTGAGAGCCAGTTGGGCTTTCTCCAACTGGTTGAGCCTGCTATTTCTGAGTTTGTTTACTCTCTGATTGCAACTGTGCTGGAGAGTGGCATCTGCCTATCTTAATAGAGAAATTCTTTTGTCTTATTGGAGGGGTGTTTCCCCTCCCCCACCTAGCCACTGCTTACCAGATGCTGCCACCTTCTGTTGCTTTTATGAATTATACTTCTATTCTAGAAAAAAACATCTTTGGTTTTCACCTGATTGCTAGTTCTCTGGGTTGCCTACTGGTGTTTTCCTAGTCTTCATACCTCAGTTTGCTGCTGCAGAATTACTGTTTTAATTCACTCTTGGAGGCCTGTTACAATACTATGCATTTCTCTGATCTGCCATCTTTGATCCTCTCAACATCTGTTCTTATTTTTAAAAATTAGTAAACTAAAAATAAAGAAAAATTAGAAGAATTAACAGAAGAAAAATCATTTGATCAGATAAAACAAATATTGTATTTTATGGTGAAACACAGATAGATTTGTCTTGGAGACTGAGACTAAGACCAGGATGCCCACAGTTCCAGTTATCTGTTTTATTTCTGAATAACAAAGTACCCCAAACATGCTTATAAGTTTGTGGATCAGAAGATTGTGAAGGATGTGGCTGGCTCTTCCTATAACTTTTATTTCTTTTTCTTACTGCACTGCTTAGACCATCCAATATAGTTTTTTACAAAACTGTATATGACAGATTAAAGATGACTATGAATTATTGTACACTGTCTTGGTTTGTCTCTGATCCATGTAGTATCAGTGGGGATGGATGGATCCACTTCTTTACTCATATGTCTAGTGCCTTGGTTTTCCTTGACCTTTCTAACCACATGGTATCTTATCCTTTTGACCCTTAGCCACATGTCTTTATTCTCTTACAACATCTTAGAATTGTTTGTCTTCTTACATAAGAACTAGATTCCAAGACACCAGCATGGAAGCTTCCAGTGCATTTTAAATATCAGGCCCAGAACTAATCTAGTATCACTTCTGTCATACTCCAATGATTCAGAGAGCCAATGGCCAGCCCAAATTTAGAATGATACCAAATAGACATACTTTTCCACAAGAGGAGTATAAAAGAATTCATACTAGTCCTTAATCTGCCGTATTGTATGTATTTAGCAGAGTAGAAGGATAGTAAAAGCAACATATAAAAAACAATAGGTTTTCAATTCACCAATAATGAATTTGCTGAAAGAGATCAGCCAACCAAAAATACCTAAGCAGTTCAGTGAGGTAGGTAATGGCAAGTACTGAATTGTCCACTCTCATCATTCCTATTGATTATAGAACTAGCAGTCTTCTGGTGGAGTTTTTGGCTCTTTTAACTGGGAATAAGAAGAAGACAAAGAATACTGTGAGTGTCCATTTATAAGTAGGAAATAAACTTTCTAAAGGTAACAGACCTGGCTTCAGAGTTTGCTCTTGAGAGAGCCTAGGAGAGACTGCAAAAAAGAGGAGAGGTCATTATGGGGCCTAGTAGTGGTAGGACAAGATAAAATCACTTCTAAAAAGAAAAATTCCTCATCTGAGTGATTAAATACTCTGAGACCTGCATTGATTTCTGGAGAACTGTAAGGAAAGGGAGTGAAAATGTATGGGACTAGAGATGCTGAATGAAAGAAATGGTGGAAATTAAGTCTCCTATAAAACAGAAATGGATTACTAAATCACATGACACACAAACCTCTTCCACTCCCATTTATTAAATAAATTGTAGCAGTCAGTAGAGAGTACTTCTGGATTAAGAAACCTAGTAAGCTTCCCAAACCTCTTACCTTTGCCTACACAAAATCACCTTTCATTGTTGAAACAAGAAAACAGAAGGGATTTGTAAATGAACAGAAAACGGTATATGAGATAGCTTGTATTACTGTATTGCTCTTGACTTTTTACTTCCTCTTTTCTTAAAAAACCTCACTGACTTTGGGCAGAGCCATGTGACTCAACTTGACCAGTAAGTAGCATGTGAGTGGACATGACAAATGCTTTAAATGTGATGGTATGTTTCACTCAGTCCCTCACGTCAAACTTTGGGTCTCTAGACCTATGAGAGAATAAACTTGTTTTTCAGCCACAAAGTTTGTGATACTTTGTTATAACTGCCTTAGAAAATTAATGCAAGTATATAGGAAATATTAGAGTTGAATTAAAAGTGTCAATAAGAGTTGTAGAATTTATAAAAAGTTGTTCTAGCACTGTCTCCTGAGAGAACCTACAAAAATAACACCACAGTAGCAATGAACATGCTATGCTCAGATCTTGGTCTCTTATCATTTCCCAGTAAAAAGGAATCTGAGCTCCCTTGAGAAGTGACTGATTCCAAGGCTAGAGCAAAGAAACTGCCATGTGATCTTGGAACATCTTGATGTACCAGAATGCAAAGTAGCACTCAAAGACAAATGGCGTCCATGTGAAAAGAACACAGCAGCTGACTTGAAGGGCTTCTTATTGGTCAAATTTGAAGCAATTTGAGCATCAAAAAGAATAATGGTTGTAACAGACTACAGCAGTCATAGTAAAGAAAGAATCCAAGACTCCATAATCATGTTTTTTTTTTTTTTTTTTTTTAAAGAGAGAGTGAGAGAGGAGAGAGAGAGAGAGAGAGAATTTTTAATATTTATTTCTTAGTTCTCGGCGGACACAACATCTTTGTTGGTATGTGGTGCTGAGGATCGAACCCGGGCCGCACGCATGCCAGGCGAGCGCGCTACCGCTTGAGCCACATCCCCAGCCCCTCCATAATCATGTTAAAAATAATAAAGGAGGCCAGGTATGGGAATACACTTGTAGTCCCAGTGACTTGGGAGGCTTGAAGCAAGAGGATTGCAAGTTCAACACCAGCCTCAGCAACTTAGTGAGATCCTGTCTCAAAATAAAAAATAAAAAAGGGCTAGAGATGTAAGTTAGTGTTAGAGCACTTGCTTAGCATGAGTAAAGGCATAAGTTTGACCCCCAGTACCACACACACAAAACTAAATAAATAAAGGAGGAGAGGGAACATTTCTTCAGAAAATAATTTCAACTAATAAATGTAGGACAAATGACAAAATTAGAAGTGGAATTTGCAACTATTGATATGCTTGTAAGGAAATTTATTGGATGGTAAAACTATTGGATGAAAGCTTGTTGGGGAACAGAACATTCACACAGTTTCAAAGTTTACCCTACAGAATGTTTCTGAGGAAAGGGAAATTGTTATCTAAATTTATAATAGAGAGATTGGGTGGATACCATTTTAACCAAGACAGAGAAAATAATCAATAGGTCTTTAATATGTAAATGCCACAGAGGAAACAAATATGATTTTGAGATTTAGAATAAAGCAGGAATCTTATTTTGATGAGAAAGAGCTCTCTAAAGGTGTGTCATTTAAACAGAAACACAAAGGATAAAAAAATAATGGATAAATGAAGGAGAAACAGAGGTATATAACCTTTCCCAACAGAGAGAATCATATATGCAAAAGCTCTCATGTTAAAAAAGGAGCTGGCATGGTCCAGGAGATCAGTGATGCAGTGAAATGGGGAATCCAATTGTTAATGAGATAAGAGACTGGGCAGGGGCCCTATTGTGTGGGACTTGGAGACCATAATTAAGAAGTTTGTTTATTTTTTTAAGTGACATGGAAGGATTTAATCAGGAATATGGCATTTCCAGAATCATATTGAGAAGATTCTTCTGGCTGCCACCTAAGGGGGCTAGGTTGAGTAGACCAAATAATTCAGCATCTCTAGGAAAGGAGCTTTCCAGTAAGCATCTAGGGTTGGGAACATAGAGGAAAAATGTAGCTAAAGTAAAGTAGAGGGCCTCGATGTCCTTTGTTTTGATAACTACCCTCTTCATAGGATCAGTATTATTTCATGCCCCATTTACTATAAAACAGTCCACAAGTAGAGAGGCTGCTAGCCAAGTGAAAGCACTCCATTGCTAAGAGTGGTGTAGCAGGTTTCTGTGTCCTTCCAGCAATGCCCTGCCTGCCTGCATGATGTGAGCAGTGACTGCATGAGGCTGTGACTTGCTCTCTCCCTCTCTCTCCTCCTCTCTCTCCCCCTCTCTCCCCCCTCTCTCCCCCTCTCTCCCCCTCTCTCCCCCTCTCTCCCCCTCTCCCCCCCCTCTCCCTCTCTCCCTCTGTCTCCCCCTCTGTCTCCCCCTCTCTCTCCCCCTCTCTCCCCCCCTCTCCCCCCCCCTGTCTCCCCGTCTCTCTCCCCCTTTCTCTCCTCCTCTCTCTCCCCCTCTCTGACTTTAGTGCCCCAGGTCTGCACTCACGTTGTACTCTTTTCCTACCATTTTGTTCTGATTTCCTCTGTGGGATTAGTGTTTTTATCTGTACTGCAGGACACTGAGAGAAACATTTTAAACCACATTTGCCAGGAAAAGTCCCTTCCTGCTTGGAATGTGAAGTGAAACACAACACAGTTTGCAGAGATAGAGCAGGCAGGATGATTACAGAGAGATGTCCTTCTAGCAGCCCCAGGGAGCTGGAGCCCTTTGGTTGCTGTTTCACCACTTCTTTCCCCTTACCTTGGCCCACAAAGTCCCTTGTTTGCACAGAGACTATCTCTGCAGATCTTCTGGATAACATCTAATCTGGTTGTCCTCACAAGAGCACGTACTGGGATGAGAAGTCACCTGTTTATATGGTTCTTGTTTTCCAAGACTCTTGCTTATTCTCTGCATTTGCCTGGGGTCTCTACCCTAAGATTACTATGGAACCCCCACACACCAAAACCACCCCACAGCATTTCAGAGTTGCTATGAATTATACTTTTCAATATTCACACTTTCATTTTCCCAAACATCTGCTGGCTCATAGGTGGGCTTACCTCCAAAGTCCCAGTGTGGCAAGGTGTCTGGAGTCTGGATTCACTTCCCTCTTCTTCTCCCTTCTGTATCCCTCCCTCTGGCCATCAAATTGTTTGCCTTGCTATGCTGCTTTTTCTATCATTCTAAAGTTGCTACCAACATATGTGAAAACAGCTTATCTGAGAAATAACACTAGCTACCATTTATTGAGTGCTTACTGCATATTCCTTTTGCAGTGGCAAATGCACTAAGAAGTCAGCTGGCTGAGGCCTGCCTCCAGTCTTCTGATGGCTTAATCATACATGCTGTGTATGACCCTCAGCAAAGCATTAAATTTCACTGAGATTTGGGAGATTGAGAACATTTCAAATATAAGGCATAACTAGAGCAAAAGCCCTCACAGCAGACAATCAGGAAGCTCTTTTAAAAAAAAAAAATTAGTTGTAAATGGACACAATACCTTTATTTTATTTATTAATGTGGTGCTAGGGATTAAACCCAGTGTCCCACACATGAGAGGCAAGCGCTCTACCACCAAGCCACAACCCCAGCCCCAATCAGGATGCTCTTACTTGTACACATCACACACTTTCCCTGGCCCACATTCATGCAACAGAGTCATCTAGTCACTTCCCAGGGTTCAATTGGAAGTGACAATAATTCCTGTGCTTTGTGGTAGGCATTGTTGTGGATGCCAAGGAGGATAAGGGCCATGTTGGAAAAGGAAATATGTGTGAGAGACTTGAGTAGGATAATGGCCTTGAGGAGGAGTGGTATAAACATTGTAATTGTTTTCTTGTCACACAACTAATAAATGCTATCTTTCCTCTTTCAGGTTTTTCAGGGAAATCAAGACTCCTTCACACCTGTGGTGAACTCTCTAGACCCACCATTACTGACTCGCTACCTTAGAATTCACCCCCAGAGCTGGACACACCAGATTGCCCTGAGGTTGGAGGTTCTGGGATGTGAGGCCCAGCAGGTCTACTGAGGTGCTCATGACAGTCCCTGTTGGTCCCCTCTCTTCCCTTGTTAGCTCCAGGACAATTCATAACTTAAGGCCAATAACCCTCTCAGGCTTCTGGGTTATATACTACCCTACACTGTCTATGGTTCCATTATTTTTCTATGAATTTAAACTATACAGTCCTACTAGATACTGCCCTGAAGCCATTTATATGAAGACATGTAAGTGACAAATAACTCGGAAAACCCTAGAAAGCTGAATCCAAGACTAAGAAATAACTAGATTTACACTATAGAATCCTCAAAAAGGTTGTGGGGAAAGCAGTCTGTGACTTTGAGTAATTCTTGAAATCAAGGTAAATGTTAATGTTAAACCTAAAAAAAACTATTTGAGAAACTGTCTGGATTGTTTGAGAAGTAGTTTAATCCTACTCAGCACTACCAGAAGCCTGGAGTTTGATCTTTTGGGGAAGGATCAATGAACTGGAAGATACCAGACATGACTCAGAGGTCCCAGAAGGTTACAGAGCCTGCTCTCACCCCTGGAAGATCATGGCCAAGTACCAAGTTGGGACAGGTTACGAAGTCTGAATCCCTTATCTCAAGGAAGGTCAGGTCTGAGGTACAAATTATGTACCAGTGAACTCCATGAAATCAAGCTAAAGCTGCATATCATCTGAAATCAAAATTTTGTGTAGTTCTTTCCTTTGTCCTTCCTGCATTCTCTTACAGTTTTCCTCTGAGCACATGCCTTCAATAAATACATGCACTGGAATCTTCATCTCAGAATCTGCTTCTAGTCACCCCAAATTTAAAACAGTCAGTTATCCAGTTCTGAGCACTCATGTTGGTATTTTAATTGGATTTTTATTGAATTCACTGATTAATATAAGGAATGTTGAAATCTTTATAATAGAGTCATTCCCTTGAAAACCAGATTGGTAGGCAGCCTCTAAAATGATCCCAATGATTTCTGATTTCTGGTATTCATATTGTGCTATTTCCTGCCTACTACTGTCAGCTGGACCTGGTAACTCACTTCTAATCAATAGAAAAACTGATGGAATGCTCTTTCTGAGACTAGGTTACAAAAGACTGTGACTTCCTTTTTGCTCAGCTTCTTGTAATCTCTCACATGGAGTCCTCAATCTTGGGTAAACCAGTGTCATGTTGTCACCAATACTATGGAAATGCCCACATGGCAAGAAAATGATGTCTTCAGCCAAAAGCTAGTGAGGATATGAGGTCTGATTACAGACTCATGAGTGAGCTTGGAAAGATATTTCCTCAAATTGAGCACTGACATAACTTGATTGAAGCCGTTTGGGATATTCCTGATCCAACTAAACTGTGAGACAGTGCTTGCTGTTTTAAGATATTAAGGTATGGGTGAATTTTTAATGTTGCAATAGGTTGATATTGGTACCTGGAAATGAGGTGTTTCCAAAAAATAACTACAAACATGAGAGTTCCTTTGAAACCTGGAAGTAGGTGGAGTACAATAACAGACTGTTATTAAAAATCTGGCTGGGTGCAGTGGCACACGCCTGTAATCCCAGCAGCTTGGGAGGATGAGTCAGGAGTATCATGAGTTCAAAGCCAGCCTCAGCCAAAGCGAGGCCGTAAGCAACTCAGTGAGACCCTGTCTCTAAATAAAATACAAAATAGGGCTGGGTATGTGGCTCAGTGGTTGAGTGCTACTGAGTTCAACCCCCAGTATTCCCCCCCCAAAAAAATCTAGATTTTGAGGATACTACCACTGAAGGTTTAGAAAGAAATATGGAGCATGTCATCAGAATCTGGATGAGAAAGAATTCTTGTGTAATTAAAGAAAGCACCTTCAATAACATGGAAAGCATAAAATGTGTATAATGAGCTGGCTGATCTAGCTAATGAGTTAACTACTCTTGCATTTTAAACTGGCATTACACAATATGAACAGTAAAATTCATGCTAATTAATTTAAATTGTTAGATTTCTTTACTACTGTTAGCTTACAGATGAGTAATGAAGGGCTAAAAGGAAAAAGAATAACTAGTCACCTTATCTTTTTCTTTCCTTCTATGTCATCAATTTCATCAAAATAACAGGAATAAGAAAGTAAATGATAAGGGTCTTCGGTTATTTGTGTCCTGGAATGCCATTGTCTTCTTTCTGGTTGAAATAGAAAGTGGCCTCTTGAGACTGCAGAAAGAAGAAAGCATACTTTCTTAATACTCCCTTTTGAATCTCACTGAACTCCCACATTCATGGGCATTGTAAATACCATACAAGTAGAGTGGCAAAGAATGGAAGGAACCTCTATACTACATTTATTTAGTGTGTTCATGCACATGCTTCATTGTCCTATCAAACCTCACTTAAAGATACAAGAATAAAGATAAAAATTACTAAAAATTTTCAGATAGTGATATGAGAACATTAAAGTAAGCATGAAGCCTTTCAGGGTATGGTCACCTGAGCCTTCAAATGGCATGTGAGTGCAACCTCTTCAAAAGCTCTCCTCCCCCATGCCAGATCCACTCAGCTAATCCACTCCAAACTTCCTGAGCTACAGAAACTATAAGAGTCAATTTTTATTTTCAGTTGCTAAGTTGGGGCTACCTTTTCATGCAACAATAGATAATTTATATAGTAGCCATATTCTTTTTATACTTGAAAAGAAGCACAAAATACCAATTTTTAGCTTATATACATTCTCACTATCTATTGTCTTAACTTATGGGCATAAGGTAATGACCAAGTTTGCAGGTTCTCCAGCTCTTTCTGGATCCTTAAACTTTTCCAAATCCTAGGAAAGGTGTGTGTTTAGCTCTTTGATGAAGTAGATCAACTTCTCATTCATAGTACCCTAAGCTTCCAACTTTGCAACTAATGCAGATTTTAGCCCATCTTATGGGCTCCTGCTTGTACCTGCAGACTGCCAGTGTGTATTTTTTTTTCTTAAACTTCACCCCATCTTCCATTCTTATCAATCGTGTGGACTTTAAGCCCTAGCACTCAGAAGAGAAGGGTTAAATGTTCCCCCAAAAGGTACTTTTCTTCCATCCTAGCTGTGTTCCCGATGAATGGCCCTGCAGCCTCTCTGGATATCTCTGCCCCTTTGTAGCTGCTTAGATGTCCCACTGTGTTCCATGAGGAGCCCCACCTGTCCATGACTAAATACAAAGTCTGTGGTTAGCCAGCAGGACACTACACATGTGTGAGCCTACCATTCTGTCTATAGAAGCATACTTCATCTATCATTGGATCAGTCCATGTACTGACTCCTCTTATGCTGCAGCACAAGTCCTAATAAGGCTTCTTTCAGATGTTTTTATCTTGTCTATTCTTGATTTCCATCTTGAATAGAGCAGGCTAAGCTGATGGCACTAAGAGCTGGTAACAGTAAAGCCTGCTGGTACTGAAACAGGCCAGCACTCAGGGCAAGGAAAAGTGAGAACAGCTGACAGCCAGAGAGCAGTGGGGACTGGTAGGGAGCAATGGACAACTGTGGGAGCTGCTAACTCTGGTTGCTGGAAGAGTTCCATACAGCTGCCAATAGCTGCTGTTTCCATTTGCTAAGAGACTAGTAGGGAGAGTTGCAAACACAAATGGATCTACACTTTGGTTATTTGTGATTTCTATCCTAATTGAGCAAAAGAACCCTCAAATGAATGGTGACAGCATCAGACACAGAAGCAACAGCTTCCTATAGACTGTAAAAACAAGTTGTACAATTCTATAAGGTCAAATTCTTATAAAGAAATCATATATATATGTATATGTATATATACACACACATAGTTGGCTCTTTTTTTGATAGGATTCTGATTTTTAATTTTTGCTAATTCTTCCATAGAATCTTTTTTTTTTTTTTTTTTTTTTTTTGGTACCAGGGATTGAACTCAGGGGCACTCAACCACTGAGCCACATCCCCAGCTGTATTTTATATTTTTGTTAGACACAGGATCTCACTGAGTTGCTAAGCACCTCACTGTTGCTGAGGCTGGCTTTGAACTCGCAATCCTTCTGACTCAGCCTCCCAAGCTGCCGGGATTACAGGCATGCACCACAATGCCCAGCTCTTAGGCAGAAAACTTTTTTAAAAAAAATATTTACTTTTTAGTTGTAGTTGGTCATAATATCTTTATTTTATTTACTTATTTTTTTGTGGTGCTGAGGATTGAACCCAGGGCCTTGCTCGTGCTAGGTGAGCACTCTACCTCTGAGCCACAACTCCAGCCCGTTACATGGAAAACTTTAAAAAAAAATAATTTATGGGCTGGGGTTGTGGCTCAGGGGTAGAGCATTCACCTAGCACGTGCGAGGCCCTGGGTTCAATCCTCAGCACCACATAAAAATAAATATGTGAAATAAAGGTATTGTATCCAACTTCAACTAAAAAGATAAATATTAAAATAATAATTTATAAGCATCTGTTATATATGTTATGAAATTCAATTTATCTGTCATTAATATTTTATCTTTTTACACTGTTTTGCTGCATGAAAGGTTTACATTTTTATATGTTAAGTTTATCTGCATATTTATTTATGGCTTTGGATTTTATCATGTGCTGTGGTATGGCTCTTTATTGTCCCCCCCCCCAAAAGCTCATGTTTTGAAAGCATGGTCACCACTACATCCAAGAATTTTAAGCTATGATTAGGGCTCTGATCTTGTTAGTGGATTAATCCATATGTTGGATTAATCAGTCGATAGTTCAATCAAATACTGAAGGATTGGTCATTGTTCGCTGGGGCATACCCTGAAAGGGTTTATCTAGTTTCTTGCCTTTTCCCCTCTCCCTCTCCTCTCCTCTCTCCTCCCCTCCCCCCTCCCCTCTTCCTCTTCCTCTTCTTTCTCCCCTCCTACTCTTCCTCCTCTTCTTCCTTCCTTCCTTCCTCTCCCCCACATTCTCCCTCCCTCTCCCTCTCTTTCCCTCTCTTCCTTTTTCCCTCCCTCCCTCTTCCTGGCTGTCATAAGCTCAGCAGCTTTGTTCCACTATGCCTTTCTGCCATGATGCTCTGTCCCACCTCAGATGTAAAGCAGTGGAGTCAGCTGACCATGGACTGAGACCTCTGAAACTGTGAGCACAAAATAAACTTTTCCTACTCTAGGTTGTTCTTATCAGGTATTTTGGACAGTGATGAACAGTTAACTAACACAACATGCTTAGAATATATTTTTCTATACCAAGATTATAAAAATATCCATTCATATTTTATCCATATAGTCCTGACTCCATATAGAATTGTTTTGCAGCACTGGGGATCAAACCCAGGACCTCATTCATACTATGCAAGTACCATACACCCCCAGCCCCATATGATACGAAAGGCCATATTTATCGTGTATCATGTATTAAAGTCCCATATATACACTATTATAAGATGTAGCAAATACCATGTGGCAAACAAAATGTCTTAGAATTCTTCAAGCCTAAGAAAGTATAACTACAGTAAGAATGGTTTTCAGTATCAACCCAGATGTGCATGCAGGGATAGAAAAAAGATGTCTGGGTGCTTAGCTGTTGAATAGAGGCTGGGGGAGGGTCAAATACAGTTGATGATATAATAAAGAGTGGTAGAATTCTGTCTGGAACTCCATAGGCCTAAAGGAAAGACTCTGGCAACCTTCTTAAGACTGCTGTACTCTTGAGTGCTGAGGTCCAATTCTATGGCTTCTCTGGATACCTTGGTGTTCAGTTAACTTTCAGGTAAGTGGCTCCCCACCAGGCATGATTAAGGTATATCAGCAAGTAAATGAATGTATCACTTATGAATGTCTTTGGTAATAGAAAGCCCAAAATATAATGGATCAAATAGGGGTTTATTATTATTATAGTAAAAATGAAGGTGAGTCCAAATGATCAAGAGAAGACTATGAAGTCAGAGAAGTAACTAGGATCATAATCTGACCTACAATTTAATGAGATCTGTTTGGCTTCTCAGTAGAGAAGGGAGTGAAGGGAGGCAGAGATGATGGTGGGTACCAGTAGAAGTAGTGTTAAGTAGAAGGATTCTGGATATATTTTATAGATAAATCTGACAGGATTTTTTCTGGTAGGTAAGGTGAGGAAGTGAAAGAGTCAAAGATGATGCACAAGCACTGGCTTGAACAGATGAAAAGTTTCCCATTGATTAAGTTTTGGAAGGTTCATAGGGGAGCAGTATAGACATCTGACCTGACCAGTATAGTAAGGTTTGTTTTGCTTTGATGTTAGAGTGGGAATACATTTTACTTTGGACCACTGAGCATGTTCAGGATTCATCCACATAAGTCAGTGAATTATCTGTGTGTGAAAGGTGGGAAGCTTTTTTTCAATAAGAACTAACCACCCCCCCCCCAAAAAAAAAAAAAGAAGAAGAACAACTAAACCCTTGCTTTCTAACTTTTCAGACAAAGCTGCTGTGGAAAGAACTAAGGACAAAGAAATTTCCCTTTGGCAGAGTAAGAGTCCATGGAGCCCCAGAAGCTGCTGAGCATTGTATTTCTGTTGTGTTCACTGACTTGCTCCTTGTTGGCGACAGTAGCTTCCCCTCCTTCGCCATTATATGATTTTGGAATTCAAGAAAACGCAGGACTGAAACCACACTCAAGGGGTGTGTTTGCTGTTAGGATGAATGTTCCTATCTTCGTAAGACATAAGATTCATGTTGCAGGTCAGGAAGAACTGATTTCATGTTTTGAAATAATGTTCACAAGAAAGCTAACTATACTGGTTTGGTTAAGTTTAGTTTAACAAGCATTAACTTAACTAGTTTCTACCAAGCCCTTTGTAGGTTAGACAAAACCATAGATGCTAACCTTCCATGGAATTTAACAAATGCTCCCAAAGAACATGGGGATAATCAAAGTTGTTTGGGCAGGCATAAGGGAAGATTTGACAAGGAGGTTAAACTTGAAATAAGCAAACATGATGGTCCACTGATCTTCCTAGAGGCTCCCAAAGCCATGCTTTCAACATGCATGCTGCAGCTCCAGTTCTGGAAAGGGTTGTGGTGACTGGTGGACTTTTTCAGCTAAGTGTGAAGCCACTTTTGTTTTCCCCTGCCTCTTTCCTTAGAGTCAAATCACAATATACTCACTCTTCTGTCCCCATTTTCTAAAGGAAATATCCAACATCTCAAGCTTTACTTTGATCAGCAGATACCCCCAAAGTTTCTCTTTCCAGTTGCCCTAGCCTTTTCCTCCTCTACTCCCAGGGCTGCTGGGTTTCTCTTTTCTCTTCCTGGGATATTAATTCCCCCAGGCCTCCTGAAGTACTCCAGAACTCCCAGACATACTCTGGGAAACAATACGTTAATGAAGATTTTCATTTTCTTGTGTTCAGTTTATGCTCCTCTTTCACAAAGTACCCCATAAATTCAACCCTTCAGATATGTAGGATAGAGATTGATATCTAGAGCAGATATGTATTGGCAGAGTTATCTAGGGCAGTTGATTGTTCATATTTGATCTATAAGGATGCAAACATGATATCCACCTGAGGATACCTCTTTAAAATAATGTGTACTCTTTGAACATCTTAGAGGCAGCATAGCAAAATATGTAAGACATTCCGAGTAACTGTAGGAACATATCTTGGATAACTGTTGGGGCTCAAACTAAGATTCAAATCCCAACCCCATCATTTACTTGACCTTTCTGCAGTGAATGTCTTGCTCTTTCTACAGGAGACCAGAAGTCTTGGCTGAGCAACTTCTGGGATTACCTGTGGGACCTCATCATGAGCTCCATACCTCCAGCAGCCATTTTTGCTTTTCTTATCACCATAGCACTAATGGGGACCCTCTGTTGCCTAACGTAAGATACCGTAGGAATGAGAAGAGGGGAGAACTTTAGGGGTGGGGTACAGAAACACTTAGGTTCCCTAACAGCTGCACATTTGTAATTAAGGGACAGTTTTAAGGAAAAAGATTTGGGGAACAAAACTTGATTTAACTCCTAATTTTCTTTCCTTGGCTAAGTAACCATGTATAATTGTGTTCTCAGTTGCCTGAAAATTTAACAAAATATTTATGTATATAAATCATATTAAGCCAAGGAGATTCCCAAGGAAAAAGATATAGTTAAACTAAATTTGTTAATTGAACCAGTATTTACCAAGAAATGACCATTTGTCCATTTCTGTCTGACTTGGTTGCTAGAAAGAGAAATAAGACACATAATTCCTTTGATGAAAGGAACTAAATTAATCCAACAGAAAAAAATTTAAAAATTCTAAATGTTACAGAAATAAAGGAAGACTCTCAATAATACTCCTTGATTTTTATTGCATTTCACAGTAAGGATTGCAAATATCCTCTATGCTCATCTCTACACTAGCTTATTGCCTGAGGCAATCAGCATGGAAACCTGGATAATCTCCAAGTACTGTAGAGGCAGAGGAATGACTGGCACTAAGAATACAAAAATATACATACAAGGAAATTTTAGTATTGTTTATAATATTGAAAAAAGTGGAGACAACTTAAATGTCTGTTATTCTAGGGATGGATAAAAAAAAACCACTGTGCATTTATACTATGAGTATTATATAGTCATAAAATGTTTATGTAGAGAATGATTATGTGGTCACATTTATGGAATGATATTGAATGGAAAACAGATTATAATAGAGGATATGCAGTTTAATCCAATTTGTAATTTAAAACTAAACATACAGGACTTGATCAAAGTATTAGACATTTTATCTCCATGTGATAGTGAATAGATTGTTTCAATTATTGTTATTTTCATTTTTATCATTTTATCTGAACTTGCAATCTTTCTGTAACTATATTGTTTGATCAGTACATTTTAAAAATCTTACTTTTAAATGAAAGAAGAAAAACTATCTGATCATACTTCTCTATCACTACGTCCAATCCCACTGTATTAGAAACACACTCTTACTGTTTTCTCAAGTCATCAAAGCACTAATTTGTATGAAATAATTTAAAAAAAAATTTTTAGTCACCAGTGCACCTTTATTTATTTATTTCTATGTGGTGCTGAGGATGAAACCCAGTGCCTCACACATGCCAGTCAAGAACTCTACTACTGAGCTATAACACCAGCCCCTGTATGAAATAATTTGATTCATATTAAAAGAAGCAACTGTCTAAAAATTCAGTCTTGGAAAAATCACATGGTAATTCCATGCAGACCAAGAGAGTGTACAGGACTGTACACTTACTTCAGCATTTACCATTTTATCTTTTGTCAGTATTCTTATAGGTGAACCAGTCCACTGAAGAACTAGAAGACTGATTAGGGCAATTGTGGTGTTTGGTTTTCCACATTTCAAGACAATGGAAAATGTGTTGTTTGCTTAAAATGATGTTAAAATTAAATTATTAAATTATATTCTGTCTTAAATTGTCTTTGCCTTAATTTTTCTTTCAAAAAAATACAATACTCTTATTACTGTTTTTATTATAAAAGTAGTATCTATTGCAAATGTAAACATTTTTATTTGCTCTAAGAATTCTAAGAACTTTGATAGTATAATATAAATCTCTCCAAGACAGTAAAAAGAGGCAGGATTTCCCAAACTAATTTGAATGTGGAATTTTTTAATGTAATGAATCTAATATGTCATTTAATCATGTCCCATGTAATAATTATTTAAGGGCTGGAGATGTGGCTTAGTGGTAGAATACTTGCCTGGTATGTGTGAGGCCCTGGGTTTCATCCCTAGCACTGTCAAAAATATATATATATAGTGTTTCTATGTAGTCAGTCTTATAAATGTACTTAATAGTTCAAAAATCATTTTGCTTTTCCCTTTTGCTGTTCTGAGTTTGAAATTATTTATCCCAGGACACTTATTAAACATCTGTTGTGAGCCAGGCCCTTATTCTGCACAGGTTACAAAACAGTCAACAATAACCTTTTTTTATGTATGTCCTGTCTGAGTGCAGGGCAGAGTAGCACCTGTGGACTATTGGAATGATTTGGGCTTTTCAGTAGGGTGATAGGGGAGCCAAAAGGAGGTTTAGATCAGAGTAAGGATGCAATTTGTCACATGTTTTAAAAGGGGCATGTTATCTGCCATGTTAACAATATAAGGGGGCAAGGACACGGAAGATAAGGTAGGGAAAGGCAGAGTACCACTGGGGCTGGGGATGTGGCTCAAGAGGTAGCGTGCTCGCCTGGCATGCGTGTGGCCCGGGTTCGATTTCTTACTGATTTTCTGTTTGCACAATCTGTTCATTTGGGAGAGTATGGTGTTGAAGTCTTTTAATATTGTATTGCTGTTTATTTGTCCTATAATTCTAGTAATATTTGATTTATACATTTAGGTGCTCTAATGTAAAATTTACAATTTTCATGTCCTCTTTATTAATCGACTCCTTTAGCATTATATAATGATATTTATTGCTTTTGCAATAGCTTTTGACTTGAAATCTATTTCATTAGATATAACTATTGCCTCACATACTCTCTTGGTTGCCATTTGCATGGTGTATGCTGAAGGTAGATCTTTTTTTATTAAAGCAATACAGTTATACATAGCAGTTGGGTTCATCCTGTCATACATACATGATATTCAATTTCATTTCATGATCCCCCTGTTCCTTCCCATCCTCTCTCCCCTCCCTCCATTCTCCTTCCTCTACTCTGCTAGACTTACTTTCACTCATCTATTTATTTTTGATTGGTTCTCTGTACTTACACATATATGTCGAATTCCCTGTGGTACATTTGTATATGCACATAACATGATTTTTTAAAAGAGAAAAGTAGCTTTTATTTTAGACCCAACAAATGTCAAGCATTTTCATATCTTTATGTTCACACTACAAGATTGTTTTTATAAGCCATGTGTTACGAATACAAACAACTTAAGGCTTATGGTTTAAAATGGTAGTCCAAATATATTTGATAGAAACAAATAAATTGAGATGAACACAGGTATTTGCCTCTAAGACTATATACATATCAACTATGCCATATTTAACATTCTGTTAAATAATATTAAAGTAATGATTGTGAAATGAAAATAAAACAAATTATTATTTTCTCAAAACCATAATGATTATATTCACATAACATGATTTTTTAACAATTCATTCTGCATTACCTTCCCTTTTTTCCCACTTTTTTTTTCTTTTCTAGTGGTGCTGGGGATTGAACCCAGGGCCTTGTGCATGCAAGGCAAGCACTCTACCAACTGAGGTGTATCCCCAGCCCTGCCTCCCCTTTTCTATCCTTCTATTCTAATTCTAGATCTCCTTCTACTATATCACTGATCTTCCCTCTGTTCATATGATATCCTGTTCTTCCCTCCTTTATTTTTTTTAAATTTATTTTTTAGTTGTAGTTGGACACAATACCTTTATTCATTTATTTTTATGTGGTGCTGAGGATCGAACCCAGGGTCTTGTATGTGCAAGGTGAGCACTCTACTGCTGAGCCACAACCCTAGCCCTTCCCTCCTTTAATTTTACTGTAGCTTCCACATATGAGAGAAAGCATTCAACCGTTGAATTTCTGAGCCTGGCTTATTTCACTTAGCATGATAACCTTCAGTCCCATCCATTTACAAGCAAATTCCATAATTTCATTCTTTATAGTCTAGTAGAGCTCTGTGGTGTATATAATGGCAGTTTCTTAAATCATTAATCTATTGACAGACATCTGAGTTGATTCCATAATTTAGCTATTGTGAATTGTGATGCTATAAACATTGAGATGGCTGTATTGATATAGTATGATGATTTCAGTTCATTTGGAAAAATACCAAGGAATGGAATAGCTGAACCATATGGTGATTTTATGCCTAGTTTTTTGAGGAATTTCTACACTGCTTTCCAGAGTGCTTGTGCTAGTCTGCAGTTCCACCAGCAATATACAAGTGTACCTTTTCTCCCACATCCTCACCAGCATTTATTATTGTTTGTATTCTTTATCATTGCCATTATAACTATAGTGAGATGAAATCTCAATTTAGTTTTGACTTGCATTTCCATAATTGTTAAGGATGTTGAACATTTTTAATGTATTTGTTGGCTATTTGTGTTTGTTTTCACTAGTTTCTGTTTATTACTTTTGTTCATATATTGATTGGGTTATTTGTTTTTTTGGTGTTGAGTTTTTTGAGTTCTTTATATATTCTGGATATTAATCACCTGTCAGAGGAACAGCTAGTAAAGATCTTCCATTCTTTAGGCTCTCTTCACATTCTTGTCTTCTTTGCTTGCAAAACCTTGTTAATTTGATGCTGTCCCACTTATATATTCTTGGTTTTATTTCTTCCACCTAAGGGGTCTTATTAAGGAAGTCAAAGCCAGAAACAATATGATAAAGTGTTGACCTATGTTCTCTTCTAGCAGTTGCAAGGTTTGTGGTCTAATTTCTAAGTCTTTGATCCATTTCGACTTGACTTTTGTACAGAGTGAGAGATAACGGACCTAATTTCATTTCTTATATATAGCCATACAGTTTTTCCAGCACCATTTGTAAAAAGGCTGTCTTTTCTCCAAAATATATTTTTGTCACCTTTGTCAAGTATTATCTGTAAGTATGTGGGTTTGTTTCTCAGTCTTATATATTCTATTCCATTGGTGTTCATGTATATTACAGTGCCAATACCACACTGCTTTTATTACTACAGCTCTGTAGTATTATTTGAGATTAGGTATTGTGGTGCCTGCTGCTTCACTCTTCTTGCTCAGGATTGCTTTGGCTATTCTGGATCTCTTATTATTCCAAATGAATTTTAGGACTGTTTTTTTTTTCTGTGAAGCATGTCGTTGGTATTTTGATGGAAATTGTATTGAATCTATATAGCACTTTTGGTAGTATGGCCATTTTGACAATATTAATTCTGTCTATCCAAGAATATGTAGGAATGAATATCTTCCCATCTTCTAAGGTCTTCTTCAATGTCTTTCTTCAGTATTCTGTTATTTTCATTGTACATCTCTTTTACCTCCTTGGTTAGATTAATTCCCAAGTGTTTTATTTTTTAGAGGTTATTGTGAATGGGATGATTTTCCTAATTTCTTCCTCAGCTTAATTACTGTGGGAGTGTATTAAAGCTATTAATTTCTGGGTATTGATCTTGTATCCTGCTACTTTGATGAACTCATTTATAAGTGCTAGAAGTCTTCTGGTGGAGATTTTGGGGGAGGGGGACGGTCTTCTAGATATATGATAATGTCATCAGCAAACTCAGTGTGACTTCTTTTCCTATTTGAATCACTTTAATTTCCTTCTCTTGCCTGATGCTCTAGCTAGAATTTCAAGGACTATGTTGAATAGAAGTTTTGAGAGTAGACATCCTTGCCTCTTTCCTGATTTTAGAGGAAACACTTCTAGTATTTCTCCATTCAGTATGATGTTGGTTTTGGATTTGTCATAAAAAGACTTTATGATGTTGAGGTGCATTCCTCTCATCCATAGCTTTTCAAGCATTTTTAACATGAATGTGTGGTGGATTTTATTAAAGGCCTTTTCAACATTTATTGAGATGATCATGTAACTCTTGTCCTTAATTCTGTTAAAGTGGTAAATCACATTTATTGATTTCATGTATGTTGAACCAACCTTACATCCCTGGAATAAGACACACTTGATAATAGTGTATTATCTTTTTTATTGTTTTTTTTAATTCAGTTAGGCAAATATTCTATTTATCTGTGACCTATTTTGGAAAAAGTTTCATGAGCTGCTGAGAAGAAGGTAAATCCAGTTGTTTCTGGGATGAAATATTCTGTAGAGTCTGTTAGATCTATTTGATTTATGATATTATTTAGGTTGGAAATACCTGTATTATGTGTTTTGGTGGCCTGTCTATTGGTGTAAGGGTGTGTTGACATCACCCAGTAATATCTTGTTGGGGTCTAGCTGAGATTTAATGTTATGGAGTATTTTTTAATGTAATTGGGTGCACTGACATTTGGAACATAAATATTTATTATCATCATATCTTCTCTCTGTGCCTGTTGCAACCACACTGGACCAGGCATACTCTGGATTACACAACAGGTGACTGCTAGCACAGACAGGCAGGCAACTTCCTTTATCAATTCCCAATCTCCAGCCTCTGCTTGTAGCTGTGTGGCCACTCAAAAATAGTTCACACCCTTTTGGCTGAACAATTTTAGTCACTTTTAACACAATAACTTCCCCCGCCATCTCTGTGTCAGTTAAGGCTCACCCTTGTTCTCTATTCCACAGGTTCCCCCAAGCCAATTTTCTTTGCCATGCTTTCCTCTCTCTCTCCCTCTCTGCCTGTGCTGCCTTGCCCTCAGCAGCGGGCTGACATTTTACATAGTAAAATGACAGCAGAATGCATTTCAATTCATAGTACACATATAGAGCACAATTTTTCATGTCTCTGGTTGTACACAAAGTAGAGTCGCACTATTCGTGTCTTCACACATGTACTTGGGGTAATTATGTCCATCTCATTCCACCATCTTTACTACCCCCTGACCTGTCCCTTCCCTCCCTCCCCTTTACCCTATCTAAAGTTCCTCCATTCCTCCCATGCTCCCCCTCCCACCCCACTATGGATCAGCATCCTCATATCAGAGAAAACATTCAGCATTTGGTTTTTTGGGAATGGCTAACTTCACTTAGCATAATATTCTCCAACTCCATCCATTTACCTGCAAATGCCATGATTTTATTCTCTCTTAATGCTGAGTAATATTCAATAAGTAATAAAACCACAGTTTCTTTACCCATTCATCTACTGAAGGGCACCTATTTGTTGATTAATTGTATATCCTCTTCTGAGAAGTATCTGTTAAGTTCCTTGGCCCATTTATTGATTGGGTTGGTTGGTTTTTGTTTTTTTTTTTTTTTTTTGGTGTTATGTTTTTTTGAGTTCTTTATAAATCCTAGAGATTAGCGCTCTATCTGAGGTGCATGAGGTAAAAATTTTCTCCCATTATGTAGGCTCTCTATTCACATCACTGATTGTTTCTTTTACTGAGAAGGAACTTTTTAGTTTGATTCCATCTCATATATTGATTCTTGGTTTTAATTCTTGCACTATAGGAGTCTTATTAAGGAAGTCAGAGCCTAATCCCATATGATGAAGATTAGGGCCTACTTTTTCTTCTATTAGGCACAGGATCTCTGGTTTAATTCCTAGGTCCTTGATCACTTGGAGTTAAGTTTTGTGCATGGTGACAGATAGGGGTTTAATTTCATTTTGTTGCATATGGATTTCCAGTTTTCCCAGCACTATTTGTGGAAGAGGCTATCTTTTCTCCAGCATGTTTTTGGCACCTTTGTCTAATATAAGATAATTGTAATTTTGTGGGTTAGTCTCTGTGTCCTCTATTCTGTACCGTAGGTCTACCAGCCTGTTTTGGTGGCAATACCATGCTGTTTTTGTTACTATAGCTCTGTAGTATAGTTTAAGGTCTGGTATAGTGATACCACCTGCTTCACTCTTCTTGGTAAGGATTGCTTTAAATATTCTGGGTCTCTTATTTCTCCAGATGAATTTCATGATTGTTTTTACTACTTCTATGAGGGATGTCATTGGGATTTTGATTGGAATTGCTTTAAATCTGTATACTATTTTTACTAGTATGATCATTTTGACAATATTAATTCTGCATATCCAAGAACAAGGGAGATCTTCCCATTTTCTGAGGTCTTCTTTTATTGCTTTCTGTAGTGTTCTGTAGTTTTTATTGTAATGGCCTTTTTCCCCTTTCACTAAGTTGATTCCCAAGTGTTTTGTTTTGTTTTGTTTTTTGAGGCTATTATAAATGGGGTAGCTTTCCTAGTTTGTCTTTCAGAGGATTTCTCACTGATGTACGGAAATGCCTTTGATTTATTGGTGTTGATATTATATCCTGCTACTTTGCTGAACTTATTTGTTCTATAAATTTTCTGGTGTATTTTTTGGATATTCTAGGTATAGAATCATCAGCAAATAGTGATAATTTGAGTTCTGCTTTTCCTATCCATATCCCTTTAATTTCTTTCCTCTGTCTGATTGCTCTGACTAGTGTTTCAAGGACTATATTGAATAGAAGTGGTGATAGAGGGCATCCCTGCCTTTCCAGTTTTTAGAGGGAATGCCTTCAATTTTTCTCCATTTAGAATGATGTTGGCTTGGTGCCTCTGTCACCTTCTACTCTATTGCCAATTTTCTTTTTTTACTTGCATTATGTTTTGAGATTTATGCATGGTAGATGCTTGTAATTATAGTCAGCCCATTTTAACTCATTCTGTATAATATCCTGTGACATGAAAAGAACTCTACCCTTTAGACTATTACCTGTAGAAGGACATTTATATTGCTTCTGGGGTTTTATCTATTCTAAATAAAGCTGCTATCTCAGTACACGTGTGCAAGTTTCTCAAAGGAACATACCCTGTTGTTAAACAGGTGGTCAAAGAGTAACTGAACATAACTTGTCATGATACAATGCCAATTTCCCAAAGTCATCATACCATTGTCCTATAACCTCAGTAACAGGCAATATAAGCAGCCTTTTAATTTTTTGCCAACTCAGTGGATGAGACATTACATCCTATTGTTTTATTGTATTTCCCTGATAGCCAATGAGACTGAAGACTTTTTCATGTGTTTATCAATTGTCTTCCTTTTTTGTGGGGGGAACAGGGCCTCCACTATTGATCACTTTCTCTCCAGAATCCGAGGTCAAGCCTGGTGCATAGACAATTCTCAGAATACATGAATGTGTAAATTCTGAAAACAATAGAAATGGACATTATCACTTCTATGAAGGCTGTTTTTTAATATTAATAATTTTAGAAATTATATTGAATGCTGAAAAGTTGTCTTTTCTATGGAATTTCTGCTAATAGATTTGCTTATTCATTATATATTCTGTATGCTAATATTTTATGAGATATACATATGGAAAATACTTTCTGGCAATTTGAGAATTGTATTTTCACTTTGATATGATGTATTTTGATGAGTTGAAATAGTTCTTTAGGGGCTGGGTTTGTGGCTCAGTGGTAGAGCACTTGCCTAGCACATGTGAGGTACTGGGTTTGATCCTCAGCACCACATATAAATAAATAATGGTATTGTGTTAATGTACAGCTAAAAATATGTTTACAAAAGAAATAGTTCTTTTAATGTGGTGCTGTTTTGCAATCATTTCCTTTATGTTAGTGTTTTTGGTGTCTAAGAAATCCTTTTCAATGGTAATCCCAGTGGCTTGGGAGGCTGACACAGGAGGATCTCCAGTTCAAAGCCAGCCTCACCAAAAGTGAGGCACTCAGCATCTCAGTGAGAGCCTGTCTCTAAATAAAATTCAAAATAGGGCTGGGGATGTGGCTCAGGTTCGAGTGCCCCTGAGTTCAATCCCCAGTACCCACCCCCCCAAAAAAGAAATATTTTTCTACCTCAAAGTCATAAACGAATTCTACTATATTGTGTTCTATAAGTTTTGTAGTTTAGCCTTTCACATTTAAATCATTAAGCTACTTGAAAATTACTTTGTCTGTGGTATAAGGTAGAGTCCAATTTCATTTTTTCATATTATGTAAATACATAGTTTTCCATTCATGAACTTTGAACTGAACTTCTGTGCCTAAAGGCAGTTCTAGGAATGCAGAAAAGCAAATAGTTGCCATAAATTCCAAGAAGCAATAAATTCCAAGGAGCTAAACCAGATTTTGAACAATGACCACCTTGCCCTGGAAGCCGGCCAACCATAAAAAAGCATAGGAATGTTGAAAAAGATAAACTGTGTGAGAATCCATTCTCTGAGTCAGCTGCCTTGCCCTCTAGTATTTTTCCATTCTTGAGCTTTGCCTCAGCAAACACTTTAAATTTTGCTCTTTTCAGTTCTTCCAACTATGGTAGTTTAGATAAAATTGATTGCTTCACCTCTAGCTAGTCTCAGTTTCTGTTTTGAGGTGAGTTGATTGCTTCTTGACTCATTGCTAATGATATCATTATCTATAGACATTGTCCATGTAAAATTTTTATATTGTCCTATAGATTTAGTGCAATTCTGATGTGGTGCTGTCAAAAGGTATATTTGTTTTGTGGAATTTGCCAGATAATTTTAAAGTTTGTGTGGAGTTGTAATGACCAAGAATAAAACCAAAGTAATTTAGACCAGGAGTGTGATAAAGGCACAGAACATAATCAATGAAAAAGTCATACTGCCCAGTACCACTTAGTGACAGTCTTTCCTTTCCTTTCTCTCATTAAGTGTCTGATTTGTTTCCAGTCTGTGTCTCTTGTTTCATTAACAATTTTAGGGGAATGGACATCTAAAAGAAATTGAGTGTTCCAAGTCATGAACATTGATTTATGTCTTCATTACTAGCTCTTCTTTAATAGATTTCAATAGAGTTCTATAATTGTCTCCATAAAATATATACATATAGTTCATTTATTGCTAGATATTCGATAGTTTTAGATGCCATAATAAAGTGATATCCTTTAAAGTTATATATGTGTTGGTTGTTGGTGCATAGAAATGCAATTGATTTCTATATAATGATGAGTCAGCAACCTTATAATAATGTTTATTAATTTTAATAATTAATCTCTATTTTATAAGATTTTACATAGACAATAATATATCCATATAATGAAAACTTCTTCTTTCTTCCCAGTATGTATATCTCCATTACATGTTTTTATTAGTGCATTATAGTGATACATAATAATATTCATTTTGACATTCATATAAATGAATATGTTAGAATTTGATCTATTTAAATTCACTGGGCCTGGGGATGTGGCTCAAGCGGTAGCGCGCTCGCCTGGCATGCGTGCGGCCCGGGTTCGATCCTCAGCACCACATACCAACAAAGATGTTGTGTCCGCCGAGAACTAAGAAATAAATATTAAAAATTCTCTCTCTCTATCTCTCTCTCTCTCTCTCTCTCTCTCTCTCTCTCTCTCTCCCTCTCTCTCCTCTCTCTCTCTCTCTTTAAAAAAAATAAATAAATTCACAGTTTTTCCCTTTTCCTGCTCTCCTCTTTTTTTCCTGGCCGCCTTCCTTTATTGCTCTGACTTCTGTTTATTTATTTATTGTCTTTTTAATTGGTGCATTTTAGTTATATGAAACCACGGGGTTCATTGTGATATATTTACACACATCCATAGCACAGTTTGCTCAATTTCATTTCACAGTTCCTCCTTTTCTCCATCTTTCCTTCCTTTCCTTTGACCCCTTACTTCTACTCCAGTCTTATTTCTCCTTTTTCTTCTCCTTAGTCTAGGAGATTGAACTCAAGGATGCTTTACTACTGAGCTACAGCCTCAGTCCTTTTGTTTTTTTATTTTGAGACTGGATTTCGCTAAGTTGCTGAGGCAGACCTAAAGTTGGGATCCTCATGCCTTAGCCCCCTGAGTTGCTGGGATCATAAGTGTGCATCATCACCCCTGGTTCCAGTATTATTCCCTCTATTTTCTTTTTTTTAGCATTTATTTATTATTTTTATTGATTTTTTTCAAATACAGTGGAATGTATTACAGTTCTTATTACACATATAGAGCACAATTTTTCATATCTTTGTATAAAGTATGTTCATGCCAATTCATGTCTTTATACATGTATTTGTTTTTTTTCATTACAATTCTTATTATATGTATATACTGTAATTTTCATATCTTGGTTTGTATGTAAAGTAGGTTGACTCCCTCTATTTTCATGATATCCCCTTTTAGAGTCAATATGCCAACATATTCATGCAGACACCAAGTTCCTTAATAAGACTTCTAAAACTCAAGAAATAAAGCCAGAATCAGTAATTGAGACAGCCTTGAATGAAAAAATTTCCACACGACAGAGGAAACAAGAGCAGGAAGAGAACCTACAGAATGGAAGAAATTATTTGGCTGCTACTCTTCTGAAAAGGGATTAATGTGTAGAATATATCAACAAGTTAAATAATTAACAAACTGGGTGTGGTGGCACTTGCCTGTAATCCCAGTGGCTTGGGAGACTGAAGCAAGAGGATTGATTGCAAGTTGAAAGCCAGTGTCAGCAACTTAGTGAGGCCTTGTGTCAAAATGACAATTTAAAAAGGCTGGGGATGTGGCTGTGTGGTTGATTGTCCCTGGGCTCAAACTATGGTTCCCCTACCCCTCAAAAAAGACATGGAAAAAAAAGTGGTTATTGAGGCATCTTTGTGTTGTTCAAAGTATTAAAGGAAATACATTTGAGTTTTCTCCAGTTAAGTAAATACAAATAGATTGTTATAAATGACTTAAAAATGAAGTTGAGACATTGTTTCTATACCTAGTTTATTGTTTTTATTTAATAATGAGTTACATTGAATACTTTTTACCTGTAGTGAGTTTTCCCATTAACATGGCAAATTGAGGTTATATGTATATTCACACACACACACACACACACACACACACATTTTCTTCAGAAAGCCTTTCACCAGTGTGACGGGTGTTTTAGTTTCTCCTAGGCATTAGGATACAAAGGGATCCTCTTTTAAGATTCCCAAAGAATGTGTGCTCCCTCTGCTTTTTTTTTTCCTTAAAAAATTTGTGGCATTCATATTTTATTTATCTTATTCACAAGATAAGTAAAACCGGTTTGTTCTTGAGGGTAATCAAATCTTTCATCACTGAACAGTATACAGCGATGAAAAAGAGAAGTGTTTCAAGAGCACAGGAGCCTAAAGGCATTTTGTAATGTCCAAACCTTTAAGTACGCATTGGCCCTGTTGTACCCACATCCATTTATCTGAACAGCCCGAAGTTTGTCAATGTCCTACATTCTTCAAACTTCAATAAGCGGCTGATTACAGCTTCACGCGCTTTCGTGAATGTACAAATCGGTCCTTGGCATCACCTCCCCCAGGAGCTGGAGGTCTGAGACCTTGTGGTTCAGGTGGGGTAAAAAAGAGGGTACATGTATACTTCCTATTACTGCTGGGTAACGCACGGACTGCGTGCTCAACCAGTGGGAGTTTGGGGGCCACTGCCCATTCTGGTCCTGCTTTGCCGTGGGAGACCTGGAGCACACGTGTGCCTCCTTTCGGCTTTTTTTGCGTTCTCCAGGGGCTGGGCGCCTCGGAGGCCAAGGCGTGGGAAGGCTTAGGGGCGGAGCGAAGGTGGGATTGGGCGGAGCGTGGGCGGAGCTCCTCCTTTGCCCTCCCTGCTGTCAGCCTGCAGTGTGGTGAAGGGCGCAGTCGCGCCGCCGCGTCCGTGCCGCCTCCGCCACCCCGCAGGCCCCAGGTTCCCCACTACTGCCGTTGCCTGGTCCCACGTCTCGGTGTCCCCGCTTCTGTGAGATGACGCTCAAGTCGAGTGAGGGCGAGGGTGGGGGCAGTATGCGCACGGCGCTGTCTGACCTCTACCTGGAGCACTTGCTGCAGAAGCGCAGCCGGCCGGAGGTGAGCGGGCCCCTCGGGTCCCCAGGGTGCGGGACTGCGGCTCGGCTTCAGGCCTGAACATCCGCCGCGAGATTTTCCCCACTTACGTCCGTGTCTCTGTATGGTTTGATCTTGGGTGTCCTGGACGCTGGGTGGAGGCCTCAGCAGTCAGCAGGGTGGGGGAACCCAGAGAGCTCTTGGCCAGGTTCCTGCTGGGCTCAGGGTGCGGTGGATCCTTGCCCACAGCAGCCCTTCTAGGTGGAAATCAGGAGAGGCCGCAGCCAGGGCAGAGTAATTATTAAGGTCAAGGAAAACTTCCTCATGGACGGAAATGAGTAACAGAAAGACTTAAAGGAACACATCCAAGAGTAGGTCTGCCAGGTTTTTGGAGTGCTTGTGTTTGGGTCAACAGACATGCTTGTAAAAGCCAACTTCTAGCTCTAAAGAGCTCATTCACTGTTCCTTTGCATTTAGGCAGTCTCCTTCTGCTAGGTGCAAATGGGGTGGCTTCTGTGTATGGATGGAACAAGGAATCCTAACATTTTGAAGGTCATTCTGACAATAACAGGGATGGCTGGTTAAAAAAAAAAAAAGAAGAAGAAAAAGAAAAGAAAAAAGCTGTTAACCTCTGTTCTCCAAAAGGCCCTCAGAGGAGGTTGTATTTCTCTGTTGTGTAGCAGGTGTTCCCCAAACTCAATAAGCTACAGCACTGAGCTACCTTCCCCTCCTGGACAGGACTGGAACCCTGCTCCTCACACTCTGAACCCACTTCATTTGAGAAATTTATGAAAGTGCTTTGGATACAGCAAAGCTGCCATTTGTAGTTGACCCATACAGATACTAAACAATACCCATTGTCTAGACAGAATATTCAAAGATGATGACAAGTACTATGAAGAAAAATGAAGCAGAAAATGTGTCACAAGGAAGGTGACTTTTTAGCAAAAACCTATTATGTGTTTTTCCCACATGTATTTATTTATATGAAGGAAAAAAAGAAAAAATGAAAAACAAGAAGTCTCTGTATTACAAAAGTTATATACTGGTTCCTTAATTCAGAGACTTTATTTCCTCTTCCTAATGTGTGGCATCACTTCCTCTCTCCCCAGCCAATTTTGGAAATACAGTTATTTAATCTTGCCTTTCTGTACTCCACACCCAAAGTCTCTTTTTAGTAACACTGAAATATTACAGTAATTCATTGCTCAGGGAAAACCTGTACATGAGTGAAAAGTCGACTGAATTTTTTCCTCCAATGATGACAATTCCTCAAGACATTTTTGATTGTCACAACTAAGGGGGTATTGCTTTTCACAGCAAAGAATTATAAGACCCAAAATATCAATAGTGCTAGGGGAATATCTGTTCCTTATGTTCTAGTTCAGTGTCTTATCTAGGGAGAACAAATGAGGTAGAAAACAACAGAAGTTATGTGATAAAACTTTTATCTACTTGGCCCTTAGTGATCATAATAAAACCAGATCCTATCTGCAAAGTATATTGTCTTTTTAGTCTTGAAAAAAAAGTCTTAAAGATCCTGAAAGTGAAGGACAGGGAACAAGGTAGACTGACAGATCCTACCACATACAGGGAAAATTGGAGAGAGGAGTAAACAATTTGAAAATTTTATTTTCTAGTATTCATTCTGTGAAAAGAAAAACCTGGAATGGAAGTAGCCCCTTCTCAAATAAAACAATTAGATCCATGCAAAAGTTCTTTCTCAGAAAAAAATAATAATTAGGAGCAGACTCACTGATCATGCACCCCACAGACAGGCAAGACAGCTTCCTGCCATGGCAAATGTGCTGCATTGAGCAAGAACCCTTGTGTCTTTACACAGGCTGTTCCCTCTACTAGGAGTGCTTTTTGCCCATTCATCCTGGATAATGCAAAATCCAGGCTTCAGCGGTGCTAGGCACCTCTCACTGCTCTACAGAACTCTATGCCTCCTGCCTCCTTCGGAGGAAACATCTGCAGCAGGGTTCAAAGGGCAGAGACAGTTGCTCAAAGGAAGTTAGAATCAAAAAAGAGATTAAAAACAAACTTGGCTTGGGGTCGGTGGTGGTACAGTGAATAGAGCAGAGGCAACTAAAGTTGGATTCCTCATCCAGACAGTTGGCTTAAGAGCAAGTGACAGTTTCCCAGTGACCATAGGATAGAACAAACATTTTTTCAGCCCACTGTTGGGTTCTTTGCCAGCTGCTTCCACATGGAGAATTAGAAGGCCCACTCCAAGACAGCAAGGGGATATCATAGACAGCAGACTCTGGGGCTGCCCAACAACACCTGCCAGCCTGTCATACAGGCCTTGGGCCCAGGTGCCAGAAATATCCGGTCTTCATATGGGCAATATCCTGTTACACTTTGGGAAAAAACAAGAGAAACTACGAGGAAACCAATAGTACTCCAAGGAATTAGAAAGACATTAACACTGTTTAACCACAAATGATAAGTACTGGGGAGAGAAGGAGGCCTAAGAGCCAGAATTTTCTGGCATGTACTATGTTAAAGTCATACATTAACTAGGTGCTTTGTTTCTCAAGCACTAAATTCATCTGAGAACACATACATCAGTCCAAAGACCAAGTGTCTAAAGATCCTTTTCCAATGTGCTTCATCTATCCAGTGCAGTCTGTACACATACAAATGCTTCTCCTTCCACTGGAAAAAAAAAAAAACAGGAAGTCTAAATACCACCATTCCACAAACAAGAACACATCTAGATACCTGGCCTGAGTTCCCATGATAACATTAAGCCAGTGCTGGATTTTGTGTGCAGTAACATCACTCATTAAATTAAATTCTTATTTCCACTTTGTGATCAATATTTGGAAGCATAAAATGCTTTAGAAAACTGTTTGAGCTTTCAGGGTTAGTAAGTCTCTGGCTCCAGGAATTAAACTATAAGTACAGACTTCAAAGTTTGTGAGGGTTCAAGGAGAGAATATGATGCAGGAACCCACCAAGCCAGGAATCACAGGTGAATCATTATGAATGCTTCATTAATGGTACATTCCAGGTATATGGTGAATTTTCAGAATTTGTGGCCACCTGTGTATATACTATGGTTGCTAACATGCATAAATAATAGTTGCTGATTAACTGATAGAGTTCATTTGTAAGTTTGATTTTTAGCTTTTTCAGCCCCACAATTACTATTGATAAGAGGATATAAGCCAGAATCCTTGATTCTGTTCCATTGACCTGTGTGTCTATACCATCTGGTCTTTACTGAACCATAGAAAAATCTTAAAACTGCAGACTAATTCTTCACTTTAGCTATTCACAGGCCTGTGGCTTTTTCTTCACATGGTTTTTAAAAGGTCAAGTCATCCAGAGGTACTTTTAGTCTAACTTACATGGATCAGGTGAGTGAAACCATTTCTGTATAAGGAAAATAACATTCCAGGTGCAAGGTTATTGCAACTGACACCAGCCTCTGGACTAACCAGCAGTGCAGAACATGAGAACTGGGCCAGGTAGAGAATTGGAGTTTCCTGATTTTTACTAAACAAAATAAAGACACACTGTCAAAACAGTTTTATGGCCCATCAGTTTACAACTTCTGCTTTCTTGGAACTTTATAATACATTTATTCCTTGATGTGTTGTTCAACCAGTGCAGATACTACCTCTTGGAACTCTCCATTTTTAAGGGGAGAAGATTACTGGCCCCTTCCCTTTATTTTTTTTATGATTTCTCCTCTTTATCGTGTGTATGAATATCTTAATATTTTCATGGTGCTGACATTTACAATCTGTTCTCTATAATTGTTTCAGGATTAAATTTAAAAAGTGAAAATCAGTAAACAGTGTTTATATTATTACACTTGATTGCCAACCCAACATCCCACTTCTCACCTACAGATCCCTGATCTTGTTTGGGATGTAAAGTATCCAACTAAATTCTTATTTTTCTAGTCCCTTTTGTAGTGTAGGATGGTTCCCAGTGATTCAAAAGGAGATATCCACTGGGGAGGTTTTGGGATAGGTGCCACTGGCCTGGCCCTTCTTCTTTCTTTCTGTGTTGAAAGTGGAGCTGATGGCCACAGTGGCAACTTTCCCATATGTATTTCCAACATCATACTACACTTTTTTCTTTCTTTCCTTCTTTCTTTTTTTTTTTTTTCTTTTCTTTCTTTTTGGCACTGGGGATTGAACCCAGAGCCACACCAGCATTTTTTATTTTATATTTTGAGACAGGGTCTCACTAAGTTGCTTAGGGACATGCTAACTTGCTGAGGCTGGCCTCAAATTTGTGGTCCACCTGCCTCAGCCTCCTGAACCACTAGGATTATAGGTGTGTGCCACCACACCCAACTTTTACTAATTTCTTTCTAATGCAAACACAGTTCATAATCTGGGAAACAATTTTCTTCTCACACCATCCTGTAAGTACCCAATTCATTTCCTTAAAAGCAACCACTATTTCTTATGTCTCCTTTTAGAGTTGTCATTCATAAGCATATATGAATATATTCATTTTCACTTTTTATTCTGATGCTGGCATACTTTTTCTTACATTGTTTTTTTCAGTGCTACATGGTGCCCCCTCATATAGTGCTGTGTGATTGAGTCATCTACTGTAGAGTACCTTGGAGTTATGTGAAGTTCTGTGCTTCCAGCTAGCCTAAGTCAATTTTCAAATTTTGTTATGACAGCAATGCCATATGACTTTGTGTCATGTGAGGGTTTTTTTAAGTTGTAGTTACTAGATGAGGCAGTTTTTCTTTCTCAGTAACTTCCCTCATTTGAGGTCACCCAATAAGTAGCACTATTTCAAACCTCACCATCTTATCAGAGTTTCTACTTACCCCTTAGAAAGAAAGCTGAAAATCAAAATTAAAAGGTTATATTTCACAAAGAGTACCCGTATGTTATGAGACATATGTTTATCCAAAAGCCTCTGCTTCAGATCTCCTTATCTCCCATCTTCCTGTCCTTTTTCCTCTGAGCTCATAAGTAGGCTATTGGATCCACTTTCAGTTTGTAGCCCAGGCCTATTTCTCATTCTTTAGTAGGACATATTGGGTTTTTTTTCTTTTATTTATTTGTTTATTTACTTTTGGTGCTGAATATTGAACCCAGTGCCTTGTGCATGTCACGCCAACTGAGCTACATCCCCAACCCAGCCATATTGTTTTTGATTCAATATTTTACCTGCAGGTGGAAGTATAAACGGGGAAAATCACAAAGTACCATTGGATGAGTTTTAGCAAATGCTTCCTGTGAAATCCATCCCCCATCATGATATAGAATATTACCAGCATTCTAATTCTGATTTTTCCTGGGTTTCTACTTGGTATCCTCTGTCTTTTTCATTTTAGCCATCCTAGTGGGGGTGTGGTATGCCATTGTAATTTTAATTTAATTTATATTCCCCTGATTACAGTGAAGGTGAGCACTTTTTCATGTGTTTGTCAGCTGTTCATGTGTCTTATTCGATTAAAAGTCTGTTCATATCTCTTGCCCATCTTTTCATTTAGTTGTCATCTTATTATTGAATTATGTTGCCCATGCTGGTCTCAAACTCCTGGCCTCAAGTGATCATTTTGCCTCAGCATCCCAGTAGCTGGGACTGCAGGTGTGCCATGCTGGGTTTTTCTTTGTCTTTTGAAGAGAGATTTTAGGCTTGATTAAGTCAATTGCTTACATCTGTGATTATTTCCTCCCATGTCTTGTCCATGTAATATTTCGCCTACCTAAGTGGAGTTTTTGATGAACAGGCGCCTTAATCATAAACTCTTTTTATCTTTTTAGTTTTCATCTTATAGTTAGTACCTTTTATGTCATATATAAGACTTCCTTTTACCTACTTCACAATTAGGGAAATGTTTTCTTCTCAGAGCTTGATTGTTTTACCTTTCACATTTAAGTCTAAATCCATCTGTAATTGTATTTTGTCTGTAAAATTAGCAGGGGCCAATATTCATTTTTCTTTATGCTTATATGATTGACCCAGCACCATTTGTCATGCAGAAAAGAGAGCAACTGGGGCTTGAACTCATTAATGTGCCTATCACTGGAGAGGTAGTTATTGTTTAGAATGGGAACAAACATTGTCATCTGTGTTCACTTTTCTCTCTGCACTTGTCCTTTTCTGCCTCTCCTGTCATGAATTTAGATCCATTCTCAATGTTTGCTATGCAGTGTATGTACATGTGTATACCATATTGGAAAGCTAAACCTTGGGGCCTGAAGTGCTTCTGGATTCAGAAGTTTTTTTTTTTTTTTTAACGTATCAATAGACTTTTGTTTATTTGTTTCCACGTGGTGCTGAGAATCAAACTCAGTGCCTCACACATGCTAGGCAAGTGCTCTACCACTGAGTCCCAACCCCACCTGAATACATTCAGAAGTTTTTGAAAAATATAAATCTATACCCATATATAACATGGATATATATATATATATATATAAATATAAAACATGGATATATATATATAAAACATGGATATATATATAACATGGATATATATATAACATGAATATATATATATATATATATATATATATATATATATATATATATTAATACCCCCAGCAAGGTCTATGGGAGCACCCTGTAAATCAAACATGTTAATATGTCTATAGCAGTCTAGTTAAACATGTATGTTCATTTGGATAAATCAAGCTTACAAACAGCTTCTCATTGATTCAAATGAGATTGGATGCTAAACTTAAGAAACAACTGAGTTTTCAGAGCCTTTTGGATTTTAGGATTGTGGATTATGGACTGAGCATATGGGCCTTTGCTCCTTACTTCATGCACTACTCTGTTGTTTTGACTTTATAGACTGTGTCAAACCAGTTGAATGCTGTAACTGAAGATATGTACACCAACGGGTCTGCTTCCCCAGGTAGCCCTGCCCAGGCCAAGGGACAAGAAGTGCGGAAAGTGCGTCTCATACAGTTTGAGAAGGTCACAGAGGAGCCCATGGTAATCTGTTATCATATTATCACCTGCTACTTACTCTCCACTGTATGTCACTGGGCCTCAAGAGTTAAGGCAGCCAAGAAAAATGTGGGAAAAACTCCTCAGAAAAGAAAAAAAAGTTATTGCATAAGGCTACTTACGAAGTTAGGAAACCAGCCAACTCAACTATTGTGTCTCAGTGTCCCCATCTAAAGCTCCTCTCAAAGTAGGCTTTCTGCCCATTCTAGTAGAGGACTGTTCTGGGTATATATGGGGAAAAAATTTCCTAAAAAATTGCCTTAAGCTGTTAATAAGATAGCATCATAGACAGCTTAAAATGAAGTTGACTGTGTCATTTCCTATTATATTTCAGGGGATCACTCTGAAGCTGAATGAAAAGCAGTCCTGCACTGTTGCCAGAATCCTTCATGGAGGCATGATTCATAGACAAGGTACTTTCTGGGGTCCTTGGTCACGTTTTAAGCCAGGATTAATCATTTATCTCCTGTTCAGTGGTATGCGACATGAAGCCTATAATCTTCAAAAGTCATAACATTTTTGTGACTGTGCCAAGAAAATTTTTGTGGCTTAATAACTAGTTCTTTAGAAAATCTTAATATGAATTGCCCACTGCCACCATTTCTCCCTCTGAGCCTTCTGATACATGTTTTTATATTTGATATTTTCTCAGATAGTTAACATTTAAGCCATTACTATATGCTATTCATTGTTTTATGATTTGAATATACAGCAGTGAAGAAAACCAATCATCTCTATTCTCCTGCAGTTAACAGTTTAACTGAGAAAGCAGATGTTAAATAAATAATAATTAAGTATTGTGTTTCCTTAAGATTAAAGTGCATTCAATTTTCAAATACATCATTTGGTAAAACCAACCTCAGGGACTGATGAAAGAACAAAATAATATGCTAAAATGCAGCATGTTTTCAGCAGCTAATGATAACCTCTATTTGGCCATCTGATCCATACCATACTTTGAATGCTGCCTGGAAGTTTCCTATCTAATGAACAATTAGCCTTTTATGTTTACCTGAGCTTTGTTTTTTATCCAGGGTGACACCAATATAGATAACTACTGTTCACATAGACAGACTTTTAACTAAACAATAAGTTTTTTTGCCTTGCTTTGTTATTCTTTTTAGCATATGCATGTGTGTCAGGGTCTCCTGAAGTCAGTAGCCATTATAGTTCCAGGAATTTGAGAACAAGGTGCTTTTATTCAGCTCTTGAAAGACTTAGGTCAAGGAGAATAAGATAGTCTTGAATTGTTAAGCAACCTGATACATGCCTTGGGGATTCAATAGGATATCTCTCATGGTTGGAAGTTCTTAATCCTGAGTATTTTACACAATCTACTTTAAAACATGCTCTAGATAATGATTTCTCTTTTTATTATCTTGAATTGTATTGACAGCTGTTGTTTGAAACTCTATTCTGTGCATTGATTGTATGTTTCATGGCAGGCTCTCTTCATGTGGGAGATGAGATCCTAGAAATCAATGGTACAAATGTGACTAATCACTCAGTAGATCAGCTGCAAAAGGCAATGGTAGGTATTTTCCGTGCTAGATGAAGATTTTTCATGGTCTTCATGAAGTGTTGAAGCATACTGATATCAGTACACCTCATTTCTCTGCCAGAATCTCTGTACCTTATTGAGGAAGCTATTATCTTTTCCAATCTTTGTTCTTACAAGAAATGACATTTCTCTGCTACCATTTAGTAAAAACTCTAAAGCAGCGCAAATAACCTAGAGCATCAATCTGGTATGATGGAAAGAACATTGCACTTTAATGGCAGCTCTGAATCCCAACCTTAGTTTTTTCTGGCTCTGTGACTTTGAGCAAGTCAATGAACTTCTCTAAAGTCTTTGTTTCCTCGTCTGCAAAACAAGGAAACAAAGACCCATTATGAAGAGAGAAAGGAATATTATAAATGAAAAGTTGAGAGCTGGAGTTGTGGCTCAGTGGTAGAGTGCTTGCCTAGAACATGTGAGACACTGGGTTCAATTCTCAGCACCACATAAAAATTAATAAAGAAATCAAAGATATTATGTCCATCTATAACTAAAAAAAGAAAAATTGAGCATGATGTTTATATTTAGCACTTATTACATGCAGCATTGTACTTGATGTTTGCTCACCATATGTTTGCTCCTCCTGATTTTTTGCCATCTTTCTCTACTCTTCCTTGGGCCTCTAATAACTACATCAGTTGGGCTCCAATGGGCTCAGCAAAAAGTTAGACAATAAGAGAGAAAAGAATATTATAAATAATTAGGGTACTTATATCTCCACCTATTCCCTATGAGACCATTTTGGTGAAAGCCTCTTCTCTCCTGTATGTACAGCTTTTGGTAACTACCATTCTACTCTGGACTTCTATGATTTTTTTAATATTTCATATATAAATAAGTTCATTTGTTGTTTATATATATTTATATTTTGATTTTTACAGAACAGAATCCCTTGGTGAAAATATAGAATCAAATAGTATGAATGTAATGTCCTCCTATTCATTCAGGATAGCTATTATTATTTGCATCCATTGAATTATAGCAATTTAATTCCCACCAGTAGTATACGAGAGTTTTTTATCCCCAAATTCTTGCCAGAATTACATATTAACATTTCTTTTTAATTTTAACTTCTGTCTCCATTACCAGGAAGACATTATGTGGAAGTAGAGATTAAAATGATAGTTACCAAAAGCTGGGTTTGGAGAGGATAATGAGGAGAAGTTGTTCAAAGAATACAAAATTCCAGGTAGACAGGAAGAATTAATTTAAGAGATATACTGTACAACATGGTGACTATAGTTAATAACAATGAATCATATTCTTGAAAATTTCTAAGAGAGTAGATTTTAAGTGTTCTCATCCCCAAAAAAGTATAAGAGGTAATGTGTGTGTTAATTACCCTATTCTTTCTACAATCTATACATATTTCAAAATAACATGCTGTATATGATAATTATATAAGTATGATTTTTGTCAAATTGAAAAAAAGTGAGAAAAAGTAACAGATATTCAACATTAGTTATGATAACAACTTATAACTTAAAGAAACCATGAACTACTGTCCATCTATTGGATTGACAGAAATGAAAAAGAAATGTCTAATATGTAATTCTGGCAAGAATTTGATGGATAAAGGACTCTCATATCCTCCTTGTTGGAATGGAATTGTTATAATCTTTTAGAAAAGTAATCTGAGGACAGCTATTAAAACTGAAAATGTTGGGCTGGGGTTGTGGCTCAGTGGTAGAGCGCTCACCTAGCATGTGCGAAGCCCTGGGTTCAGTCCTCAGCACCACATAAAAATAAATAAATAAAATAAAGGTATTGTGTCCAACTACAACTAAAAATAAATATTAAAAACTCAAAATGTTCATACCATTTTATTCTACATTTCCACCAAGGGATTCTGTTCCATAAAAATCAAAATATCAATATCTAAGCATGTATGTTCAAGAATGTCTGATATGGTAGATTATATGAAAAAACTGGTAACAATCTGCTTGCTTACTGATGGGAGTGAAAACTGCATAAACTGTGATGCATCTCAAATGTTGAATGCTACAGAGCCATGAAAAATAATGAGTGAGGGCCTCCTGAAGTCACCTAAAAGTATATTCCTGAAGTGATGCCAGAATAAAGCAAGTTATGGAATAATGTGTATATATGAATGTAAATGTTTGTAATGCTATCATCATTGGTGTGGGGAAAGATGTGGATATATGTGTGCCAGGACTCATTTCAGGAATTTCCAGGGATCCCTTGATAGTCAAGAGAGCAGGGAAAGTCATTAGCTTTTTCTTCATTACTGTTTGTATGTCTTCTTATTGTCATGCCGATTTATGGGGTGCATGACACTTTTTTTGTTACAGGAGGACTTGTCCTGGAAAATCTCAAAATGTAGTAGAAATATAGCTGTTGGTGGAAAATCCTGAGGCTTTGAGAGGGAAAATAACTTTAGAGAACCCAGAATCATGCAAGTCAGTTACCCTTACAATTTTATTTTTATTTACTTTTTAATAGAAAGAAACTAAAGGAATGATCTCATTAAAAGTAATTCCCAATCAGCAAAGTCGTCTTCCTGCACTACAGGTAGGTGGCACCTTTTTCTCTGTTGAAAGTTTGATTGTAAGTGATATGATTTTAACTTTTTTTTTTTTTTTTTGGTACTGGGGATTGAACCCAGGAGTGCTTAACCACTTTCCCCAACCCTTTTTTATATTTTATTTTGAGATAGGGCTTTTCTAAGTTGCTTAGATCCTTGCTAACTTGCTGAAACTGGCCTGGAACTCAGTCCTCCTACCTCAGCCTCCCAAGTTGCTGGGATTACAGGTGTGCACTACCACACCTGGTGTGATTCTAACTTAAAGGTCTAAATATCTCAAAAGTGTTAAGCTGCTTGTCTGAAGCTCTGTAAACTAAAATACATGAGCTCATTTACTTTTCCTGGAGGCAGAAGACAGTGATTACAGTAGTAGAGTATCAACCAGGCAGTGGCATGATCACAGCCTTACTCATGATCCTTTGTTGCCAGTAGTCAAGAATGAAGTGATCATTTATACAAGGAACACTACAAATACAATTGAACATGTGGAAAAAATAATCATTTTCCCCGCATCCTCTCCAGCACTTATTGTTGTTTGACTTCCTAAAGGCTGCCAGTCTTACTGGAGTGAGATGGTATCTTAGGGTAGTTTTGATTTGCATTTCTCTGACTGCTAGCGATGGTGAGCATTTTTTCATGTACTTGTTGATTGATTGTATGTCCTCCTCTGAGAAGTGTCTGTTCAGGTCCTTGGCCCATTTATTGATTGGGTTATTTGTTATCTTATTGTCTAATTTTTTGAGTTCTTTGTATATTCTGGTTATTAGGGCTCTATCTGAAGTGTGTGGAGTAAAGATTTGTTCCCAGGATGTAGGCTCCCTATTTATCTCTCTTATTGTTTCTTTTGCTGAGAAAAAACTTTTTAGTTTGAGTAAGTCCCATTTGTTGATTCTATTTGTTAACTCTAGCGCTATGGGTGTCCTATTGAGGAATTTGGAGCCCGATCCCACAGCGTGTAGATCATAACCAACTTTTTCTTCTATCAGATGCCGTGTCTCAGATTTAATATCAAGCTCCTTGATCCATTTTGAGTTAACTTTTGTGCACGGCGAGAGCGGGGAAAAGGGCACTCTTGTTCATTGCTGGTGGGACTGCAAATTGGTGCAGCCAATTTGGAAAGCAGTATGGAGATTTCTTGGAAAGCTGGGAATGGAACCACCATTTGACCCAGCTATTCCCCTTCTCGGTCTATTCCCTAAAGCCCTAACAAGAGCATGCTACAGGGACACTGCTACATCGATGTTCATAGCAGCTCAATTCACGATAGCAAGACTGTGGAACCAGCCTAGATGCCCTTCAATAGATGAATGGATAAAAAAAATGTGGCATTTATACACTATGGAGTATTACTCTGCATTAAAAAATGACAAAATTATAGAATTTGGAGGGAAATGGATGGCATTAGAGCAGATTATGCTAAGTGAAGCTAGTCAATCTTTAAAAAACAAATACCAAATGACTCCTTTGATATAAGGGGTGTAAACAAGGACAGGGTAGGGACGAAGAGCTTGAGAAGAATATTTACAGTAAACAGGGATGAGAGGTGGGAGGGAAAGGGAGTGAGAAGGGAAATTGCATGGAAATGGAAGGCGATCCTCAGGGTTATACAAAATGTCATATAAGAGGTAAGGAGGGGTAAGTCAAGAGAATACAAATGGAAGACATGATTTACAGTAGAAGGGGTAGAGAGAGAAAAGGGGAGGGGAGGGGAGGGGAGGGGAGGGGGGATAGTAGACAATAGGACAGACAGCAGAATACATCAGACACTAGAAAGGCAATATGTCAATCAATGGAAGGGTAACTGATGTGATACAGCAATTTGTATACGGGGTAAAAGCGGGAGTTCATAATCCACTTGAATCAAACCGTGTAATATGATGTATTAAGAACTATGTAATGTTATGAACGACCAATAAAAAAAAAAAAAAAAAAAAATAATCATTTTATCTGTCATCAAAGAAATGCAAATTAAAATTTGTGTGATATGCCAGGTTTCACCAAGGAAATTGGAACATAAATATTTTTTAAAATAGTAATCATGAAGCCCAGTGGTTAATAGTATCAAAGTAAAGGAGGAGATTCTTTTGAGCACTTATAAAAATTTGAGTCTATTGTGTACAAATCACTGTGCTAGAATATGGGGTTGATATGAAGAGAAAATTTCTGAGAGAGTAGATCTTATTTTATTAAAAACTTTTTTATTTGTTCTAATTAGTTATACATGACAGTAGAATGTATTTTTAATTTTTTTAGTTATACATGGACACAATATCTTTATTTTATTTATTTATATATAGTGCTGAGTATTGAACCCAGTGCCTCACACATGTGAGGCAAGAGCTCTACCACTGAGCCACCTCTCATCACATGCATCATATACAACCACAATAATGGGATCCTAAATGGAACAAGTTATATTTATTCTATGTATATATGTCAAAATGCACTCCACTGTCATATATATCTAGAAAGAACAAATTAAAAAAGAAAAGCAATTCTAAAATTTCTGTTGCAAATTACATATGATAGTATAATCATCTTTTAAGTGAATTTATTTATTTAAAAAATTTATAGTTGTAGGTGGACAGCATGCCTTTATTTACTTATTTATTTATTTAGACAGAGAGAGAGAATTTTAATATTTATTTATTTATTTCTTAGTTTTCGGCGGACACAACATCTTTGTTTATATGTGGTGCTGAGGATCGAACCCGGGCCGCACGCATGCCAGGCGAGCGCGCTACTGCTTGAGCCACATCCCCAGCCCAGCATGCCTTTATTTAACTTATTTTTTATATGGTGCTGAGTATCAAACCCACCGCCTCACTCATGCTCTGCCACTAAGCCACAACCCCAGCCCTTAGGTCAATGTACATTTTTTTTTGAAAGAGAGAGAGAGAGAGAGAGAGAGAGAGAGAGAGAGAGAGAGAGAGAGAGAATTTTTTAATATTTATTTTTTAGTTCTTGGCGGATACAGCATCTTTATTTTTACTTTTTATGTGGTGCTGAGGATCGAACCCAGCGCCCCACGCATGCCAGGCGAGCGAACTACCGCTTAAGCCACATCCCCAGCCCAAGGTCAATTTACTTTTAACTGAAGCTTTGACATATGTGAGCATTATATAGAACACAGTGCACATATCACAAGTGTAAAATTGGCTGAGCACAAGTTGTATCAACACCCAGCTCAAGAGATAGAATCTGCCCAGCAGCTACTAAGCTTCATGCCTGTTACCTCAAGGCTAACTACAACTGTGACTTCTAACACCAGAGACAGGTTTTGCCCCTTTTTCAAATTTATATAAATTGAACTATATACTAATAATTATTTTGTGTCTCATTTTTTCACTCAATATCATGTTTGTGGGGGTCATCTAAGTTGCTTATAGCAACATATGATTTATCCTCATTAATTCATTGTATGAATATACTACAGTTATTCATCTATTGGCATTTTTGCTCTTATGAAATTCTGCCATGAGCCTTCTTGGGTATATGTTTTGGTACACACATCTATGCCTTTCTGTTGGGGTATAATTGCTGTGTTGTAGGGTACAAGTACATTCATCTTTAGATTATATTGACACGTAGTTGTCCAAAGTTATTATAATAATTTATATTCACAATTGCACTTGGATGACATTTCTAGTTGTTCCACATCCTCATCAAGACTTAGAATTATCTGGCTTTGTTTTTTTGGTTTTTTTCCCATTTGGCCATTCTGGTAGTTGTAGTATCACTTTTTATTTCAGTTTGTATTTCTCTAATAACTAAGGAGGATAAGCTCCTTTTTATATGACAATTTTTTTCACTCACATATCCTCTTTTGAAAGGTACCACTTAAAGTCTTCTTCATACCAATTTGAAGGAGTCCCTTGTTTATTCTGTGTAAGAATCCTGTGTAATATATATCCCAAACATGTTCTCTTCTTGTGTGGCTTGTTTTCTTACTTTCTTTGTGGTGCTATTACTTACTAGAAACTTTTAATTTAATGAAACACTCACTGCCACTTTTTTTCTTCTATGATTAGCCATTTTTATGTCTTATTTTAAAATATTTTGATTACAACAAGTTCAAGAAGATATTCTCCTGTTTTCTTCTAAAACCCATCTAGCATTAATTTGTGTGTAGTATGTTATAAGGAAAGAGGTAAAAATTCCAGTTTTTCCATGTGGATATCAATGGAATTGGAATTATTTATTGAAACAATTGTCCTGTTTCTATTATATGCACCATTACTTTTTTCATAAATCATGTTGTAGGTCTATTTGGAACTCTGTTATTTTCTGTTGGACTGTTTGTTTACCCCTGCATTAAATTCACATATCATATTGGGGAGAAGACACATCTTCACAATACCCTATAGAAGTGGTAAGAGCAGGCATCTTTGTTTATTTCTCAAGCAAGAGATGTTAAAATCTGAAATAAAACCATTAGCAAATCAAATCATAATAAATCACAAGCAATCAAATAGGCTATAATTTCAGGTGGTTGTATTAGTCTTATAAATGGGTTAGGAAATACCATCATTTTCAATTATTTGTATTTGTATGAGACTACCCTTATTTCTTCAAATACTATTTGAAGAACTTACCAAAGAAGTCATCAGGTGAGTGTGTACATGCTAGCATGTTTGGGGGCAGGTGAGCAGAATTTTTAATAATGTATTTGAGTTCAAAGGATAGATTTATCAGTTCATACTTTCAATTTCCTGTTATGTCACTTTTGGTAAATTGCATTTTGCAAGGAATTTTTGTCAAATGTATTAGTGCAAAATTGTTCATAATATCCTCTAATAACCTTTTTAATATCTCTAGGATCTCTACTGGTAAGTTGTATCTCATCTATTATATGAATTTCATTAATCTTTTGGAATAATCAATTTTGCCACAGTTGATCTTCTCAATGCTATTTTCCATTTAATTTCTTTTTTGCTCTTCATTATTTCTTTTCTTCTTTCATTGGGTTGGATCATTTTTGTTTAATGATATTCTCAGTTAACATCATTATCAGCAGCATTTTCAATGTCATTTAATACTCTTCTAAAAATTGATTTTTACAGTTACTTGGTAATACATTTATTAGATAACCATATTTAACTAGTTCCCTATTCTTGGAAAATTAGGTTGTTTCCAATACTTCACTCTAAAAAATAATTCTGTGATGAGTGTGCTCATCCATACAGCATTACTAAGAGTGCTGGTTTGTATCAGATAAATGCATAACCCTGTGGGACCAGAGGGTATCAACATTTGAAAACTTGGAATACATTCATATTACTAGACTGTCTTCTAGAAATGTTGTTCATTCCCTATTTACATACAGCAGAAATTTCTGCATACATGCTCTGATGCTGGTGTTTCTTGTTGGGTTGCCACCTGCAATTTCCTTTGACCTTTTTTTTTCAGATGTTCATGAGAGCACAGTTTGACTATGATCCCAAAAAGGACAATCTGATCCCTTGCAAGGAGGCGGGGCTAAAGTTTGTCACAGGAGACATTATCCAGATCATCAACAAGGATGACAGCAACTGGTGGCAGGGACGGGTTGAAGGTTCCTCCAAGGAGTCAGCAGGGTTGATCCCTTCCCCTGAGTTGCAGGAATGGTGAGCCAATTTTGTGCAGGTGGGCTTTACAGATGGAAAGGGCATCTGCCTGCCACAAATAATTGCTTAGATTTAAAAATCTGTTGTGCTGTGTATAGTTTCTGTTCTGAGCAGACCTACTAGCTTCTCTGAAATAATGTGTGGAGGGGGGGCATAATGAGTTCATAGGCTTGACTAACAGGTCGTTCATTACAGGTAAAGGAGCTCTCCTTGAATGATTGTCCCACAGTAACAAAGTCCTCCCTTGTCTCCTGCCTCCCATATACCCCTCTGTGTAATTTGTGGGAAGACTTCTGAGTTCTACAGTAAACAGTTTCATTTTAAGTATATGTTTTTTATGTAGATTACTGGTACATAGAAAAAATAATTCCTGTCCGTGAGTCAGATTGCTCACATAGTGCTAGGTTACATCACATACAGAACGATCCACATCCATTGTCAACTGCCTTTGGCTCTGCAAAATAAGTCCAGTTTAAAGATTACAATGCTAAGAGGTGTTTGTTTCATATACCAGTCTCTGAGTTTTAAGCCAGAGTTTGGGTTGACCTTGTCTCCAGTGATGATACAGTGGAAGGGAAGTTATAAACATGGCAGTAAACCACAGGATGTGCTTTGTAGAAATAAACAGCATTACATCAACAGAAGAAATGCAGTGCAAAACCTGGATGATATTGGTCAAAGCCTGGAGCAGGAACAAATGTGTCTTCTAGGTGTTTTTTGGAGCTAATACCTCACTAAGAACATTACAAGATAAGGAGCAGCAGAAGGCTGAGGAAGACCCAGGAGAATATGAGATAAAACTGTGGGCTACAATTTATTAATGAGGCATGAAATCAATTTAGTGAACTGCAACAAGTATTCCTTTTTAAATGATATTAAATAGAAGTATTAGTATATTACACATAAAAGATATTGTTTCATGAAGCTGTTGTTTTGTGTATGTAGTATGTATGCATGTGTATATCTTATTTACAAATGCTTGTATGTGTAATATAGGGTTACAGTGGGCAGTGTATTTCTTATAGTGAGGTGGGTGCTGGGCCTAAGGCCCCTGCCTGATGCCACTCACACTAATGCAGGGATGGCCACCCATGGTTCACATCAGAGGTGGAAAGAACCCAGCCAAAATAGTCAGGCTGCCTTAAGGGGAGCATGTGGTAGAAGTTCATTTCCTCTTGGAAACATTTCCACATAAAAATTCCAGAGAGGATAGGGAACGGAGTAGGTGAGCCCTGGGGGGCCATTGCTACATAATGTTTTTTAGCCAGTATAAAGTGAAGGAAGTGAATCAGTTTGGAAGTTTAGTATACAAAGAATAGTGTATGTGTGTGTGTGTGGGGGGGGGGGGTCACTCAGTCCTGAGGGTTTTACACTGAGGATCCATTGACCCTTTGGTCATTTGTTCCTGCTAGGCGAGTAGCAAGTGTGGCTCAATCTGCTCCAAGTGAAGCCCCAAGCTGCAGTCCCTTTGGGAAGAAGAAGAAGTACAAAGACAAGTACCTTGCCAAGCACAGCTCAAGTAAGCTTTCCAAACTGCCTCACTCCATGGTCCTGGCTGCACTAGGGTGTTTCCCAGGCTCTTTAGGCAGCAGAAAAAAGGAGATGTTGCAGTGTACAATGGAATATACATTAAACAGAAAGTATGCCATTTCTTCTGGTTTTCTCTTACTCATTTCATCTTCGCAAGCTCATCGCAATCAGACAGACAATGATAATAGATATAAAAGAACACTAGTGTTTTCCCTCACCTGCTCATTGCCTCAGGTAATGAACTGAACATATTTCTAGCTTTTCTGTTTACACTTCACTCATGGCATCAACACTTTCAGCAATGTCTGAGAATCCCCAGAATATAGCCTTTTTTCCTGAGAACTAATTTTGGCTTTTTTTTAACCTATCATGGTTGGAAATATAACAAGGTCATCCCTTAGTATTTATGGGGGATTAGTGTGGGCACCCCCACAGAAACCAAAGTTCTCTGATGCCTAAGTTCCTTACATAAAAACGGTGTTGTGTTTGCATAGAACCTATGCAATCCTCCCATATACATTATATTAAGTCATGTCTAGATTTCTTGTAATACCTAATATAATATAAATGGTATGAAAATAGATGCATACTGTATTGTTTAGGGAATAATCACAAGAGGCTGTACGTGTTCAATACAGACACATTGTTTCCAATATTTTCAGTCTGTAGTTGGTTGATGCCAATGATGCACAACCCATGAAGATGGAGGACCAACTGTATATTTAGATAATAAATGAGTTCAAGCAAACTGCTAATAAAAAATAAGTAGTAGTCTAAAAGCATTTATCTACCATTTATTAAAGGTGTCTATTCTGTGTTAGGATACTCCCATCAGAACAATCCGTAAAACCTGAAGCAGATATGGTCAGGGCATCAATTTTGGGGAGGTAGAGGGATGGAGAGTTGGAATAAGAGCTTCCATCTCTCTGAGCTAACCTTTCTAGTTGGCTTTCCTGACCCCTTCTACAATACAGATATGTTCCTCCCCACCAACCTCCTTGGCCTCATCTCTTTCCTTGCTTGTCAGCTATGGAAAATGAATCTTGCTTGGTTTTTTGTCTCTAGTTTTTGACCAGTTGGATGTTGTTTCCTATGAGGAAGTTGTTCGGCTCCCTGCCTTCAAGAGGAAGACCCTGGTGCTGATCGGTATCTTCTCATTGCCCTGCACTGCTTTGCTTGCTCAGGAGCACATTTCTCTTATTTCCCTGCCTACTTTATGTACCCACCCCAAAAAAGGCAGTAAGGAAGAAATGGAGTGAGGTCTCTTGGGTTCTCCATATAGGGAAGGTATAAAGAACTTTTGGGGTCCTTAAAAATACTCCATCTGGGTCCACCTCACAAGTGAAAGTAAACCTTACAAGTTGGCTTATGTTCATTTGTTTTTACTATTTAAAACCGATTCTTTTAGATTGGGTTTGTTCCTAAACTTCTTTGTCCATCCATCTGGCAGGCAGTAGTGGTGCACCAGTGATACACTTTTTTGGTTAAGTGCATGTTATAGCACTTTGATAGCATAGTGGGGGGCCCTTAAATTACTCTGAGGTGTGTAGTCATCCACAAAAGCCCTGGGAGCTCCCTTGTCTCAACTGACTCTGAATCAAAACAGAATGAGCCCTTACTCCAAACCCAGGTATGAGGGCCTGGGTAGATGACCTTCCTATTCTTACAGTTGAAACATTAATTGGTTAGAGGATCTGTATTAGAATTCTGGTGAAATTTTCAGTAAAACCACCGGCTTAAAATCCATTCCATTAATTTTGGAAAACTCAGGAAAGTAAATACACTTATAAAAATAAACAGAAAAACTCACATTAGTTGGTTCCTCTGTGGAACCATGTTCTGAGTCCTCCCCCAAATGACATGAAACCTCTTTGTGGTCTCAAATTTTCTAACAGCTCAAAGACCCTGAGCCCAGCCCACATGGAACATCAACTCATTTTTCACTTCCTGGCAATTTTTTTTTGGCTGGGGGAAGGGTACTGGGGATTGAACCCAGGGGCACTTAATCACTGAGCTCTATCCCCAGCCCTTTTCATTTTTTTATTTTGAAAGAGGGTCTCACTTAGTTGCTTAGGACCTTGCAAAGTTGCTGAGGCTGGCCTCCTACTTGGCATCCCTTGCCTCAGTCTCCCAAGTTGCTGGAATTACAGGTGTGCACCACTGCACCTAACACCTGTTGGCAATTTTGAGCACTGAGAGATGAAAATCCATGTCCCATCCTCACTCCCATCCCAGCTTTTGTCTTTGGGGGAAAGTGATAGAAGCCTTTCTTCTTTCTCCATGCAGGAGCCAGTGGGGTAGGTCGCAGCCACATTAAGAATGCCCTGCTAAGCCAGAATCCAGAGAAGTTTGTGTACCCTGCCCCATGTAAGTAGCTCTTGGGCATCTTGAAGGGAAGCAAAAGCCTGAAGGACAGGCATCTGTATTGCATATTATCACATTTAACACAGCTCTCTGAAATGATTTGCAGCCATTTTTGTTATTTTTTGATTATAAAAACTAAAAATTTGGAAAGACAAAAACTTGTACCTGCAATTGCTGCAGCTCACAAACATAAATTGTTTTCTTATTGTTCTATTTTACATAACAGAAGCTGAGGTCAACATTTTTATTCTGTTTTAAAAAATTAAGCAAGAATTAAATTTATATGTATTACTTTTTTATTTTACTATATAAACAATTTCTCATGGTCCTCTAATTCACTTTGAGAACTATTTCATAGTCAATTGATGTACTATAATTTGTATAATAATTTACTTGATTATGTCACTGTAGTTTGACATTTAGACTGCCTCTAATTCTCATGAAATGTCTTCTGAGTCACTTATAAAACAACTTTTACCTGACATTATCTTCATTTTCTAGCTCTCTTCTCACTATTGTTTGACATTTAGGCTGCCTCTAATTCTCATGAAATGTCTTCTGAATCAAAGCAGTGTTTAGGAAACACCTGCACAATCATGGTAGCAGTCTTAGATATGGAGAATAGGGCCAGCAGTCAAATGCACAGAGAACTCTTTCATATCAAGAAGTGAATCTACACAGTACAGTTGTGTATATTCCCAGAAAGAGATACTGCTTAGAAAACCATATTGTGAATCTGATTTTTTTCCCATTGTTTATGTCTCCATTTTGCCTTTTTACTCATGAATCAATGAGTTGTCCAGAGGGAGACTCATTCTGGTGACATATTCAGAACAGAAAGCAGATGGCCCTGGGTCAAGGAGTGAGTGGAACAAGTCTGGAAGTAGAAATAATCATTATGGGCTCCTTATAAGTTTGAGTGAGAAGTGAGTTAGAGTTGTTTTGCTTAATGGAAAGAGTTTTTAAGAAGTTGTGGGTTGAGAGGAGGGAGCCAGTTGAGAGAGAAAAGGGGGATGGTGTGGAAGGCAAAGGAGATGTTCAATGGAAGATGGAAAGGAGTGGTTGGGAGGTTGTTTGAAGCTACAATATCTGGAGCATGTTTTCCTTATTAGAAAATTTATATTAGTAATAGATGTGTCTCTTAATCACATTTTAACTTTTTAACAATGTGAGTTTAAACTAACCTGAAGTGCTCTTCTTTCCAGGTCATAAAAGAGTATATTTCCAAGAAATCCTGACCAGAGCCCATAGATCCATATTTAAAATATTTTCATTTGCCATTTCTTTATTTTCAAGTTTCAGTATCCCTGGATTTGGTCATTTGAGATATGTAACTTCATATAGGGAAAATGAAAGAAAAATTTTTCATTAGGATTTGCCTTTTAAAAATCAAATATGCAATAGGCAGATGGGGTGATTCCTGGTCTGCACTGCCTTCTAGCTCAGGCAGAGTTTCTATATAGACATGAAAGGCCAAGCCATTAAGAAATGTCAAGGACCCAGAGCTCATCAGGGATTTTTGGTCCTTGCACACAGATACAACAAGGCCACCAAGGAAGAGTGAGGAAGATGGAAAAGAGTACCACTTCATTTCAACAGAGGAGATGACAAGGAACATCTCTGCCAATGAGTTCTTGGAGTTTGGCAGCTACCAGGGCAACATGTTTGGAACCAAATTTGAAACAGTGCATCAGATTCATAAGCAGGACAAGATTGCCATCCTTGACATTGAGCCCCAGGTAGGTAGCCATAGAAACTCAAGAGTGATGGGTTTAGTCATGCAAGGGATGAAGACGGGGATGATGAAAAGCATTGTTCCTGGGAATCTTCTGGGAGCTGAGTTGCTTCATATACTTTAAGTGGGGTCAGCCTGGAACAAGACTAGTAGTACTGGAAATGATAGAAAATACTATTGGGTTGCTTATGAAAAGGAATCCACTGTGACAGCTTTTTTCTTTCCTTTTCCTCCTTTTCTTTCTAGACCCTGAAGATTGTTCGAACAGCAGAACTTTCACCTTTCATTGTGTTCATTGCACCTACTGACCAGGGTGCTCAGGTGAGAAGAGGTTGTTCAATATTGGTGGGGTTCACTCAGTCTGGGTAGTTCTATTCATTAGGCCACAACTCAGATGACAGAGGCAAATGAGGGTCATTGTTGAGACATATGGTTCAAGTGGCAGGTCCTGACATTGGTGTGGTATGAGCTTTGGTAGGGCAAGCAGAGAGAGCTGTGAAGAATATAAGTGGTACTGAACCTATCCTGGGGTACAGTATGGCCATGGGGAAAGAGAGGCCTGAGAATGTTTCCCTTTGCTTATAGAATTTTGTCAAACTTTTCATTTTTTGCCATTCGAATAGAGGTAGAAATGTATTTCATACTTTTTATCTGGCCACATCCTTAGCTCATTTACCCATTGGGTTATTGGCCTTTTTCTTACCATTTCCAGGAACTCTATATTAGGGTTATTGGTCCTTTGTGATAACAGTCACAATCATTTTCACTTTTCTGTAGTTTAATGACCAGTGTTTTCATGGTGATTTGATCTGGGACAAAAAAAAAAAAAAAAGTCATATGGTTTTAGGACCCATTTATCTTTGCCCTGGGATTACAACTTTACAACTCTTAGTTGTTGCTGAAATGGCTCTGTAGCACACTAAAGGGCATTAACTGGGAGATGCTGATGAAGTCCATGCTATGGAACAGCTACTATTGGTCTTCCAGAGGGCTTTGATTATTTATAATCAGGGTTACCTTGAGATCCTGTGAGATGTGCAAGTGTTCTTAATTGACTGCCTCAGGCAATTAATATCTTCTGAGTTTGATCCTTCACATAGTTGGATAGGGAGAACTGGGGTTATAGCTCACTGGTAAAGTACTTGCTTAGCATGCAGAAAGTCCGGGGTTCAACCCCCAGCATCATGCCAAAAACAAAACAAAAACAGGTGATAGGGAACTGGACAATTCTAACAGAAATCAATGCCTACTTAAAACCTCACCTTGGCCTGAGCCCAGGATGCTTCAGCCATTATTCTTTGTTGTTGTTTACAGACGGAAGCCCTCCAGCAGCTACAGAAGGATTCTGAGGCCATCCGCAGCCAGTACGCTCATTATTTTGATCTCTCATTGGTCAATAATGACGTTGATGAAACCCTTAAGAAACTGCAAGAAGCCTTTGACCAGGCATGCAGTTCTCCACAATGGGTGCCTGTCTCCTGGGTTTACTAAGCTTGCAAATCAGGGAGGACCCACTGTATGCCTCTCCCCTGCAGCTGGGACTCCCATTCCCCTTGCTTTAAGACAAGCAGGGCCGCTTCAACTAGTTCTGTGTTCGCTTCCAGCTCTCTGCAATTGTCCTAAATAGGCCAATAGAATCCACTGCTCTTGCTCAGGTTCCTGAAGGGCTAGGGTTTGGATAGATGGGGTCCTATTGATCTGGACTTCAAAAGGATCTCTGGAATTGGGAGTATAAGTATCATCAAAATCAAGTGCTAAGCAAAGATGATTCATAAAATAGCAATAGACCCTGTCCTCTTAAGTCTGAGCTCCTTCACCTTCAAATACACTAGGCATCTTTTCTTTTTAGAGAAAATATCTTCTGCAACTATTTCTAAAATGCCAAAAATGAAAGAGCTGTACAAAACAATGTCTGCTCTAGGAGAATCCTCAAAAGCAATAAAAATATTGCTGTTAAAATGCCAATGATCTCTCTGGGTTTTCCATTTGCATCATAGACCTCTTAGAAAGGGAAGTATCTCCAGCTTTGTTTCAACTCCTAGGCAATTTTTCAATGCCTCTCACGTCTAGATGCAGTTTAAGATTAACAGAAGTTCCCTACCAGAAAACAGTGCCTGCATGACAGGTCTTCAGGGTCTCGTACCCACATAAAACACCTTAAAGCTCTTGAGTAGGATCTCATTTAAAGCTTTCTGCCAAGTCTCCTATAGGGAGAAAAACTGAGGATGGGGTCCCAGCTGTGCAGCTTGGGGAAGCAGACGCTCAGATGGGCTGGTGCCAGGGTATGTTCTTCATATCTGGCTAGAGCTCGGGGGTTCCCCTTTTTGCATGCCAAAACTCTCCCACAAAGTGTTGCTTGTATTTTCTTGGTTTTGGGCACCAAATTGGAAGCAATCCTAGACCTTGCCAGTCTTATGTCCCCAAGGCCTTCAGGTTCCTGCCCACTCACCAGCACTAGAACTGATAACACTAGCAGGCTCCAACCAGTAAGTTAGGAGTCCATGTGTCTGTAGGTACAAATAGCACCCCCAGGGCATAGTTCCACCCCAGGGACATTATGTAACAAATCTACTTTTCTCCTCAGTGCTTTTGAACAAAATATTGGATTTATGACCTCTCCTCAAGAGTATTTTATCCTATTAGATAGGCCTCAAGGTGAATGTTCTACAGAAATGAAAAACTAACAAAGGAAAAGAAAATTTTACACAGGACACTAAAGTCCCCAGATTTTTAATCAAAACATTATATATATTTTTTGTTATGCCAGTTTGAGATTACTGACAATTATAAAATCCAACAGGAATACTTTAGAAATGCCATGAGTCAACTTTAATATGTAAAAATTACAACACTCTTCTCCCAGCAATAAGCAAGTCCATTCTTCAAATGTAAATGAGGGTTTATAACATGAGGGTACAGGAAAAGTTGTTTCTGCCGCAAACACAAGTAGCCAGATGGATTTGGGTAAATGCTGCTGAACACACAAGCACTGGACGAGTACACAAAGGACTGACAGCTAGGCCAGAAACAAGATGGACAGTACTGGGCCTGTGAGGCCCATACCCAACACCAGAATAGACCACTGTCCTCAAAGGCCATTGGAGACAAGATTTCCCCAGTGAACATGTTGGTTCAGTTACTCTTTCATTTATCAAGAGTTCTACACCGTTTCATTGAGCAGACTTAATTTTTACAAACTTTTTGAACAAAGTTAAAAAAAAAAACAGAATAAAGTAGGAGAGAACTATAATGTTAAAAATGGTCATTAATAAACAGATCCAGGCAGTTACTGGACAGTTCTAGGTCTGAAACTGAGGCTTCCCAACTCAAGCAAGCATAGAAGTCAATGGCATACAATCTGCCTTTTTTTTTTTTTAATCCACCCACATCCTTAAAACAGGACAAGATGGGATGACCACAACAGGTAGTATCACTGAGGTTTTAAGTAGCAGCTAAAATGTGCCAGAACTTTCCACCCTGTCCAGAACCTTTGTTCTACTCCCTCAAAACAAAAGAAACTGTTTTCTCAATAAGGCTTTCATCTCTCCCACCAGCTGGGCACAAGGCTTAATGTCAGCTTCACTACTCAGACATCACTTCCACCATTTTTGCTTTCTTCTTCTTCTTCTTCTTCTTCTTTGTGGTGTCACTGTCCTGGAGAAGAGAAACAAGCTTACAGCATCCATTAAGCAAAACAATTATGACTCCCCACAAAGAAAATCTGATAAATTCCACATAGGTTTGTAACCCTTTTCAGGACTTGTAAGGACATTCTGGGATAAATGTTGCGTGTGAGCTGATGTCTGTGACATCCTAATCGTCTACTTTTGTAAGCTGAAACATTCAGATGATGAAGGTATAAATCCTTCCTACCCACTGTCAACAGAATTTGAACTGGGCCCATTAATATAGTATGTCCCCATGTTCATCCCATGAGAGTGGACAAGGCACTCCAGAACACAGGGAAGCACTAAAGGTAAGAGATCAAGGTAACATCCCATCCTTGTGTTATAGCTTCAAGAGTAATGAAGCCAGCACCACCTAATTCTTTCCCTAGCCAAGGACTAAGCTAGTCCAAGGAATCCAACTGTTTATACATACCCCATCTCCAGGCTCGCCCCCATGCTCTAATACAGCTTTGGCCTTTTTGTCTTTCTTATTCTTCTTCTTTTCCTTCTTGATCAACTGGGGAGCTGCTGGAGGGTTCTCATCACTTTCACTCTCACTCTCTCGCTTCCGCTAAAATGAAAATGATTGGTTGAAAGTTAGGTCCTTGTTAGTTACAGACAAGAAAAGTTCAGTACATCCAAAAGTCTTAAGAACCCAACTAGACCCAACAGTAAGTAAAGCTGTGGGACACAACAGGAGTACCACAGTTGCAGCATGGGGTTTAGGGACTAGAAGGCCCTGAGAAATCATTTCTCTCACAGGTGGACTACAGGACCTAAGAGTGGTCCCCAAATTCTTACAGAATGTAGGCAAAGTTGGAATTCACATCTGACAAGTGAAAAGTTCTGCCAACAGTTTATAAGTCACTAAGTATCACCCAAGTTGCCACCATATACTTTCACCCTTTAAACACTGGACTGCTACTGGCTAGTCTCATTCTCCTCACAGCAGACACACAGGGAACATGAATCAGAGAAGCCCACAGAGCCCCAACCAGGCCCCCAAGGCGAATATGAGACATTATCTGTGTATGCACTGCAGCTAGGATGAGGGTGAGAAGCTAAACTGAGCCTAACACTGGTGTTTAGAATTATCTCCTAAAGCACATTTCCAACAGACCATGGCATGCCACTCACCTTTGGGACTTTTACAGCTTCAGAAACTACCTGTGGGGCTTTTACCACTTCAGCAACTAAAGGTGTGGTTTTTAATACTTCAGCAACCACCTCTCTTTTGCCAGAATCACTGAAATAGAAGAAGCAATAATAAGACAAATTGGCTGAGCAGTTTTTCACAGCAGTTCTGCTATATTCTGAGTTATTCAGCAATACTGGGTAAGCCCAAAACCACCACAAAAATACTAACTCTGGACAGAATTCACCAGTTACTATTACAGACTTACTCCCTCAAGAGTCAAACAACCAGATTAGAAAGAACTGTGTGCTATTCAGGCCTGAGCCCTTACCTGGCCCAGGCAGCCAAGGTTTCACAGAACCCAGCGAAGAAAACTGAACTGAAGCACTGGGTCCTATAGTTGGGCACTTAGCACATTCGCTCAAAATAAAACTCTCACTCTCTACCAGGGATCTGCAACCTCATCTGTCATCAATGTCCAAATGAAAAGTTTCCTGTCTCTACCCAGTCCCTGAAACATCTTACCCTCACCTGTAGTCAATGTACTCCTGCTTCCAGGTGGCAGGAGTGTTATCTGTGGGTTTGCCATGCTTGTCCAGAAGACCTTGCTTGATCATTAGCTTCTTCTGACTTGCCTGGTAATACATTGGGGTTAAAATTAGAATGGTGTATCAATGCAAAAAATGTGACGGCACACTATACCCTTAGACCTACCCTGCTTGCACAGAATGGCATAACATTTCTGCCTTGTGTATTCTAAGAAGAGAGTCCCCCTCCTCTGCAGAATTGTCTGAATTGTTCCCTCTTCACCTCACCAATACCTAACCCATCCACCCTTCACACTGCTTTAAAAGAAAATCCCTTGCCCAGATTACCTGACCCAGATAAACTCCTCACTGTGGATTCCCTAACCCTGGGGACCTCCCTGACCTTTTTTTTGGTATCAGGGATTGAACTCAGGAGCACTCAACAACTGAGCCACATCCCCAGCCCTATTTTGTATTTTTTATTTAGAGACAGGGTCTCAATGAGTTGCTTAGTGCCTCATTTTTGCTGAGGCTGGTTTTGAACCCGTCATCCTCCTGCCTCAGCCTCCTGAGCCACTGGGATTACAGGTGTGCACCACTGCATCCAGCATCTCTGCACTTCTAAAAGCCATTAACTTGGCTAAAATTCAGCATCCTACTATGTATGTATTTAAGAAATGCCCAACTGTTTTGCCCCATGAGGCCACAAATCTTTGAGGTCTACGATGCAGCCTGACTCTGTTCACTGTCAACAATCCAACACGATGCAAGGCTACAGTAGTAAAGACACACCAAGATTTACAAGAGCAGGTACTCAACAGTAACACAAAGCAAAATAACCCAGCAAGGCCTAAAACCCAGTCCTACTTACCTTTGGACCCAAACCCCACTTCCGAGGGTAGGTGTCTCTCTCCATAATCACTCTCTTGATCTTTGCTACTATACCATGGTCACAGGTAGAGATCACTGCTGTGGTCATCAATGCAATAGCTGTAGGCATTGGAAAGAAAAGAATGATTTGAAGGGGAAGGGCTTGATAACTGATGAATCCCAATTCTACTGCCTCATGACTTTTAAAACCCCACTTACAGTCCCGAGATCTACTACCTTAACAGGGGTTTCCTTTGCTTAGACTGTGAATATGGAGAAAAATCCTCCATTATAGGAAGGAAGCTTCTGAAATGGTGCTAACTTTACCAATTTAAAGACACCTAACCAAAGCAAGTGGATACACATGGCAGGTTTGTGGCTTAGGACATGTATAGGCTTGGCACACATGTCCCCTAAGGGCCACAGAATGTTACAAGAAAATGGATCCTGGAAACTTCAATCTGTGGGATTGAAGCCTTCTATGACTGCCTCACCTGCTCACAGAGTTCAGTGAGTTGACATGCTTTGCTTTACTTCTGGTATAAATTAGAACTATTAAATGAATAGTCTGACTTACTCATTAAGAGGGGCACAGGGTATTGAAAGTCATAAGGAGTGACCCAATAGTAGCAAAACTTTCATAAATTAAAAAAAAAAAAGTTACTTATTAAGCTACCCGCAAGCAGACAAGGAGCAAAATAAAGGATCTTTATTTTTGATTACCACAGACAACCACAACCACTCATCACCAGTGATTTCCTATATTCTCTCTGGAGAGCCAAGAATCTACTCATATGAAAGAGAAACCCCACTTATCTCCTCCTCACCTGCACCTGACTGACCTCCCCTTTTACTGTGACCATCTGTAGACCTTAGGAGACACCATGAATAGATCAACTTAAGGAGTCAGTATGTGCAGACTGGTTCTCAGCAAGCATAGCTATGATGATGCAGCATGGAGCCCCATCTCCAGAACTGATGAGGGTGACATCCCTCCTTACCCATGCAGATTGCTTCCCCCTTGGTAGTGATGACCACAATCTCCTGGTTGACCTCAATGCCATCTTCATATCGGAGAACACCTGGCAGCATAATCTTGGCCCCATAGCAGATTGCATTTACCTACAGAGATGGTATCACATGTGAGGCCCCCAGCCACTGCCCTCCATCCTACTCCTACACTCTATAACAGGAGAGGTGAGAGCAGGAAAGGTAGCTAATGGCACTGAGAGTTCAATAGGACATCAAGGGTCACAGAATAGTAGCAGCTACTTACTGCATGCTAGGCACTGGTCTAAAAACTTTACACATCTCATTATTCCCATGAATCTCTAGTTGCTGAAGAACACATCCCTCTTTCTTCATTAAGTTACATAATCAGATATTTAGGTTCTACTTTTCTCCTATGACATATAGGTGCTGTCATTTTAAACAAACCTGCCTTACTTTTCATGCATTACCCCCTACTAACTTTTACCAGGAGAAAGAACAATACATTTACTGAAGATGCAAGCAGTAACAGAATCCCAAAGTAACTTGCAAAAAGTTAAGTAGGCCTGCTCAATCACATAAGTTTTGGCATAGAACTTATAAGCCAATGGTTAACTCCCTAGAGTTTGATGGCATCCAATGCATCCATGTATCTCATGACATCTTGTCTTCACTTGACCATATTCCACCCTCTCCTTAAATTCACCCAGAAGTTAACAGCCTGATCCCAGAACATCACATTTACACGTGACTTTTTTTCAATTCTTAATAGTGCTATGTTTTAGTATACCTCTTTAATCTTTTAACCTTTTATTATAGACTATGACATAAAAAATGCACCATATATGAATACACAATTTTAATAACTGAATACAAACAATTATCAACCTCAAATTATTACATGGAAATATCCCTCAAGTTAGAAAAAAAATTTATGGCTACATAGTATTTAACAAAAATTGATTATGCACCAAGCCACAAAACAATCTTAATTTATAAAAGCCTACATCCTCTAATCATATTACAATTAGAAATAAAAAAGCTATTTTAAAAATTCCAGATCCTCAAAAAAAGAAAGGGTCAAACTAAAATAACTGCATTTCACTTGCATTACTAAGAGAACTACTCTTTTTTGTTTGTTGTTGTTTGGTAATAGAGATTGACACTGGATCCCAGAGCACTTAACCATAGAGCTGCTTCGTACCCACCCACTCCCCCCTTTGAGACGGGGCCTTGCTCAGTTGCTGAGTCTGGCTTTGAACTTGTGCTCCTGTTTCAACCTCCCTAGTGGCTTGGATTACAGGCATGTGCCACTGTGTGCAGATGAAGACTTCTTCTCTTAATTATAAAGCTACATAGTAAATCTGCTAAGAAAAAGGCTTGATAAGCTCAGTGGGATCTAGATTTCATTGCCTCAAACTATAATTTATTTAAACAAGAGTTTTTATTAAAATTCCCACAAGATAAAAACAGTTGTTATAGATCTGAAACTTTAGCCTCAAAATTTCCCCATCAAAACAACTTTTTCTAACAATAATTTAAATAAGTCAAGGTTTCTTATGCACATGCAGAAGTAACAAGTTAAAGACAGGCCAAATTTTTTTGTACCACCAAGTCTATTATCTGAACCAAGTTACTTAGAACTGTTAAAGTCAATGTTTAATTTGCTCTATTTTTAAATAGAAGGAGAATTAGCATTAAACCTTTAAAGATATATATATATATATATATATATATATGGTTTTGACTTCATAGATGTTTCTGTTATTAACAGCAGAGACTCTAGCATCTAACCTATGCCAATAGGAGGGGAATTAGACCCTAAGGAAAAAGATAAATGTAATTCACAGTACTAATGTTTCATTTTTAAAAAAATAGAATGGTTTCAGAACATGGACTGTCTCATCTCTGGAGTACATCCTATCCAAATGTGGGCTCTTAATCCAGAACTTACTGCACTATCTTTCATAACCAATCGTTTATGGGATGTCAACAGCTTTTCCAAAGGGTAAACAACTCGCCGCAGGTAACTCTCATCCTTGTGGTTATCATATAGCCACTGAGCATCAAGCACATCATGCATTGTCACCATATGGTCCTGAAAAGCAGCCACAGATGAAAGTAATTCAGCGTCTTCATATCTCAAATATCCACCAGAACCCAAACTTCTTAAAATTGAAGGTAACTACTTGTGAACTTGTCTGCTAGTCTAAGGTCATTAGGAATCTTCAGTCTCTTAGAATTGTTATTTTAACTGTTGCTAAATTAGATTTAAGCAGGCATTTTTGTAGACCAGGAAGTAAATAGAATAGATTAATATTTTCTATCTGATCATCTCCCCTAGTCAATTTTAATGTTCCAAAGTTTAATTAACAGAACAGGGAAGCTGCCCTGAACTGAACTCAACACTTTGGAAATCGTCTTTCCCAGGATATGAAGCATGTAAGGTTCCATCAAGGGCTGGCAGATATTAAGAATCAGTTCTAAAGCCTCTAGCCCCACAATGGCATACCTTTTCACTCATGACTCCAGAACGAACCCTCCGAAGTTCCTGCATCTGACCGCCAACTCCCAACAACAAGCCAAGGTGTACACACAGTGTCCGAATGTAGGTGCCAGCCTCACAACTCACCCAAAAGATTCCTGAGACACATATACAAAAAAAGTTGCACCTATTTTACAGAGTAAACACATATTTGGTTGTGAACCTGAGTTATTCTCCATCTGAGCCATCAGGACTAGAGAAGACAGATGCAGGAGAAGAATATACAATACGCTAAGTGCATCTACTTTTAACACAGTGGAACCCTCAAAAATTTTGCATTCCTACTCACTTGCAGTCTGTGGCAATTCAGTTCCTCACAGGTCTAACGACTCACCTAGTCTTCTTTCAGGATCATATTCAATCATTTTGCTCTCATAGATAGTCCTCACTCGGAGTTGCCTCTTTACTGCAGCAATAAGTGGGGGTCGCTGGAACAGGGCACCTGTCAGAGTTTCTAGGGCCTAAGAATAAATACAAACCAAAGCACTTTCATCACATAGATTCTTACATAAGTTTAAAGGGCATATTTGGGGAATTTATAACACAATTGAGACAGGTTTATTTCAATTATTAAGATCAAAAATACCCTTTTTAAAAATATCTTAAAATCTTTTTTTAGTTGTAGATGAACACAATACCTTTATTTATTTTTATGTGGTGCTCACGGTGGAACCCAGTGCCTCACACATACCAGGCAAGCACTCTACCACTGAGCCACAACCACAGCTCTAAAATGCCCTTTCTTTAACTACTCAGGTAAGGGTTTGTCCCCACCTCTAGTATTCCCCTCCTCAGGCTAGCTAAGGAAGCCCACTGAAAAGGGCATAAGAGATGATAAGCTAGGAAAGCTAACCTGTTTCCACATAGTTAGGGGCTCAGAAACCCAAGCAATCTAAGGTGCCCTCCCTACAGTGGCAGACTTACCCTAGAAAGCTGAGTCCCCCCTTCAATAGCATTGTGCAGCCGGACAATTCCCACATACTCTTTGCCTGAAAAATGACAAAAGAGTAGTCAGGTGTGGCCACTAAGTTTTTTTTATACTTCTAACATGCCTAATCACTGCCATTTTGCATAGCAGAAAAAGCAGATATTTCATATCATGTTTACATAAAACTTTTATTAAAAGACAGATTTCATGGTGCTGATGGGAACAAGAAATGAAGTTATTTTTTCTCACTTGGAGGTCAGTGGGGCTGACAAGGACAGCTGGACACCCAGTACAGAGCCCAACTGGAAAATACCTTGCTAAGGTAAGTAGAATTTTCTCAGGTGAGAATGAGAAAAAGGGTACTTTAGGCAGCAGGAGAGGAGCCTGGAATGACAAGTCCAGAGCTGGACAGAATTCTGCCTCAGTGTTAGAATTCATTGACTCAATGTGCACATGACCAGTATCTCAAACTCCAAAAGAGACCAACCTGGGTCTGGCAAAGGACAGAAGGGCATATGAAAACCAAAAGAATATCCCTGCTTCAGGAATTTCTCTCTCCTAATTAAGAAATTTCCAAGAGCCAAAATGCACAAGGGAAGCAAATGCAGAGTGCCTTCCAATCTCTAACTAGCCAGCCCTTTGCTCCATCTTTCACATACCTGCACTCTGTTGTGATTTCACCAAACGTGTTGCACGTTCTATGCACACGATTAAACAGCCAGTCACCTTTGGATCCAAGGTGCCACTGTGTCCTGTCTTCTCTACCCGAAGTATTCGTCGGATCCAGGCTACCACCTCATGGGAAGAGGGGTTAGAGGGCTTGTCAAGATTAATAAAACCTGTCCTAGAATGGGGAAAAAAAAATGTACTACCTGTTCTGAACTCTTCAACCAACCAAAACCAAAAATCACTACCACCACCATCACCAACAATAATTTTCTGAAGAATTAAAAAGAAAAAAAATCCATCACAGATATAGGTTATATATCCAGGGCAAAGCCATTCTAAGATGACACTACCTCTTTGAATATAAATAATGTGAAAGCATTATTTTGAAAAGAACTTGATTGAACAATGCTTGATCCCAACACATTTACCTGATATAGTCCCCAATCTCCCTCTTCAGAGGATTTGAACCACAAGGAAGAGGTGTATAGTGTGTTGTCCTTACATTTAGCTTATCGAAATTCTAGAAAGCAACAATATAACATAAAATAAATGAACCACTGACACATCTAAAACAAGAGTTAGCACCATCATCAACCCTTAAAGTTCATAAATCTAGATTTTTGTGCCTACATTACCATTAGTTGCTGTGACAGACTGTTAAAACTCCTTAAATACTGGGAAAATTCCCAATATTGGAACAAGACAAATTTGAGCACTTACTTGTAGATTCAAGTCATTGCTCTAGAAAAAGAGACTTACTGGGGTACTACAGAATACATACTGGGCTTCATTGTGTAGGATTTGAATAAAACATGGAATAGCTTTGATTTTCTCAGCAACAAAAGAGCCAAATTGAAGATGACTGGCACCAGCTTATTCTTGCTCCATATGCCCCACATCTCTGCTCCTTTGTAATCTCCTGAAACTTGATCACCAGTTGGTTAAGAATTCACTACCTGAAGTCTATCTTTCATCATCAGTTTAGTTTCTCCATGGTACTTACAACAACAGCAATAATGTTTCAACTACCTATCTCCCATTCCTGGAGTTTGGGACCTTACATACCCTGTTTATTAGCATATTTCCAGGCCAACAACAGAAAAGAGATATTGCTTAAATGACAGTGATTATCTGGCCAAGCAGAAACTCAAATTGATTAAATTATATAAATACTATTCTTTCATCATCCCATACACAATGATTTTTATTAAAACTGTCAAGGGTTATCTCACTAACTTTTTTCTCTAAGACTCATAGCTGTTATCCATTTTTTTAAAAAAAAATTAGTTACAAATGGACACAGTATCTCTTTATGTATTTATTTTTATGTGGTGCTAAGGATTGAACCTAGTGCCTCACATCTATGAGGCAAGTGCTCTACCACTGAGCTACAGCCCCAACCGGAGCTGTGTAACATTTTAATTGTGAAAATTATGAAAACAGTGTAATTTAACTCTATTTCTCAAATACCCAATTTAAACCTCAAAGAAATAGTGAATACTATATGTTAGAAACTGTGCCTAAATATGTTTCATAGAACACCTAACCCTCAGCCCAACTTCCTAAGTGAAGATATTATGAGCAAACTGCCTTAAAAAGTTTAAACAACTAGTCCAAGATCACACACAATGTGATTCAAATAGGTCTGGCCTAAAAGCCCAGAAGTAAAGCAATGCAAGTCTGGTCCACAAACTGATGCAGGTGTACAAGATGGAGTAAGTTAAGAAACGAATTTGTTTATAAATTTTGATAGTAATTTAACATTGTGGTGACATTTTTACTGAACAACAATGTTGGATGCACTGGAAATTTTAAAATAACCTGGCCCTTTATCTCAGATACCTGAAATGTCACTGTTTTAGACTGTGACTTATTATGGTGGCATTTGTTAAAGTGAAAGATTTAGTAGTAAATATGCTTCTTTATTTATTTTAAAATATTTTTTAGTTGTAGATGGACACAGTATTTTATTTATTTTTATGTGGTGCTGAGGATTGAACATAGTGCCTCAGGCATGCAAGGCAAGTGCTGTACCACTGAGCTACAACCCCAGCTCCTAGTAGTAAATATTCTTAATTAACTGTTTAACAACAATTAGAAATAGTATCAAAGTCAGACATCAACCTTAGGCACACAGCACATACCTTTAGCAACAAGGGCCACTGAGATGTATCCAACTGAGCCACTTTGGATTCTGGTTTGATAAGAAATTCTTCAGCATGTTGTATTTCCTTTAAGAGGACAGATACATGACCTATTAGATCTTTCCATCTATTTTGAACAATTCCATTACTACCACAGTGGTGTATGCCTTTTAAATGACAAATAAGGCATTGTGTGCCTTTTCCTCAGAACCTCCACAGGGAAGAAATGAACCAGAAGCTCTTTAGGTGAAGTGCCACTAAGATGGATGCAATACATTTAAAATAAAAGGAAATGGGGGTCTGCTGATGGGATAAGAAAGAGAAATCCAGGAAGAACAGTTACTGTTGCCAACAGCATTTTGTAAACTATGTATAATTAGAAACTTAGGTTGTCTGCCTTTGGCTTTTCAGTGTTTTGGCTCTACACAATGACTAGTGAATGCTAGCCCATTCGTTGAGAATATTTAACACTTCTTTAGTTTAATATGTTAACTAGTCTTTTTAGTCAAAGCAAAGTAAAACACATCCCTACTTACAGCTACATCTTCTTCTTGTAAAGACTTCCGCTCCTTTTTCTTCTTATGTTTCTTTGGTAAAATAACTACTAAAACAAACACGAGATTTGGTAATTTTTCCTCGGAACAAACGAAACAAAACTGAAAGTTAAGATAGGTAGAAAAAGGATTTTAATCTAGCACTGGTGCAGAAAACTCAAATGGGTAAGGCCAAACACATGGGTCGACTGCCTGGTAAAGACTGCAAGCTGTTGCACGTGCTGACTTCCCTTCCAATTCACCACGTGGCTGAGGCAGGGCTCAAATACCCAACAGAAGCGCTCACCCATGGGCCAGAAAGTTCCACAGGCGGCCACTCAACTGTTCATGCGGGCTTGTGTTCTTTAGGACGTTTTGAACTCGGAGTTATCCCCATTCCGGAACCACCCGGCCTTTTTCCCACACCTTCTTAGTACCCTCGCTCCCTCCATCCCATGACACTAATGGCGACCCGGGTTCTAGGTGTACCCTCAAAGGTGGGAAGCCTGAAACCCGTGGAGTACAGTTGCTGCGAGAGCTTCTGCTCGACACTCCTCCGTGGAGTCAGGGCCAAGAGGCAAGGTCGGCCTAAGGCCCGGCGGATACGCGGCAGACCCACCAGCGAGAGCAGGCATCAGGCGCGGGGCCTGATGCTATCTCCCCACCCCTGGCTCCTCAAGACTTCAAAAGGTCGCCCAGGTCTCACTACCAAGGCGCCCGCAGCCCTTACCTTCCTCGTCCGCCATGTTGTACAGCACCGCGTGCGTTCCAGGCTCGCCACCACCGAAAAAACTACCCGCAGACTCCCGCCGCTAGGGTCCGTCAGGCCGCGCCACCAGGACCCGCCCACCCGCGCACCGCCCGTGCGTGCCGCGCCGCAGGGCGGGAAGGGGAGGGACTTCACTGGGGGTGGGGCCTGGGACGCGCGCGGGCCATCTGCTAAATGTCATTGGCTGCCTCTGCCCATTGCCGGGCATGACTGCGCATGTGCTTGAGGACTCACCCAGCCTCTGATGGTTCCAGCTGGAGGCGCAAGCGCCGCGCGACTCCAAGGCCTGGACCGTGTGGGCGTGGCCCTGGCAGTCGCTTGCTAGTGGTCTCAGCTTTGACTTCCCGTACTCAGGCTCTGTAAATAGAAACCCGCGGCCTCCTCACGCCTACCCGTTCAAGTTGGTGTCAGAACAATTACGTTGAAAAAATAAAATGTCGAGGCACAAGAAGGATGAAAGCCCTTTGCTGCTTGGAATTTACTTCCAGTTAGGGCGATGCTGACCAATAGGAATAGAGTGAGAGCCATGTGTGGACCTGCACATTTTCCAGCAGCTACATGAAAGAAAAATAAAAGGATGAGAATTTCTTATAGTAAAAAATTTTATTTTGCCCTGCATAGTTGAGATATCACCATTTCTGGTGGCTTTTCTCCACCATTACTGCTGTCTATGACTCGTCTAGATTTTTCCAGTGGCCTCCTACAGGTGCATCTGTTTCTACTTTTAGATCCTGTCCCTTCTCTGCTCAAAATCTTTTAAGGCTTCCCATTGTAGTGGGTTGAACAGTGGTCCCCCAAAAGCTATGTCCACAACCTAACCTTCAGACCCTGTGAATGCAACAGTATTTGCAAAAGGGTCAGTGCATAAATAATAAAGTTAAGGATCATGAACTCATCCTGCATTACCTGGCTGAGCCCTAAAACCAATGGCAAGCTCCTTACAAGAGAACGGAAAAGTCAGAAGAGGAAAAGTTCAAGTGAAGGTAAAGGCAGAGATTGACATGCTTTCAGATTTCTAGCCTCTGTAATTGTGAAAGAGTAAATTTCTGTGGGTTTTAAGCCACTGGTTTGGAGATAATTTGTTATAATAGTCCAAGGAAACGAATACACCATCTCATTAAAGAGCAAAAGCCAGAGTTCTTACAATGGCTATGAGAATTTGCCTCCAATTCTTCTTCTTGAGTTCATGTCCTTCCAATCATGCCCTTTATTCCTTTCCTCCTGCCATGATGGCTCTTGCCTGTTCCTGGCTATTATAGGGGCATTCCTCCATCTTGGGGCTTTCATACCTGCTCTTCCCTCATTGTCTGCTCCACTACTAGAATATTATAGCTTTATCAAGGCAGGAAATTTTTGTCTGTTTTGTTCACTGCTATATACTCCTTCCTGTAGGCTACAAACTGGAACCAAATTGGATTTTCTCCAAGGATATTCATAGCACAATTATTCACAATAGCCAAAGGGTGGAAACAATTCAAATGGCCATCAATCAAATCATTGATTTGGCCATCAATTCAAATGGCCAAATAATATTCCATGGTCTATCCATACCATGGAATATTATTTACCCATAAGGAAGGAATTAAATATGATATTAATACATTTTACAACATAGATGAAACCTCGAAAGCACTATGATGAGTGAAAGAATCAAAAGACACAAGGCCACATATTATATGATCCCACTTACACGAACTGCTCAGTATAGGCAAATCTAGATAGAAACACATTAATGGTTGCCTAGTACTAGGAGATTTAGGATAACACTGGAAATAACTGCTAATGAGTTATTAGCAGAAGCAGGGTTTCCCTTTAAAGCAAAATGTTCTAAAATTACATTGTGGTTATAGTTACATAAATTTTAACAATTGTAGAATAAGATGGCCACTCATTACTGCTCTGAATAGATTAAAGGACAATCAAATTCCTTGAATTTTTTGTTGAGCTTATGGACAAAATTTCTATAACCATCCTCAAGGAATCACTTTTATAGCACAAAAAAGGTAACCAAAACCCAAAGTTATATTTTGATCTAATGCCATATCAAATTACAAAACTCAGTGAATTTGCAGCTTTGTCAGTTCTTTAAATAAAAGTTCATGCAGGGCTGGGGTTGTAGCTCAGTGGAACAGCACTTGCCTAGCATGTGTGAGGCACTGGGTTCGAGCCTCAGCACTGCATATAAATAAATAAAATACAGGTATTGTGTCCATCATATTGCAATGGTTAGAAAAGAATAGAGCACTGAGATTTGAAATGGGAATAAAAAAGATAACAGGAAGGACTGAGAGTAGGAAGAATCCCTTGCACATTAAAACAACAGTAGGAGTTAGCAAATAGGTATCAGTAAAGAGGCAATATTTATACAATTGAAATTTGAAGGTTATTTTATTTTGGTACCAGGGATTGAATTCAGGACCTCTCAACCACTGAGCCAAATCTCTAGCCCAATTTTGTATTTTATTTACAGACAGAATCTCACTGAGTTGCTTAGGGCCTTGCTAAGTATCTGAGGCCGGCTTCGAACTTGGGATCCTCCTGCGTCAGCCTCTTAAATCACTGGGATTACAGGCTGCACTCAGCTTTGAAGATTCTTGACAACACGTTTGAGAACATAATTTAAATCAGATTTAAATATTGGTATAGATATTGTTCCATGTGAAGATCATGTCTAGATCAAGAATCCTATCCTAGAATTTTACCTGCAATGGACAATGGAGTTTGGGCGAGAATAGACAATGATTTAAGTAGCTTCTTTGTTGAGAGATGATGATAGCTATTAGAGTCTCATCCCAGATTATTTTCACCACATTGTCTTCACCACATCTGGCCAGATAACCAAAAGAAAGTTATCTGAGAATTCACTACAGTACATGGAAGACTTTACTTCTGATACTAAATTCTATGCTAGTTGGAAATACAGCCATACATCATTGCTTAAAATGGGACAAGTTCTGATTACTTCATTGTCAGACGAATATCCCAGAGTGTATGTGCACAAACCTGGAAAACATAGCTCAATCATTCAGCATGGTGTCTTGATGCAGTCATAATGTGCATGAGGCTTCTGCCAGCTTAACATGGCATATTGGTTCACAGTAAACTTTTCTTTAGATGTAGAAGAGTACACACTAAAATAATGATAAACAGTGTAGTACAGTAAATACATAAACCAATAATAGTTTATTATCAAGCATTATGTTCTGTACATAATTTTATGTCAATACCACGGTCAGTGTTATAGGTTTATTTATGCTAGCATCACCACAAGCACATTATCTTTTGGTACCACTGTTATATATGTGTTATGTGGTATATGGCTGTATAAAAGAAACTGACTCTTGCATGATTTAACCAAAAATGAAATTTATTGGAAGGGTGAAATGGGCTCATGGACTCAATAAAGGACAGGTTTAAAGAATGAATATGATAAATACAGTTAGCCCTCTCAATCTATTTATTCCACATATGAGGTTGTAACCAACCACAGATCAAGAATATTCAGGAAAAAAAGTGGCATTTGTACTGAACATTTAAAAAATTTTGTATTATTATTATTATTATTATTAGTAGTAGTAGTAGTAGTAGTACAGGGGACTGGACTCAGGGGCACTTAATCGCTTCATCACATCCCCAGCCCTTTTATTTTTTATTTTGAGGCAGGGTCTCACTGAGTTGCTTAGGGTCTTGCTAGATTGCTGAGGCTGACTTTGAGCTCACAATCCTCCTGCCTCAGCCTCCTGAGCCACTGGGGTTACAGATATGTACCACCATGCCTTGCTCTTATCATATTTCCTAAGCAATATAGTATAGGAACTATTTACGTTACATTTAGTATTAAAAGTCATGTAGAAGTCATTTAAAGTATATTGGAAGATGTACACTGATTGTATTCAAATATGTCTTACTTTGTCGTTCAGTATAAGTGACTTGAGCATCGACAGATTTTGGTACCTGAAGAGGTCCCAGAGTCAATCTCCTGTGGATATAGAAGGACAACTGTATAGAGATATATAAATAAATAAAGATATAGACACACTTCTATAAATGAATGAGAATGAGAGCAAATGTGTAAGCAGAGTGAGTGAACACTAAAGTTAGGCCTCAAAACTATTTATATCTCATATCTCACTTCCATAGACTTTAGTAAAGGATTGTAGAGATAAAAACAGAAAAACAACATTTCAAAAAAATTTAAAACAATAGGTCTGAATATGACTTTTCCTCTACTTTAGGAGAAAAGCCCCTAACAACATAAACTCTTCACATTGTGTCTCCTTATAGATGCTCTTTAATTACTAACCTGCTTTTCTGCCCTCAAGTCCTATAGGGTAATGATTGATTGGTTTAAAATGTTTCACTGGTCATATGTAGTAAATGCTATTAGTTGGTTACCCAATAGCTATCCTTTTTCTTTTCTTCATTAATAATAAAATCCCAGTTTTATTCAATGCAACTGTTGCTTCATGTTACTAAGTTTTGAAATAGTTTATTGGGCAACAGTACAAAGTAAACTGTGGACAGTGACTGGAGTGATATAAGCTTAATCAGGTGGTTATTCCAATTTCTACTACAGTTTCAGATGTAATCTATTTGCTAAAACAATTGTGCACCTTTCCTAACATTTTCTATTTTCATTGACCTGGCCAATGTTGAAATGGTTTCTTGAAGATTTTGCTGTGTTACTAGTTGTGACAAAACCTTGTGAGGATAGAGTACTATCCTACAGGATATGGAACATACTGTGAACCAGAGACCATTGAATGATGCATTTTTTCTCATGATCAGAATGTAAGAGGTCTGTGAAATATTGTGCTGGCAGGTTCTTTATATTAGGTATTCAGATAGGGCCAAATGGGGATGGCTTCTTTTGTTCCATGATGTCTAGGGCCCTGGCTAAGATGATGTGATGACTAGGGGCGATGTAAAAGCTTTACACTTAACACTTAAATCTAGGGTTAATTTTGAGTTCATTTTTTAAAAATATATTTCTTTTAGTTGTTGATGGAACTTTTATTTTTATTTATTTTTATGTGGTGCTAAGAATAGAACCCAGTGCCTGACACATGCCAGGCAAGTGCTCTACCACTGAGCTACAGCTCTAGCCTCTTGAGTTCATTTTAATATAAGTTGAAAGGTTTATGTTAAGATTTTTGTTCATTTGATTTTTGGTTATTTTTGCCTACTGTTCTGGTACTGTTTTCTTGAAAAGGAAAACAGTTCCTCCACTGAACTGGACTTCAGTAAGGCTGAAGGGGAAAGGGAATTTGGGTGGCAAAAATCTTTTCAATTATTTCCTAAGATAACTGTAAATATTCATTTTGTTACCAAATGTCAAATTGCATACTTCTTTTTCTTTATAAAAATGTTAAGCCATAACCAAATAATAAAATAAAATTATTGTATCAAGAAAAAATTGGGGGCTGGGGATGTGGCTCAAGCGGTAGCGCGCTTGCCTGGCATGCGTGCGGCCCGGGTTCCATCCTCAGCACCACATACCAACAAAGATGTTGTGTCCGCCAAAAACTAAAAATAAATATTAAAAATTCTCTCTCTCTCTCTCTCCCCTCTCTCTCTCTTAAAAAAAAGAAAAAAATGGGAAATTTATGTAGGTCTATTTCTGGGTTCTCAATTCTATTTCATATATCTATATATTTATCTCTCCGCCAATACTACACAGTCTTGAATATTGTAGCTTTATAAAAATCTTTGAAATTGTATGAAGAGATTTATGTGTTGGTTTTGTATTGTAAAACCTTGCAAAATTCACATACTAGTTATGAGGGTTGTTTTTATATATTCCTTAAGATTTTCTGTGAAGACAAATATATCATGTGCAAATCAAGACTATTTCATTCTTTCAAATCTGTATTCTTTTTGCTTCTTTTTAAAAATCTATTTTACTGGCTAGAACTTCTGTTACAGAAGGAGAGGTGTCTCCAAAGAATGGTATGAGGGGTTCCCAGAGAGAAGGGGGAACACAACTCACGACCACCAAGGGTCTTGGCTTATGTGATGGAAAAGAATTTCAACATACACTGATCAGAGGCATAAACAGTTTATTTAGGAAAGCAGATACACATTCAAGGAAGACTGTGGGCTACCTCAAGAGAGAAATGCCTTTGTGGGTAAAACAAGGAATACATACTCAGGGGAGAATATGGGCCATCTTAGGAGGGACAGATATGTTTTGGTGGTTCCTGTCTCTTTTTAAAAAGAAATTTGATGAGGGTGGGTATGAGAAGGTAGAATGATATCCGTCTGATAATCTCAAAATGATTTATGATGGTCTAGTCAATCTCAGGATCCTTAGCTTCACATCATCTTTATTATCTGATCAATGGATAGTGCTGGAAAGTCCTCTAAATTATAGTTTCCTCAAGATATCATCTCTCTCTTTAATCTGTTTATTTGTGGGTTAATTAATAGTGAACAAATAGAATTACAGATTTTCTGACTTTGGAAATGATAAGCCTGGGAGAAAGACTGGCTTAGGGAGTGACAGGTATGAAAAAGGATGTGGGATTTTTTAATTAAAAATTTATTTTCTATTCTTACCTTTATGTCTCCTTTCTACCTATTTTTAATTTATTCTATCCTACCTAATTTCCAATACTGTATTGAATAAGAGTGGTAAGAGTGAGCTGGGCACAGGGGTACATGGTTGTAATTCCAGCGCTGGGGAGGCTGAGGCAGGAGGACTGTGAGTTTAAAGCCAGTCTTAGCAACTTAGTGAGGTCCTAAGCAACTTAGGGAGACCCTACCTGTAAATAAAATATAAAAAGCACTGGGGATGTAGGTTATTGGTTAAGCACCCCTGGGGTCAAAGCCCTGGTACCACACACACCACAAAAAAAGAGTAGATATCCTCTCTAGGCTCACAATCTTAATGAAACAGTATGCAATTTCTCACCATGAAATATGATGTTAGCTAAAGAACATCCTGTAGATATTCTTTAATGATTTATTGAAATTTTTTTCTCATGAATGGGTGTTGGATTCTGTCAAATGCTTGTTCTGTATTAAATGATATAATAAAATAAGACTTTTTTCTTTTAACTTTTAATGTAGTGACTTGCATTGATTGTATTTCAAATATTGAATGACCTTGACATGTCTGGGGTAAACCCCACTTTGACATGGTATACAATTCTTTTTTTGTTTTTTTTGTGTTCCTTTTGCTAGTATTTTGCTAAAATTTTTTGTGTCTGTAGTCATGAGGCATACCAGTCTTAGTTTTCATTTCATTTTTTTCAAAAAACTGTATTTTTCTGGTTTGGGTATCAGAGTAATACAGGCTTCACAGAATGAGTTGAAAAGTATTTGATTTGGGCTTGTGACAACAGTTTCATGTGATTTAAAATATAACAATAGTGGATGGATGGGGATATGGCTCAGTGTTAAGTGCCCTTTTGGCTTAATCCCTGGAGTGTGTGTGTGTGTGTGTGTGTGTGTATAACAATAGTGGATATGATATCAGTATTTTCTCATAAGAAGTGAGAAATACTATCATTCACAATAATAAAGCCAAATATCATACTTCAGATGGAAACTAGGTGGATTTCACTCTGAGAGAGAGATTTTATAGATGCTTGAATAGAAGAAAGAGAGTTCCCCTTTCTGAATTTTCACCATGACACTCCAGGCTTTATAGATTTATTAAAACAAGAGGTGGATAGGAAGTGGGAGATAAAGAAAGCACAGTACCCTGATATTATTATTGGACTCCGTACACACAAGTATAGCTGTTTCCTTATATCTCTCCATGATCCAGAATTTTCTTTTCAAATTTCTTTCCTTTTGTAGCACATAATTTAGATGCATACTTCATGCCCATTATGACATAGTTGAAATAGAAACTCTTCTGTAAGAGTGAATGTTTATTTCCACAAATCCTTGTAGTTATAAGATTTATAGTACTAAATGAACTGCCAAACAAAACCTTTTACTTTCTTTCTTTTCTTTTTTTATCAAACAAGAGAATTATGCATGTTAAGCAAGTGCTCTACCACTGGGCTACATCCCCAGCCTTAAAATTCTCTCCTCTTCCCAGGCTGGAGTGCCTTTATAAAGGTGTGAGCAAGGCTGTGAATCAGTAATGAACAGTGAAGCTCCCAAGGATTTACTACATTTGATATGGCTACAGTTACTTCTAAGAGCTCAACCTGCCCCAAACTGAGACCAACAAAGAGTCCCAGTTATGGCAGCATTCTTTGGAGGGACCAGCCAAGCACCTGGTGGCAGACTGATGAAATCCATCTAGAAGGAGCAGCATTTTTTTTTTCCTCAAATAGGCATTTATTTTGTTCATGGATTTTTTTGAACCCACATTTCTGCTTATTCCCACCCATGGAGTTCCTGAACCCCTATTTGTATGTGCAATATCTCACATAATAGCACTTCTGACTAAGGAAACCATCCTAAGGAAAAAGACACATGTCAGTGTGCTCATGTTCACCAGCAAAACTGGTGTTACAATGTATCTTATGACCGGGAAGCACCAATGGTGCAACATTGGTTTTATCCCACTGCAAGTTGCTTGAGACTGCCATCCAATCATATGGAATGCTTTTCTTTCTTTCTTTCTTTCTTTCTTTCTTTCTTTCTTTCTTTCTTTCTTTCTTTCTTTCTTTCTTTCTTTTCTCTTCTTTTCTTTCTTTCTGGCAGTAAGAAATACTATCATTATGATTGAACCCAGGATGTTTGCATACTAGGCAAGTGCTCCACCAATGAGCAATAATCCCCAGCCCACAGCCCCCATTTGGCATTTGTTTTGCCATTGAACCAACTGGCAAACCATAGGTCCTACTGAATTGGCTCAGATGATTGATCTTTATTATCAACTGGAAATACAGTTATTGTTAAATAATGGGGTCAGGTAGTCTGTGTTTTCAATACAAGGGATTCTCTGGGGCACTTACTAATATTTCCATGACTAAGCAGCACCACTGAAGATCCAGACTTATTAGGAATACTGGTTTGGGTCACTCACTAAGCAAAGACTTGTGACCTCTTGAGGAGAGTAACAGTAGAATATTGGAAGAAGGAAGTTATAAATACCAATTATGGTCTCATGACCAGACACAGAAATGAGAATTGTAGTAGCCCCTCCCACAGAATATTTCCCATCTTCCTCTTTATATTTTTGTATGTATGAAATAAATGTTGATAGAGGTTAGCCTTATCATTTTTCTTTAGGTTATAAGATACTGATGTAGGGTGGTACTTGAACTAGAAGGGGAACCATTCTCTTCTAGACACTGGTATAACCTTTTTGTTTTGTGCACAAGTCTGTGTGGATATTGAGTAGCTAGGGAGGTGGTGTTCTGTGTGTCTCAACTTCCATTATATTGGAGAGGTGGAAAAGCTAAAAAGGTGTTTAATGATCTCTCTAATCTAGATTCTGGATGTCAATTAGGTTTGGCTAGTCAGATTAGCTGATGTGAGCTTTAGAATGCAGAGAGGATGCAGATGGTTGCAGTGGTGGTGAGAATATAAGTGGGCTCTGAGGTGTGAGTGTTGGCAGCAGCTGGAGCCAGCTTTGTGCCAGAAATTGTTTCCAAGCCTCTGCTTTGCAGCTCCTGTGGTGTGCCTTAAGTCCAAACTCTGATGCACTCCCGATCTCATTGCTCCTGCACTGCAAACGATTTTCTAAGTACCTACCTCTGTAAAATAAATCCCCTTCTGCTTGAACATCTAAATACTCTTCCCTCTCTTATCCCTGACTGATTATAGAAGCAAAATGAACCCTGCCATACAACATAGTCATCTCTTGGGGGCTGGAGTTGTGGTTTGGTGGTAGAACACCCCCTGTCTCACATGTGTGAGGCTCTGGGTTCCATCCTCAGCACCACATAAAAATAAATAAATTAAATAAAGGTATTAATTTTTTTTAAATAGACATTTCTCCCTGGAAATTCTGACTATATGAAGGGTATCAGGTTAAGAATTCTCTTTGTAAATCATTTGTTTTTTCTAAGTGTCACTTCCAAGTGAGAAGCATTGTATCCAGTGAAAACAGCATTGTAGAACAGGGAGCTGGCCAGATGCCAGCAAACATCACAGAGATGGTTACCACATCATGGATACTGGTTATAACTTTTAAAAAAAATATTTATTTTTTTAGGTGTAGATGGACACAACACAATGCCTTTATTTTTATGTGGTGCTGAGGCTCGAACCTGGGTCCTGCGCATGCTAGGCCAGCGGTCTACTGCTGAGCCACAATCCCAGCCCCTGCTTCTAACTTTGATATGGTGCTTTTCAGTTATAAAGTATGTTCCCAAAGAGTGGAGAGTGGTGCTTGGCAGGAGGTTCTTGAGACAAACAGCCTTGACTACTTATGAATAATTTCTCAGTTGTGTGGCTCTGAACAAATGATATTATTACCCTATTTTTCGTTTTACTTACCTGAAAAATTGAGATAACAACACGGCCTATTGGATAGGATGTTTGTGCAGATCCAATGAGGTGATGCTTGTAAAGTGCTTAGGACCATAAATGGCATAGTGTTAGCTTGGCACTGACAAATGTCACAATAAATATTAGGTCTTTTATTGTTATCATTATCATTTAGAGTTCTTACCATGCTTCCTGGTATAATTAACTTTAGATTCATCTTTTTAAATCAAAGAAATTGCTAGTACTCACTAGAAATTGTTAGTACTCACTAACTTTTGAATTTGGATCATTTGGGTTCATTAAGACATTTAAACAGTTTTGCCAGCTGAGGTTATCATTGATCTTTAGGAGCAGCATAAAAAACATAGTATTCTGCAAATAATCAAGTGGACAGGGAAGTCACGGAGGAGTCCTTTTTTTTCTTCCTCTATGAACTATATGCATGGCAGAAGTGGGTCATAGGTTTCTGCTCTGGTGCCCCAAGAGGCCCAGAGACCAGCCCTTGTTGACGTGGTTGATTGGGGATGCGGATGAAGGCAATAAGTTCCACATGCTGTGCTCCCGTTGGGTCACAGAGCTCTTTTCGTGGGCGCTCTTCCGTGGCCCTTGCTACTCTGAGCTTGGGCTCTGCCATTAGCACAGTCCTTTGGGCCCCTGAGTGAGAGCGCCAAGGCCCCCTGCCCAGGGTCCCCAGTCACAGCACTTGCTCGAAGGGGCTTTCTCGACTTCGTTGCTTGCTTTTTCCCGCCATCTAAGACTGCGTGCAACTGCTCCTGTCCCTTCCCCGGGGGCCTTGGTGGCCGGAGGTGGGGGTCGCAGCGGCCTCTTGGAGCGGCGCTGGGCGGGCGGGCTTTGGGCCCGCCCCGCCAGCATCCCTGGCCCGACTTCCTCCTGCTGCAGGCGGCCGGCCCAGCTGGAGGAAGCGGCGGCGGCAGCGGCCACGATGAGCACGGGCGACGCCGTGTGCACCGGCTGGCTGGTCAAGTCGCCCCCGGAGAGGAAGCTGCAGCGCTACGTGAGTAGGGGCGCTATGCACCCCTGGCCTTCGTGTCCTGCTACCCCTGCCCGTACAGTGGCCGCCCCAAGGCCACGGGGAGCCCCAGGGCTCTGGGCGCGCCAAATGCAGCCGCTCCCAGAGCCCTGTCTGCAGGCGAGGCCGATCGACGGAAAGCGAAATCGCACGTCGAGCCAGCGTCGCGGCTGTGCCCTGCAGCGAGGCAGATCTCGGTGGCTCTTGCTTGTGGGTTTCAGCGGCTTTGGACAGTTGCTGACCGTGGCAGAGGGAGGCGGGTTGGGGCTGAAGCCCCAGGCACAAGTCCAGGTGCTAGAGAGACCAGGGAAACATCTCCATGAGTGCTCCTGCCTCTGGCGGGAAGTGGATCTGATTCCCATTGCCCAGCGAAGGGAACAGGGCAAGGGATAGGGAAGTGGACAGCAAGAGGAAACCTGCCTGGATACTGCAGGCAGGGAGGCTCCTGCATTACCCTTGGACGCTAAGGAGCGATTTCTCATTTAGTTATCACTAGGGACATGCCTGTCTAGAGACTTCTACATAGTATGAACTCATTTCTCTTCGTGTCGCTTCTCAGCTTTTTTAAAAATGCTGACATCGCATTTTTCTCGTCCAGCAGGAATGATTGACTTTTACTATTATGAAGTAAGGGACACTTGGAAGAGCACATCTTCCTACACATCCTATTACCGTCTTTAATTATGCTACTAACAGCTCATCCTAAGAACTCAGGATAAGGTCTTAAAAACATTCTGCTTAAAGACCTGATTGCTACTGAGCTTGTTCTTCAGCAACTAGGAAAAAACACTTCAGTCCTCTGGGAGTAGAATATAAATAGATATTAGAGCTTTAAAAAGTTTTTGGTTGGGAGTAGCCTGATGGATCCATCTTATTCATAATTTCTAATTTCTCAGCAACTGTAGAACACTGGGGTGGGAACAAATCCACCGATGCCAGCGCCGATCTGAGGTAGCCGGGGCCAAATGCCTGTTCAGCCTGGTGCTCTTGTCTATAGCTCTCAAACAGCTGTCCCTAACCTCAGCAATATTTTTCATTCCCACATTTAAGAGCACATATTGTATGGAAATTGAAGAGACAAGATCACAAAGAAAACTTAGGTAATGTATGAATACTTATAGAATTTGTGACAGGATCTTTTCCTGAAGTACAATTTTTCACAGCCTCTTTCTCCATTCACCCTGGGAAAGACTCCTCACTCTTTGGTGTCTTTGAAAAGATTTTTGTTGTTTGCACCTATGAGCAACATTTTAGGAGAATGTTGTTCTACTTAGCGTATAGACAAGGGAGATGGATAAGCAGTAACGTTTCTCTGATTAGCCACAAGTATGTCGCTGCATCATTCTTTTTGAGTCCAAGAGTCCATAAGAGCAAGGCTTGTATCTCACTGCTTTACCTCATCCAGCTGCTTCCCTAACTGTGCAGTTGCTTAAAGTCTCATTAACACTAAAAGGAAACAAGAGAAGAAAACCTACTTCTACTCTCATGCTCTACTTTTTCGATGTTTTTTAGAGCATGGGTCTCTGAAACACACCTCAAAAAGAAAAGTCGATCTCCTCTATCATTAAGGTCTGCAGGAACCCTTTTAGCCACAAGATGTCAATCGTGTGTCACTTCCACCGGGCCTAGGCAGAGCTGTTACTCACTAAGGCTTTAAAGGTTTTAATTAAGCTCCTGTCACAACTAGTTTCTCCTTCCTCCTATGAACTGGGCACCAACTCTAAACTAGGTTTTGTGCTGGGAATACAGAGAAATAAGACTTGATCCTAGTCCTCAAGAAGTTCATAATCTAACATGTTTAACACAATACCAACCAAAGCTAGTGGCACAACCAGGACAATAATTCAGTTCTTTGTATTGGCAGGTCAGCAAGCAGCACTGCATCAGTACCACAAATGCAAGCTCAGTCTATGTTTAGGCAAAATGGTTAGTTCAATCTAAGCTTGTACTTCATCCACTTCATTCCATTAGCCAAGGCAACCAGAAAGTTATTCTTGCTTACTGATCTTTTAAAAGTTAGTTGATGTTTTTCTTTTGTAATTTTTGTTTTACAAGTAATAGAGATTTATTCCTACAGTAAAAATTCAAACAATATAGGAATAAGCACAAAGAGAAAGTCCCCTCTTCCACCATCCTATCTTCCCTATGCACCCCTTCTTATTCCGCTCCCCTCCCCGGGGATAACAGCTGTTAGCAGTGTAGTATCATGCTAGAAAATTTTCCAGAAAATATGTAACTATTTTTGCACAAATAGATCACTTTATAGTAATTGTCCTGCAGTTTGCTTTCTTCACAACAATTCTGGATATTTTTTCCAGGTTAGCACATATAGGTTTACTTTGTTTTTCTTTTAAACCATTGCCTTGTGATAAATGTATTATCATAACTTAACTATTTCCCAATTGACAAAATTTGGTTTACTTCTATTTTCTCATTTTTAAAGAATTCTATAACAATCATAACAAAGCCATAATAGTTCACACTTATTGACTGTTTATACCTGTTGGGCACTATGCTAAGGGCTTTACTTGTATTGTCTCTGGATACAAGTTATTTGTTCGGTATGTAATTCACAAATATTTTCTACTACTCTGTAGTCTTTTCATATTCTTTACAGTGTCTTTGGTAAAACTGGAATTTTAATTTTTTATGGAATAAAAACACCATTTTTTCTTGTATGGATCATGCTCTCATTGTCAAATCTAAGAACACCTCACCTCCCTATGATTCTGAAAAATTTCTCCTGTTTTTCCTAAAATTTTTATGATTTTACATTTTATATTTAGATGCATCATTCATTTGAAGTTAATCTGTAAAAGTTGTAAAGTATATGTCATGGTTGACTTTCCTCCATATGGATTCCATTTGCTCTGATGCCACTTATTGAGTTGACTGTTTTTATTCCATTGATTTATTTTTGCAACTTTGTAAAAAAAATCAATTTATCACATTTAATGTAGGTCTGGTTCTTGATTCTCCAGCCTGTTCCATTGAACTATTTGTTCATTTTTATGCCAACATCATGTGATTTGATGACCACAGATTTATAATAATCCTTGAAATGAGATAGTTTAGACCACCAACTTTGGTTTTCTTTGTCAGGGTTATATTAACCATTTTAGGTCCTTTGTTTCGGTCAATTTTAGAATTAGTTTGACATTTGGTTTTGTTGCTCTTGTATCCTGTATCCTTGCTAAAAATTACTGATTAGTTCTAGGAGCCTTGTTTGTTCTTGGAACTTGCAATATGGTAAATGTTGCATAGAAATTATAAAAGCAGACATCCTTTACTGTTTCTTGATCTTAGTATGTCATCTGTAGGGTTTTTGTAGGTGTCCTTAACAAAGCTGAGGAATTGTCCCTGTATTGCTAATTTTGTCAAAAAATTTTTTAAAAATCATGAATTGGATTTTGTTCAATGATCTTCCTGCATCTATAAAAATAATAATAAGCTTTTTTTCTTTATAGCATGTTACTAAGGTAAATTATACTGATTCATTTTTTAATGTTGAACCAGACTTGAACTCCTAAGATAAACTTTACTTGGTTGTAATGTCTTATTCTTTTCATGTATTGCTGGATTTGTTTTTCTAATATTTTGCTGAAGATATTTGTGTCTCTGTTAGTGGGGGATATGGGCTTCAGTTTTCCTTTTTTTGTGCTGTCTTTGTTAGGTTTTGATATTAGCATAATGCTGGCTTCATAAAATAAAATGAGAAGTGTTCCCTCCTCTTTTTTTTTTTTTTTCTGAAAGATACTGTACTAAATTTGTATTCCTTCTTCCTTAAATGAGTGTTAGAATCCACCATTTAATCATTTGGGACTGGGCTTTTCTTTGTGAGAAGATGAACTATGAATTCCACTTGTTTAACAGATACAGGGCTAAACAGATTATCTATAGCTTCTTGATTGAGCTTCAATATTTTGTGATTTTCAAGGATTTTTTTCTATTTCATCTGCATTCTTGAATTTATTGGCATTAAGTTGGTCATTTTCTCTTATTAGTATTTGCAATGATGGCTCCTTTTTCATTTGTGATGCTGTAGTTTATGTCCTCTTTATTTTTTCCCCTAATCAGTTTTGTATCCTTTCTAAGAACCAGTTTTGAGTTTCATTGGTCTCTGCTTGTTTTCTGCTTTTAATTGATTTACCCACCTATCTTTATTATCTCCTTCCTTCTAATTGTTTTGGGTTTAATTTTATCACTTCTTTACCTAGTTTATTAAAGTGGAAACTTAATTTACTGATATGAGATCTTTCTTATTTTCTAATATAAGCATTTAATGCTACAAACTTCTCTCTAAATGTGGTTTAAGTGCATCCCACAAAATTGGAATTGTTATGTTTTAATTTCACTCATTTTAAAACATTATTTAATTTCTGTCTGAGATTTCCTTTTTGACTTAAGGATTGTCCACAATTTTTTGTTTGATTTCCAAATATTGGGGGATTTTCTAAATTTCATTGTTATTAATTTCTAGCTAAATTTCATTATGATCTAAGAACAAACTATATCATTTCTATTCTTTAAATTTTATTAGGTTATATTATGGCCCACAACATAATTTCCCTTATTGAATATTATGTGTACACTTGAAGAAAATGGGTTTTCTATTATTGGGTGGAATGTTCTAGAAATTTTAATTAGGCCACCTTGGTTAATAGTGTTTTCAGTTCTTCCATATCCTTACTGATTTTCTGCTTACTTTTACCATCAGTTACTAAGAGATGAATATGAAAATTTATATCTGTAGTTGTGAATTTGTCCAGCCCAGTTCCATTTTTATGTCATATATTTTGATGATCATTTGTTACATACATTTAGCACTATTATTTTCTTGGGTAACAGAAATCATTTTGTTTATTTATTTTTATAACTCTGATGTTATTCTTTGTTTTGAAGTCTTGCTTTTTTATTCATTCTTACCTTCTTTGTTTTTGCCTTCTCCTGAGTTAAATAAGCATTTTTATTATTACACTTGTCTCCATTACTAACTTACTATTCATAACTTTTTACAAATTTTTAGCAGTTGCCTTAGAGCATAAAAAGACATCTTTAATTAATTGGAGGCTTCCTTTAAGTAATGCACTACTTCTTGAGCAGTGTGAGGCCCTTAAAACAATATAGTGTCATGCCAGTGTCATGCATTGTAAATACTAGAAACATGATACATTGCTTCTAATGTTGTTTTAACCAATCAGTTTTTTTCAAGCAATTAAAATGAGAAAAAATGTATTTTGCTTATTTCATTTCCAACACACTTCACTTTAGGCAGGCTCAAGTTTCTGCCTGTAGTATTGCTTTTCAGTGAGACTTCATTTCGTGCAGCATCCCCAGCAGTATTTCATTGTTGGTTTTACTCCATGCACTTCATAGGATTTGTGGAGGAAAAGCCAAGAGTGCAAACCTCTTCTACCTATGGTCCTTAAGGGCTTCACATTTTCTTGCTAGACTACCCTCAGCCTCTACCAATTCATCAACTATGCTAGGTGAATTCTTCTTACTGGTATTTGGTGGTCTCTGACCCAGATAAGTATGAGCTTGGTTCTAATCTCTCCCTGAAAGCTCCTGTTTCTTCCCAGATTTAACATGTATATGTTGCACTGCAACCTCAGGTTATTTAAGATCATGTTTATTTGGTTAATTGATTCCTTTATTATTATGAAATAATAATAAAATAATGTTATATAAATAATATTATGGGATATAAATTGCCAATTTTTAAAATTTAAATGGCCAATTTTCTTTTTTTATATTCTTTGCTCTGAAATATGCATTGTTTGATACTAATACAGCCATTCTAGCTTTCTTTTTTATTAATGATATGATTTTTATCATTTTACTTTTAATTTTTCAGTGTTTACACTTAAAGCGGTTTTCTTATAGGTAGCTATAGTCAGTCTTGCTTTTTAAATCCAATCTGACAATCCTTTCCTTTTATTTAGACCATTGCATTTAATTTGACTATTAATATCATTGATTTTCAATCTCTTATCTTGCTACTTGTCTCATTTATTCTTTGTTTCTTTTTTCTCTTTGTGCTCTGTTTCAGATCAATTATTTTTATAATTCCATTTTATCTTCTTTGTTAGCTTTGCCTTTTGTGTTTAATTTGAAATTATGGTGGTGGCTTTAGAGTTTTAGTATACACTTTAACTGATCATAGTCTGCCTCAAAGTAATATTATATCACTTCATGTATTGTATATAAACTTACAAAAGTATACTTCAATTATCCCTTTCCCAGACTTTGTGCTTCTGCTGTTATATATTTTACTTCTACATATGTTATAAACCCCACAATAAATTGCTAATTCTTTTTTTTGCTTTAAACAGCCAATTGTCTTTTTTTATTTTTGGTACTGGGTATTGAACCCAGGGACACTAAGTCACATCCCCAGCCCTTTTTATATTTTATTTAGAGACAGGGTCTCACTAAGTTGCTTAGCACCTCACTAAGTTGCTGAGGCTGGTCTTGAATTTACAATCCTCCTACATCACTGGAACTACAGACATGTGCCACCACGCCCAGCAAAACAGCCAATTATTTTTTAAACAGATTTTTAAAAGAAAAGTGTATTTATGCACATATTTACAAGATCTGAGATTCTTTCTGTTCATCCATGTTTCCCACCTGGAATAATTTGCCTTCTGCTCTGTAGGTCTGCTGGTGATGAAGCCTTTAAGCCTTTGTACATCTGAAAAAGATATTTATTCTACCTCAGTTTTTAAATTATTTTTTTGCTGGGTAAAGGAGTCTTGCTTAATTTTTTTCCCTTTGAGTATTTTACGTATGTTATTCACTGTCTTCTCGTGTGTATTATTCCTTTGTACATAATGTGCCTTTTTTTTCCTCCAGCACTGTTAGTATCAGTTTGGGGTTCATTGAGCTTCTTGGATGCACAGATCTGTAGTTTTTTCTTGGCAATAGTAATACTTTAAATATTTATTCTCTATCCCATCTCTTTCCTTTTACTCGGAGATTCCAATTACACCTATAATAGACTGCTTGAAATTGTTCATTTATCTTTTTTTCTGCACTGTCTACGATCTCCTGTTAATTTTATATAGTGTATCTTTCACCTGAGACCTTTTATTTTTCATATTGTGCATTTTAATCTTTTACGTGTCTCCTTAATATTTTCATGATTTCCTCTACCTTCTTGAACATGAATTACAATCTGTCAATGTTCTTGTCTACAAATGAAATGTGCACAACTTCTTTATAGAGATTAACCTGTCCATATCATTAGAAATTTATCTTAGGGACCAGGTTCCTGATATTTGTAGCATTTAATACATATTTTCTGGCATGCAATGTTGTTTCAGTCAGCTTTGCATAGCTTTGACCATATTAACCTAGAAGAGGCAAAGTTTATTTGGACTCACAGTTCAGAGATTCAATCCACAGTTGGCCGAGTTCATTACTGTGGGCCCAAGTTGAGGCAGAACATCATGGTAGAAGGATGTGGCAGAGAAAAGCTGCTCAGCTCATGGCTGGTCAAGAAGTAGAGAAAAGGGGAGGGGGCCACAGGGAAGACACACACTTCCAGGGCATACTCAAAGTGACCCACCTTCTCCAGCCATGCCCTACCTGCCCACAGTTACCACTCAGTCCATTCAAACTAGGAAGGACTGATTAGATTATACCTTTCACATTCCAATCATTTCACTTCTGAATATTTCTGCAGAAACATAGGAGCATTTGGGGGACAGCTCATATCCAAACTATAAAAAATATTTTACTAAATCTAAGGTCTTCTCTACTTTGTGCTCAGCTGGTCTCATCAGTATGATGTCATTAAGTATAGTGATTGCAAGTATGATGGGCTGTGAGATGTCTAAAGATCACTATCCCCACAGGCTAGATTGAAGTAGTAAGTAGCAGAGTTCACAGCCTTGAGGCATAATCATAATGATGTACTATTTCTCTGCCAGTTGAAAGTGGACTGCACTGCTGACTCTGCACGCTGATTAAAAAAAAAAGATAAAAGCATTTGCAAGATCAATAGCTGCATACTGGGTGCCAAGATGGTATTTGTTTGATCTAGTGAAGAGACTGTATCTAGAAAAGCAATTATAATTGACATCAACACTAGATTATGTGTATGATAATACATTTTCCAAGGCCAAACAGACATGTCAAATTGGGTTGTGGTAGGAATCATTCCTTCTACATTTTTCAAGTCTTTGATAATCTCTGTAATTCTCTGAGGTTACTTTTCTTTTAAATGTTTAGTTGTAGATGGATACAATACCTTTATTTTATTTATTTGTATTTAAGTGGTGCTGAGCATTGAACCCAGTGCCCCACACATGCAAGGCAAGCATCCTACCACTGAACCATAACCCCAGCCCTGCCGTATTGCTTTTGAATTACTATTCTGGTAGTGGGTGTGGGGAGTGCTGGTGACTTTTTCTTTTTACTATCATAACCATCCCTCCACAGGTAAGAAGACTGATGTGGGGATTTGATCAATCACCAGGGATATTTGTTCCAATTATATATTCAAGGATTGGGGAAATGATCATAGCTCCCATGAGACCACTCCGAGATGGAATTAAGTCAAAATTTTGGGGCTGGAGATGTGGCTCAGCGGTAGCGCGCTCGCCTGGCATGCGTGCGGCCCGGGTTCGATCCTCAGCACCACATACCAACAAAAATGTTGTGTCCGCCGAGAACTAAAAAAAATAAATAAATATTAAAAATTCTCTCTTTCTCTCTCTCTCCCCTCTCTCACTCTCTCTTTAAAAAAAAAAAAAAAACTTTGTTTGTTACCTGGCATCCCTAAATTTGTTTGGCCTGTTTGTTGTCATTCTGCACTCCCATCTCCAGCCCCAGATAGGAACTGCTCTCTATAGATGCACTTTTTATAGAAATGTCTTGATTGGAATCACAGAGTATATGCTATTTTGAACCAGTCTTCTTTCTTTAGCATTGACCACACAGTAGCCAGTGCATTATATGAAATTCATTTAAGGTGTATGCTGAGGCTATTGGTTGGAGATTTTTCTTATTTTGTAATATAGACATTTAGTGCTATTAAATTTCCCTCAGCACTGTTTTAGTGGCATTCAACAAATTCTATTATATTGTGCTTTCATTTTTGTTCACTTCAAGGTATTTTCTAATTTTCCTTGTGATATCTTCTATGACCTGTGAGTTATTTAGAAGTATATTACTGAATTCCAAATATTGAGAGTTTCAAATGTCTATTTTCTTTTTTAAAATATTTATTTATTCATTTGTTTGTTTGTTTATTTATTTATTTATTTTACTTGTAGTTAACACACAATGCCTTTATTTTATTTATTTATTTTTTATGTGGTGCTGAGGATTGAACCCAGGGCCCTCTAAGCAAGCACTCTACCACAACCCTGAGCCACAACCCCAGCCCTTTTTCTATGTTCTAATTGTAACTTAATTTCTTTGTAGTCAGGTAACACATTTTGTATAATTTGAATCTTTTAAAATTTGTTGAGTCTTGTTTTATCACCTAGCATATGGTGGTGACAGCTAGCAAATGAGCTGGGGAAATGTCCCAGCATCAGAAGACAGCATAAAGAGGTGGTCTTGGTATTAAGATAATAGGTAAGCTATTGGAGACCAAGTCTCCAGATATGTCTATAGTTTTCTCTCATACTTATTATCATGTGTGTCCTTTATCTGATGTTCTGATTGGTAGTTATGTTTTCTGTTTTTAAGGACTTTTTCCTTTCAACATCAGTATGCCAAAAAAAAACAAAAAAAAAAAAAAAAAAAAACATCAGTATGCCTATACTTTCTGGATATCTCACCATCCTGTGAGAATTTTTTCTAACATGTTTAGTATACTCTGGCTTCCTCCATTATATCCATATCCATATTTAGAGGAACAGGTTTCTAAAAAGAGGGAACAACAAGTGCAAAGGTCCTGAAGCAGGAGTATATTTGCCATATTCAAGGAAGAGCTTTTAAAATTTAATTTGGTATTCTTCAAACATTTGATAATTCTTGGGTGTCTGCTCACATTTGTATTTGATGATATAGAACAGTGGCTCTCAGTGGAAGAGGTATTTTGCCCCCAGTCATGATGGCCGTATTTAGCAAAATAAATAAATAATGGACCTATAAGACATCCACTTAAATTTACATTTCAGGTAATAAAAGATTTTGGAGTGTAAGCAAGTTTAGTATAAGTGTATCAACATTTTGGAATAAGGGAACATTGGAAATTTTTGATGTTAAAACTAGTCGTGAGGGTGCTATTGGCACTTCACAAGTAGACACTACACATGCCATTAAATATCCTATATTACAAAGATTTCAGGCCAAAATGTCAATAGTGCCAAGCATGAGAAATTCTGTTCTACATTTTGAACAGTGAATTTCTTCAGGTTAAATGACAATCCTGTTGACAAATATCCTGTTTCTGGATCTGGTGAAAAGGAAAGTCAAGGACCTGGGTTGAACATACTGGTGGCTTGTTTCTTGGGTCATGTGCCCCACAGTAACTGGAAGTCTCTATACTCAGAATCACCCCCTAGGGTAGCTTTTCTCCAGGTATCCCAGATATCCCAGGAGAGCTGGTGACCACAGCTCTCTGATAAGCTCAGGAAAAAAAATTCTGTGTTTTGTCTAGATTTTTGTCTCCAGAGGGAGGGAAGTTGTTTGCAACTTTTTATATCCTAGGTGTTTCTAGCCTCGTGCTACTATAAACAATATTGTGGTGAATATCTTTGTACATTGGTGTTCGTGGTCATGTGCAATGATGCTTGTAAAAACAATCCTAGAATTGCTGAATCAAAGTACAAGTGAATGTACAATGCCAATAGTGCATGAAAATGCTTGTGCCTTGTTTACTCCTCAAATATACTGCATTATTAATGTTTGACCTTTACAAAGTTGATAGATGATAAATAGTATCTTATTTTGATTAAATTTCTGTATGAGTGAGGTTGAACATCTTTTCATATATAAAATCCATTTGTATTTCTGTTTCTATAAAATCATCTTAAATGCAATCTCAATCTTAAATCTTTCCTTAGGTCTGCTTTGGGGGAAATATTGTTAATCTTCCTTGTCAATTAATATACCTCTGCTCAGTTTTAAAATTGTTGTAGAAGAGGTAATACGTTAATTCACACATTTCAAAAATTTTTTACAAAGACATTTGCAGGTTTTTATTCCCCCTTTTCCTACATAAATGAGCTTGCTCTATACACTATTTAGTACCTTAATCTGCCTCATTAAAATTTGTCCTAGAATTCTTTCCATGTCAGTAACCAGAGATCATCATTTTTGACAGCTGTAGATTATTGGGTTGTGTGGGGATTCTATTCTTTTTGTTATTTTAAAAAATTTTTATTTGTTCTTTTTGGTTATACACGACAGTAAAATCTATTTTGACATGTTTATACAAACATGGAGTATATCTTATTCTAATTAGGTCTCCAGTCTTGTGGATGTACACAGTGGTGAGATTCACTGTGGTGTATTCATATATGAGCATAGGAAATTTATATCAGATTCATTCTACTGTGTTTCCTATTCCTATATCCACTCCCTTCCCTTAATTCCCCTTTGTCTAATCCACTGAACTTCTACCCCACCCCGCTTACTGTGCATTAGCTTTCACATCTCAGCAAAAAGATTCAACCTTTGGCTTTTGGGAACTGGATTATTTCACTTAGCATGATAGTCTCTGGATCCATCTTTTCTTCTGATATTACAACTGATGTCATATGAATAACATTTTGTTTGATATTTTGTGTTGCCAAACTTCAAGATTCTTGCCAAAAACAAATAGGCAAGAAGTGATATTTGTGTGAAGGTTTAATGTAGTTTTTTTTTTTTTATTTAGAAGGAGGTTGAGCATTTCTTCATATGTTTCTTTTCTGTGACCTGCATGCTCTTTCTTCATTGTTGTTCTTTTTATTCTTGATTTTTGAGATAAAGAGTTGTGCATAGTTTTTCCTAGTTTGTCATTTGTACTTTGACTTTTGCTTAAGTCGTTTTCTATTTCTGTGTGTGTATGTGACAAACATATTGTATCCAGTAAAAGTTATCAATATTTTATTTTATAGTTTTTAGATTTTAAGTCATGGAGGAAGAATCTTTTTTACTCCATGATTATAAAGGAATCTGCCTGTGCCTCCTTCTAGTGCCTATGTGGTTTTAATTTATTATATTTTCTTTATATTCATGATCAATTTGTACTTTTTCTTAATGCAGACATAAAAGATGGATCCAATTTTATTTTATTTTCCTAACGGCTATACAGTTGTCCTAAAATTACTTATTACAAAGTTCACATAGACATGTTTTCTTCACACTGGCATTTATACATTTCTTTTAAATTTATACCTAGAATTTTTCAGTTTTGTTATTTATACTTGAGGCTTTTCCTCAATTATATCTACTAACTGATTGTTGTTTGAATATACAAAGCCATTGTTTGTGTCTTTGTCTGGGTTTCTTAGAAAACAGATCTTGATCCAAAGCTTACTTGCAATATGTTGTTGGGATCATAATTCCAGTGCAGTAGGAGTGATGGGAAAAGGGACAAAGGAAAGAAAATGCAAAATAATGTTACCAAATTGACCTCAGCCTCACAAGAACACAGCTAGTTGGGTTTTATTGGATGTATTTGAACAGGTTCTGTGGACCACTGTACCTCAAAATTGTCTTTTGCTGCAAGGAAAGAAGAGAAATTTATGTACCAGTTCCTTCATGGCTCTTGTCTCTTATTGTCCCTCTAAATAGTTACTGGGAAGACCAGACTCCATATTGTGCTTATCTGAATCTAGAAGTGGTGAAAGGATCAAAGCTTTTGAAGGTTATTGTGGTTTGTATCTGGAACGTTCCCCCAAAGCTCATGTGTTGAAAGCATAGTCCCCAATGCAGCAAATTTCAGAAGTGGAGCTTTTAGGCAATGATTAGATCATAAGGGCTCTGACCTCATTTAGTGGATTAACTCATTTAATGGATTAATCCTTTGATAGCTGAATGGACTGTTGCAAGGTGGGATCTATATGGGAGAAGTAAATCACTGGGGGTTACCCTGGCAAGGTTTAACATGTCCCTACCCCCTTCTTCTCACCTGCTCTATTTCCCACCTACCATGAGCACACCATTTCATCTTGATGGGATGCCTCACCTGAGGCCCAGAGCAATGGAGTCAGTCAACCATGGACTGAACCTCTGAAACCATGAGCCAAAATAAACTTTTCTTCCTCTAAGTTCTTTTTGTCATGTATTTTGTCACAGTGATGAAAAAGCTGACTAACACAAGGATTCAGTTGGGATAGGCCTGGACATAGGAGCTTCTGTGCTTCTACCATGGCAGATACAATAGAAGAAGGTATTATCTGCAGGAAGGATAAAGTAGCCAGAATATGAGGGGCTATCAACAGAGGCCATTGCTGCCCATTAAGGGAGCAGCCAAGACCAGGAGGGCAGGTGGAACCAAATTCAGCTAAAGGTGCACAAAATTGTGACCAATATAATTTCCACATATAAACACCATATCCTCTTACCTTGGAATTTTCTTGATATTTGTAGTAGTTCTTCACTTGATTCTTTTGAGTTTTTCACATATACAATCGTTTCATCTGAAGAGAACTAGTTTCACAACATTTTTTTTTCAATTCTTATGTTGTTTTTTTTTTTTTTTTGTCTAAATATGTTGGATAACACCCCTATGTGAAACAGTATTATTGATAGTGGGCTATCTTATTTTGATCATATGTATATATGTCATATTAGAGAAATATTTCACTGATTCCTGTATTACTGAGGGTTTTTTAACCAGTCATTGTTGAACTTTATCAAAAGTTTTTTCAGTATCTCTAAAGATGATCATATGATTTTTTCATTGAATTTAGTAAAGCAATGATTTCTGTTAATAGATTATCAAATACTGAACTACATTTACACTTCTGGAGTAAATTACAGTTGATTGGGTTATTTTTAGTTGTGTTATTGAATTATTCATGCTAATATTTTATATTTTATTTTTGCATCAATATTTGTAGGCATGATTGCTATTTGGTTTTATTTTCTGCACAAACTTTAGCTGATTTTTCACATAAATATTATATTTGGTTGATATAAAACTTTGGTTTTTGTGTATTCAGATCTTTGTCAACTTTCTCTATTCTTCTTTGGAAATTGATCTGTTTAGTCTCTCTCTCTCTCTCTCTGTGAGTCAATTTTGGTAAATTATACTTTTCTGGAAAAAATATTCCTATAATCCTGGTGTTCCAGTTCTTCCACATATGATTTTAAAAAATGATTCCTATGAATTTTGTTTTTTATTCTTTCCTCCCCCACCCCATTAATTAGGTTTTTCAGTAGTTTTTCTATTTTTTATTTGTTTTTGTTAATAAACGGCTCTGAGTTTAGTAACTAGTCCTATTGAAATATTTTTGAACTCTTTAATATCTTCTGTCATATTTATTAATTCTTTTCCCCTAGTTGTATATTTTAGAGATGAGGAAACTCAAACTGATTACACATAATATGTAGATGTTGTACCAGTCAAGGTTTTAAGTGGCAAGCAAGCTGACCCTAAGTGGTTTAAGCAGAAAAGGTGTTTATCAAAATGATATTGGGTAGCTCACAGAAATGTTCAGAGGATGGGAGAACCAGCTTTGAGGTTAAACAGCCAGGAAAAAACACCCCAAACCACAAGTCAGAACTAGTGCTGGTGAGAAATCCGCTGCCACGACTGCCTACTTCTTCCTTCCCTCCTGTGTCAAAGGGAGTAGGTTTGTCTGAGTGATGGCCCTTGTCTCTAGTATTGTCAAAAGCCTACCAAAGAGTCTGTAACTCTGTGAATTAAATTGGAAAACTTACTGCCTCCATCACATCCTAGATAAAATAGTACAGAAAGGAAAGAAAAAGATGATTACAAAGTGTTAGAGCAGTGCAGAACAAACGGATCTGTGTTCTCCTTTTGCTTGCCAATACCTCAGTTGGTCAGGGCCACATTTTGCCCAGCCATTTGTTATCTGGACAATTCCAGGGACAGGAAAGTGGTTCCCAAATAATTGTTCAATAGCCTTGGTTGTGAGAAATTGGTCCTAGTGTCACCTCTTTAAAGAAAAACAGGGGGCTGGGGATGTGGCTCAAGCGGTAGCGCGCTCGCCTGGCATGCGTGCGGCCCGGGTTCGATCCTCAGCACCACATACCAACAAAGATGTTGTGTCCGCCGAGAACTAAGAAATAAATATTAAAAATTCTCTCTCTCTCCTCTCTCACTCTCTCTAAAAAAAAAAAGAAAAAGAAAAAGAAAAACAGAACACATCTAGTTCTTTTTCAGTTTTAGAGCCCTACAACTATTCACTCCAAATGTTAGCAGTTTGTTCAGCTATTCCTTAGGATACAACAGGATTCTGAGTTTGCTCACTGTCCTATCTCTTCTGAACTCAATGGGTATCAGAACTGAATAATACCAGTTCTCTGACCTAGACAATTCAGGGCTAAGCAGAGCAGGATGATCACTCCTCATCTGGATGCTATGCTTCTGAGAAGGCAGCTGGAGATTCCATTAGCTTTGTTCTGGCAGCCACACCACACCGTTGACTCACACTGAGCTTCCTGTCAAGTGAACTTACTTTTCCTCTGTGTTTTGCTAAGCTATCTATTCTCCAGTCTGTTTTTGTGCACTGGTGTTTTGGATAAGTCTAACAGTACCTTATTACTGTTAAATTTCATTTTTTTTGGCAATTGGTTCTTCTTGTCAGTGTATGAAGATCTTTTGGGGTATGGAATAAAAGACCTAGTTTGGGGGCACATAATTAAGACTAGTACATTCAGGCCAGGGCCTGCTTTTGTCAGCCAACTTCCAGACACCCCCTCCTTCTCAGAGTTCTGACCAGTAGGGAAATGACAAGAAGCACAAGATGAGGCAGATGGAGGCAAAACAGCTGTTGTACTACTGAAAAAAAAAAAAAAGCTGAATTGGAGAAAGCCACTTGGGCCTAAAGCCAAAGTGGGGCTTCCTACTCTTTCTGGTGAAGCTGATTCCTAATATTAGTAGTTTAGGACTGAATGGATGATGAGGGCAGTGAGAAGAGTGTCAGTGAGAGAGTGGTTAAGGTTAGTTGAACATCAAAGAATGAAAACAAAGGGGAAGAAGGCATTTTATTCACTTGCAATTATAGTGACTAGAAATTCAGAGAGTTAGTTAGGTGACCAGACTGGGGCCTGATAGAGAAAGAAATACAGCCAAGTCATGAGCAGGAATCAAACAATTTCCAAAGGCACAGCTACATCTTCAGGCTCTGTATCATGTTTTTTAAAATATGTTTTTAGTTGTAGGTGAACACAATACCTTTATTTTATTTATTCATATGTGGTGCTGAGGATTGAACCTAGGGCCCCATGTGTAAGTAGGCAAGCTCTCTACCATGGAGCTATAGCTCCAGCCTATACCATGTGTTTTACATGAGTTCCACTCATAGATGTTTGTGAGAGTGAGGATAGAACCTTAATGGGAAAACCTCTTGAAAAGCCTTTCCACAGTTCTTGTTCAGAACCTGGACCATGAGTGCAGGAACATAGCAGATTTAGTTCTCTGTAGGAAAAGCTTCCTAAAAGGTGTCCATAAGCTGTCAATAAAAGTGACCAATTCATATCAGAAAGATATCAGACATATGCTTCTCCTCCCCCACCTGCCAACAGCTCTCACCCGAGGTTCCTATTGGAGGAATTGCTTTTGGTCTTCCAGAGACCTTTGTGCTTGTACTTGAGAGATCTAAAACTGTCTGAAAATTTGCATTATCCAACTCCTTAATTAGGTGACAGAATGGACAATGTTCCAAGGTGGTGGTGGGTTGGACTGAAGCCCAAGGAGAGAGAGATGGAGTAGCTGTGAGGAGAGGGGTGATGGCAGCGGGTGAGAAACTCATGTAGGGTCTTATAGGCTAAAGTAAGTCCTTTAGCTTTTCCTCTGAGTGACAGAGGAAGACATTGGGGGTTTATGAACACAGAAATGACATTATTTGATATGAATTGCAACAGGACCACTCTGGTATCTGCATTGAATGCAGGAACTAGGGCAGAAGCAGTGATGGCTCCTAGCAGGAATGGAGTGGTAGAGGTGGATATATCCTGAAGGTAGAGCTAGCAGGATTATTTGATGGATCGGTTACTCTGTGTGAAAAAAAAAAAAAAAAAAAAAAAAAAAAAAACGATTCAAGAATTCCAGTGTGCTTTGCCAAAGCAAATATATCCCATTTTAAATTACCATAATATATATATATATATATATATATATATATATATATACACACACACACACACACACACTCTTGTCATTTATACCTAAAAGAACAAATAGAGAAAGAGAAAAAAATAGCAATTTCTGGATATATGATTTGAAGCCATTTCTGATTCTTTTTGTATGATATGCTTATTTATATATTTTGCCCTTTTATCTTACTGATTCATAGAAGCTCTTTATTCATTTGATTTATTAACTATACAGTTACCTACATATTGATAATCTCAACTTCGCTAACCATGTGTATGTATGTATGTATATATATATATATATATATATATATATATATATACATATATATATATATATATATATATATTACTTTTTATAAGTAAATCTCTTCCTTTATAGTTTTTTTGTGATTTGTTTGGCATTTCACAATTACATTCACATAATAATGAAACATAAAAGATTTAAATATTTTATAATCTTGGAATGGGGAAGGCCTCCAAACTTGCATGTGGGGTCTCTCCGCACTTCAGATAAGCTAGTATGGCCTGAAGCATGCTGGGAAACCCTGGCTGGGGTGGCTCCAGATCTGCTGCCTCCATAGCTAAGGGCTGGTGTTGGAGTAGAAACAGGGATCAAAGTTGATTTCCTTCCCTTGCAGAGCACCCTGTCTTGTTTACTTGTCTTTCTCTCTCCCTGAGCTGTTAGCCTGTGAGCACAGGGATTGTGGTGGGCTTGCTCAGCACCATCATTCCCAGGGGCTTGGAACGGGAGACATCAAAGTTGGGGTTCCTTCCCTTGTGGGTCATGTGCAGTGCCTGAAAACACACTGTCTTCCTGCCAAGTAGAGCCTCATAAGAACATCCCATTGACCTGCAAAGTGCAGGACAGAAAAGCCTTCCCGTCCTCCCTTTCTGGCCCTGAACTTCCTTCTGTTACAACATCCATCATGCTGTATTGTGATTATTTGTTTGACTTGCTGATATCTGTAGCCCCAGTACTTAGAAAAGCATTTTACTGGAGACTTTCTATTCAAGTAATTCAGCCCTTCTTGTCTTCTCTATGGATAAGAATTTGAACTTGCTTCATGCCAAGATAAAGCTCTTGCTATTACTTACTAAATGGTGGCAGCAGCAAAATGACAGCAAAGCTGTTTTCTTATCCCCTCACATACCTCTTTTTTCTATGCTTATTTCAGTTCATTGCCACTAGGTCATGACTTCCTATTTCACAATAAGTGAGTCTGTTATGTTGTGGCTTTCAGCACTGACAAGAAATCTGTGGTTTGGGGTCTTTGACCATGAGAATGGTATAATTACATTTTAAACCAAGTTCAAATACTAATCTAACCCCACCCAAATTTTCATACCAAATGAGAATTCTAACATCACCTTGCCAAAAGAAAAGGTACACTCTAAAGTCTTCACCCCTAAAAAGTCATCCTGATCAATATTATAAAGTAAAAATGAGATGAACATTATTGTCAAATAAACCTCCAAGACAGATACTTGACTCAAAGTTTTTATGTCTGAGTTCTTTTGAACTTTAAAGAACAGATTACTCTGGGCTGGGGCTGGGGCTGGGGCTCAGTGGTAGAGTGCTTATCTCGAATGTGTGAGGCACTAGACTCAATTCTCAGCACTGCATATAAATAAATAAAATAAAGGTCTATTGACAACTAAAAAGTATTTTTTTTAAAAAAGAACAGATTACTCCTATGCTCTTTTTTTAAGAAGAGAAAGACTTAAGCACTTTATTTATTTATTTATGATACTGGGGATTGAATCCAGGAGTGCTTTACCATTGAACTATATTCCCAGCTCTTTAAAAAAGAATTTTAAATTTTGGAGTCAGGGTCTTCCTAAGTTGCTGATGCTGGCCTTGAACTTGTAATCCTCCTGCCTTAGCTTCCTGAGTCTCTGGGATGATAGGCATGCACTATGGTGCCTGACCTATCCTCTTGAAACTACTTAGAGTAAGATGCAAACTTCTTTCATTCATTGTATGTTAGTATGACATTGGGTAAGGAGTTTAAAGTACACAGAAGAGAACTATAGACCAATGTCTCTTAATATACATATTAAAAATGAATTCCAGATGTATTACATTTAAATGTAAAGAAAATGAAATGATATAAACTTTATAAGAGAATGTTGTTGGATACCTATCTGATCATGGGAAGAGAAAAATTATCTAAACATGACTGTTGAAGAAAAATTATAAAGGAAGAAACTCAGATATTTGCTGTATAGAAATAAAATACTTTTGGGACTGGGGTTGTGGCTCAGTGGTAGAGCACTTGCCTAGCATATGTGAGGCACTGGGTTCAATCCTCAGCACCACATATAAATAAACAAATAAAATAAAGGTATTGAGTCCATCTACAACTAAAAAAATGAATAGAAATAAAGCACATTTGTTCATTCATTTACTCATTCAACACATATTTACTGAGCATCTACTATGTGCTGAATGCTATTTTAGTTATAATATAAACATAATATCATGACAAAGTATGACAGTTTTTATTGTATGTGGCAAGCAAAGAGTTCATATCCTTCTATGAGAAATCTTTTTTGGTTATCAGGAAAAGATCAACATCACAATTGAAAAATTGTCCAAGGATACTAACAGCGATTTACAGAACTATAAAGGGCTGGGTACCATGATACAGACCTGCAATGCCAGTGACTGAGGAGGCTTGAGTCAGGAGGATTGCAAGTTCAAGGCCAGCATCAGAATTTAGCAAGACCCTGTCTCAAAATGAAAAATAAAAACGGTTAGGGATGTAGCTCACTGGTAGAACAGGGGCAGGAGATGGGGACCAGGGCATGTCTTGCACTGAGGCAAACCTGATATTAGTGTTCACACAGTAAATGAAAAGTATGACTGGTTACTGTTGTTGTGTCCAAGCTTGTTGATATGTTTTGGATCAGAGCTCATGGATTCATTCAACAAATATTTTCTGAACCCTGAATTGCACATGTGTTCTTGGAAGGAAAAAAGGACATTTGGATCATCAGTGAGGAGGCCAAGGGAATTTGCCTGAAACTATAAATAATAAAATTCTACTTTCTAGCAGATGTGCTTTGAGCCAAAAAATAATGAAACCAAGTTGAAACTGAGAATGTTCTCTCTCTGAAATTAAGAATTCGCTCCAGGTATCAGAGTATAAGTTAGCTGAAAGATCCCTCTGTGGTCTTAGCTTTGCCTATGCTAAGACAGGAGCTTAAATAAATATTGGTGCCCCGTGGTGTTCTGGGTGGAGTGGTTTCTGTTGATTCATGGTTATGTGTTGGTCTGAAGCTTGCAAGTTTTGTCAAGTTCCTCTAGCTAGAGGAGGACATAAAGCTGATGAACCTCCCTGTAAAAATCCATTGGGGGCCTTAGCTGACTATTGAACTTCCGACTAACCACAGGTGCTGAGACCCCTTTCAGGATTGCCCATATCATCCCTTGTCGTCTCTTTGCATCCTCCCAGCCTCCCATACTCAGGCTCACATGGAACACATAGGTGTTTTAAGAATAAGGTTTAATTCAAAATAAACCTTCCCTCAATTTCAGCTGACTCAATACATTCCTTTTTTCTTGAGGATCTCAGTTCCTCTCAAATACCTCACCTATGGCCTCAGTCTTCTGGCATAGCTAAGCCCTTTGACCCAGTCAAAGGTTCAGCCACACAAAGAATAATGAGAAATTATCAGTCAGTGGATGACAGCTTCTCATCACGGCACACAGTGTGTGGTTAGGAATAAGGCTGAAATAGATGATCTCAGTTCACATATTAGCTTTTACCTTTAGGAAAGTTAATTAACCACTCTGCACCCCAGTTTTTGCATACATATATAATAACATAAAAACAATATGTACCTCATGTGGGGTTCATGTCAGGAGTAACTGATGTGATTTACTCCATCTAAAACACTTAGAACAATTTTGGAGCATATTGTTAACTTTTGTTAATCCTACTGCATATTTTGAGGATCTGTCTTTCTTTGGTCTTGGTTACTCTGGTTGTGACATCTTCTTTCGGGTGGAAGGATCATATTTTTCATTGTGGTAAAATAAGCATAACATATTAACCATATTAACCTTTTGCTATTGTATAGTTCAGTGACATTAAACACATTTATGATATTGTGTAGCTGTCACTACTACTTATGCCTAACACTTTGATGTGAGGGTACTTTTAGAAAGGTTATTCTCATGCTTTCATGTCTTTTTACAAGTATCTCTGTTTAGAAGCACCTCCTCTCTGCCATTTTGGTCTGGTTCAGCTCAGCTCCATCATTGCTTCCTCTGTATTGTAGCTTCCTTGAATCTTCATCCAGATTTGATTACCCCTTTTATGTTTCCATTGCAGTTTAGACTCAGTCTATCACAGAATTTACCAGAGTTTAAAATAACTGTTTATTCCTGAGTTGATTTCAGCTCATTGTTTCAACCCACTACTTTGTATCCTGATCCTGTACCTAATGTATTGGTGACCCTCCCAGGTTTGTAACACCTGCAAATTTGATTAGCTGCTCTTAGTGACCTCTAAGGTTCAGCCACACAAAGAATAATGAGAAATTACCAGGATATGCAATGGCACTTAGTTTGACAATACATGAGGAAGGTCAAGTTCATGTCATGTACTGGGGCTGTGCTTGAACATAGGCTCTCTTGTTACACTTATCTCTGCTGAACATTTCTCCTCAGGATTCCTCCTCCCAATGCCCCCCACAGCACAGAGATACAGGAATTTTCTGCCTCTGTTGACAAGCTATGGAAATAGATCATGTGGGCCAGGCCATCTCCAGGACAATCACAGGAAGTTATTCCATGTCTGGGACAAGTCCCAAGTCTATCTGGCAGGGAGCAGAAGGTTACAGGCCATCAGGCTGAAGGGTCACCAGCAATTCCAGGGCCCGTGGCACTGAGCCAGGACAGAGAAGTGCAATGTAACCTGTCCTGGAAATTCCCAACCCACTGCCCTTGGATTCCATGCCCTTTGTGGTCTCCCTTGGCAAGGAAGTGGAAGGCAGAGGGAACAGGCCCTCTTGAGTAAAGCTCAGCAGAAAATAGAAGGTTAACCAGAATTTGGTTTCTTCAGTTTTTATCTTTTGCAACTCATAAGTACAGCCCAAACTTCCTGAGTGCAGCAAGGTGTAAGCATGGAAAGAAAATGGGCTCTTAGCTTAGAGGAGCAAGTTTTGGGTAGTAACCAAAAATCTCCAAGTTGTTACCAAATGTTTCCTTTCATTTCATGCCTTGGGATACATCCAAGATTCTTAGAGGCCTTACAAATTGCAGTTAATAACTGAGTTGTTAGTTTTCCTAAACACTAACTAGCTTTTACTAAGCATGTGTCATTAGCAACACTAGAACAAGAAAAACACAGTAGGGGAAACTTGTTCACAGTCAGAGGAACAAGGATGAGGAAGGATGTAAAAGGAAATGAAAAGTCAGTAAATCAGACAAGAGCAAGTCATATTCCTCTTTCCCTTTTTCCTCTCTGTTTTCTGGCCTCCAAAGAATATGTTTGTATGTGAAGAGACAGAGTATTCCACTTTGAGGAAACAGCTTGATAGTTCCATGTGATAGAACAGTCTTTGTTGAAAGTGCTCTAACATGTGACTTTGAGAGTAACTTACTCTGTCACTCTTGCTTTCCTCAAAATACCTTCCAGTAAGCTGCAGAATATGGCAGGAGCAAGCAGCTTGAAAAACTACACAGTAAAGTTTTAAGCTATCTTGAAGGGTCACCAATCAATGTTGGTGGATATGTACCCTCTTGAACACTGAATGGGGATTCATGAGACTTGAGTTTCAGATTTACTGTCAGTCAATGAGCAAACCATTTCATTTGTCTGGAAAATTTGTATAGTGGCTGCATTGATCCCTTCAAACATTTATGAATATAAGTTGATAAACTTATAAGAGAAAAAATTCTATCAATGAAAGTTCATATACCTTTGTTCCATGCAAGAGACTCTGAGTCCTTGATAGTATGTTTCATGACATTACATGCCAATTGCAAAGCAGAAACTTGGGATTCAACCTGTAACCCTTCTCCCCCATTGCCCACATGTAGTTGGTGACTCAGTCATATTAATTCTGTCCCTAACTTGGCTTGTGTCTCTAGCCCCTACCACCTCTATAGCTTCATCTTCTGTCACTCTTACCCTCCTAACAGGTATGAATTTGTCCATGTAGAATACTTCATGATGGTATTTGCCTAACACTTGGATCCAGTGGCACACATCCTAGGGCTTGACCTACAGTGGGCATTCAGTAAACATCTTTTTACTAGAGCATCAAATTGATTTACATTTAAAGGGATTATAGATATATTTGGATTGAAAGCAAGCATCTTATTTTATGCTTTTTATATGTCCCACCTTTTCTAGGTTTCTTTTTCTGTACTTTTAAAATCTCTCTTGGATTTAGTATCTTTTTAAATTATTATTTTGAAATATTTTGATTTGGATGATTTTTGTAAAGAGACACTCAGAAAGCCAATTCATCCAGTTCCTTCAGTGTCAGCATCAAGAGCTACAATAGATGTGGAACATGATGGCACATGCCTGTAATCCCAGTGGCATGGGAAGCTGAGGAAGGAGGATTGTGAATTCAAATCCAGCCTCAGCAATTAGCAAGGCCCTAAGCAACTCAGGGAGGCCCTGTCTCTAAATAAAATATAAAAAGAGTTGGGAATGTGGCTTAGGGGTTAAGTGCCCCTGGTTTCAATCCCCGGTACCAAAAAAAAAAAAAAAAGAAAGAAAGAAAGAAAGAAAGAAAGAAAGAAAGAAAAGAAAAGAAAAGAAAAGAAAAAAGAAAAAAAAAAGCTACAGTAGGTGTCATTTGTTGTATGTATGTGTCCTCATGTATCCATGTGTACATGTGTATACCTTTGTTCAAGACTACTAAAGGTACATTATGTACTTTAGGGACTAAGACACGTCATTCCTATTGTCCTAGAGCATGTAATTTATATCGGAACAGGCTAAGTTTCCAGGGAGAGTTGGAAATCAGTTAATGTTCATTGGCTGTGGCTTGGTTTCTAGGGTTATATTCTGCCTCTAATTTCAGATATTCCCAAAGTAGTCCACTTCCAACTTTATACCTCTCTTCATATGTGAAAGTGAGAAAATCCTGTTTTAGGCCAGTTCACACAACCTGGAAGCCACTGAAAAAGTGACACTGAAGGAGACCAGCACCTATTCACAATCTGAACAATCAGACTCTGAGCACCAAAATCCTGGATCCCTAGACACCTTTAGGCAAGGACAGCACAGAGCGTATCCATGGGTCAGGAGTGGAAGAGGCTTGCATAGTTCCTTTTGGTAAGTTAGGAAAAACTGCCATTGCTGAAATGACTATTTTGAAGGATCAAAACCAATAGCTCCAAGTGCAGATGGCTGTCAGTTTGCTCCCTCAGCCCAAGTTGGCCATGGAGACAGGTTGCTGACCCATCCTGTGCACATGCAAAGGAAATGATTTCATAGCTTAGGGATTTCAGCACTGCAGAGGGGGCAAGAGGCCAATTCTGTTGAAACAAAGGGACAGTAATCACTCTTGCCAGAAAAGCAGTTTAAATCAGAGGTGTCTCTTTACAGCCTCAGAGGCTTTCAGGATGTTTCTCTGTTCATTTCAGTGTCTTTTGACAATGGATACAATCCAGATGGACCACTTCAATTTTATTGGAGTGAATTCTGGAGCCAAAAAAGTGAAAATTGCTATAACCTAGCCAGATTTATTTTACTGTGTAAGAATAAGTTTGAGTACAAGAATAAAGTGCTCAACTTCAGCCTTTATAGCTTATCCTACTAATTGATAAGTGCTCATTTTAGGTAAAATCTGGGAAGTCATTACCCCATCATTTTCACACTGAGTTTAATCCTGAGCAACATGCTACAATGTCTGGATACATCATTTGCTTGTTTTGAGTTAAAACTCTTGGTACTAAGCCCCCTCCTCCATCTAGACCCCCTTTCCTTACTGAACTACACACAATCTTCCTAATTAGTTTTATCTAGTCTTCTTTCTCTTAACTATCATTCATTTGGTGATGATTTACAAAATTGTATTTCCAATCTGGATCTTTCCAGTGAATTTCTGACCCATATAAATAACCATCTGACTGACATCTCTACTTACAAATCTAAGAGTTCTCTCAAACTTAACACAGCCATTACAAAACTTTTGATTTCAGATCTCTCAGACTCACTCCTCTGCCAGCTTTCCAATGTCTCAGAAACATTAGAGTGATTCTTACTTCTAATCTTTCCATGCAAATCATTAGCAAGTTCTGTTGCCTTTACTTCAAAGCATGTTCTGGTCTATCCACTTCTCTCTATGCACATCTCACCACAGTAATTGTAGCCTCTCATCTTCCCATATATACTCTCAACTCCCTGCATAAATTTGTTATCAATGACCTTATAAAATCACAAATCAGATCATGTTACTCCCTTGGTTAGCACTGTCCAAAGGTATATGATTAAATACTGCATCACCTATATATTACTTCCTTATACCTAGTGTTTTTCTTTCTGTGCTTCAGGTTCACTGATCACTTCTACAGTATCTGAGATGGTGTTATGCTCATCTAGTGAATTTCTATTTCAGATATTGTATTTTTACCTACACAATTTTCATTTTTTCTTGTCTACATCTTCCATTTCTTTCAAAAAAATATATATGTATATATATATTTTTTTCTTTAAGCCTTAAACAACAATAGCTGTTTAAAACTTGTTTTCTTCTTATTCTATCATCTCTGTCATTTTTAGGTCTCTTTCTAATTACTGATTGTTCTCTTGGTTATGCATATTTTTCTGTTTCTTTGCACTTTTAGAAGCTGTACATTGCAAATATTATATTGTTGAGTGTAGTTTGTTGACTTCCCTTAAAAAGTGCTGAATTATGTTTTAGAAGGCAGTTCAGAAACTTGCAGATCAGCTTGGTCATTCTAAGGCTACTTTTTACATATTTTAGGGCATGTCTAGAATAGCCTATACTGTAGGATTAGTTCAGCACTATACTACTTCTAAGGCACCTTTCTAGAGTCTCTACTGAATGTTCCAGGCCTCTCCATTCTGGCTTTTGCACTTGTTTCATTGGATTTAATTCTACCCACATACGTGTTAGTATTCTAACAATGCCAAAGTATCCTGAGGGAACCCCTATTCAGATATCTGTAGTTCTTTATCTACATAGTTCCATCCTATTTAGTCCCGTTTCTTGCAAATTCTAGTCACTTCAACCACCCAGAATTCTAATCTCTATTTTCTCAACTCTGCCAGATCACTGTGGTCTGTAAAGTGCCTACAGGCTAAAAGCCAAAGTGGTCATAGGGTTCACCTCTTTTGTTTCCCTTCCCATAGAGATCACAGACCTGAACTGACTCTCTTCCAATGGCCGAAAGCGATTGTTTCATATATTTATTTTGGCTAGTTTCTAGTTTATTTTATGGGTAGGAGGCAAAAGTGCCAGGAGCAGTAATATGGCTGGAAGTGGAAGTTCACCCTATGTAATTCAGACATACAGTAAAACTTGAGAAATGTATTAATTTCTTAGGGCTGCTGTAACCAAGTTCCAGAGATTAAGTGGTTTCTACAACAGAAGCGTATTGCCCCACAATGTCTTCTCTCTGTGCATTCCTGTGTTCCAATTTCCCTTTTTATAAGAATATCAGTCATATTTTTATTAAGACTCATTCTAATGGCCTTACTCTACCTTGGTAAAGCCTCTATTTCCCAATAACATCATATTTTGAGATACTGAGGGGAACCAATGACAAAATTTAGATTCAAATCTCAGTCCTTCTTCCCTGGATAGTATGTCCTTTCCATCTACTTGCCACGCACAAGACCCACTTTAGCCTTATGGGCATTTGCATCTTTGTTTACTCTGATGTGTGCCTTTCAATTGAGACACAAATTAGTATCTGTAAACTGTGAAATTAGAAAGTTGGGTTGTTTCAAAAGGAGAACAATGTATACTGTTTACCCTCAGAGATGGTATTCGATGATTTCTCTAGCAATTCCATAAAAACTAATAGACCCATGACCTAAAAACACCTTCCTAAAGGAGTTCGGTTTAACCTCTATCCAGTTCTAGAAATGAGCACAAACACTTTTCCACAAGGTACAGGATGTAACAGGTTTTTGTTGTTGGAGATGGTAATGATTCAACTTGGTGCCTGTGACAGGAAAGGCTGATGGGAAATGGATCTTTTGCTGGTCAGAGCTGGAAAAGTCCTCAGAGCTCATCATTGATAATGGTGGGATATGGGCTCCAGAAGGGCAGACATAGCCAAGGGTAAGTGGTACTATGGCCAAAAGTCACATTGCCATTTTATAAGTTACTTTAAAATTGATAATATTCTGCCATCCATTTCTATTGGTTCACCACAATAACACTATTTAAATTGTTGTTATGTATTTATGACAGATGATAGGACTGAGGTTTTCAGAGTCAAGTTGCTTGTGCAAACGTGCAGAAAACCAAAAGCAGATTCAAAATTGAAATGCAGGTCTCCAGACTTTCAATTCAACACCAACCATCCTTTTGCTTCTCTGAGTTTTAGTTGTAGGTACTTGTTTGCATAGTGATTCTGCTTTCTAGATGCACTTGACCTAGGTTCATCTTCATTTCTCTTCTAAACTGTAGACCTCACCCTTTTCCAACTTGGCTTGCCATGTCACTTATGACCTTCTCAACAGAGGGGGCCTGAGGAGAGAAGGTGAAGTGCAGCACTCCTACATTTATCAAATGTTAACATTTCGCCAAGAAGAAGAGTGGGCAGCCCTCACATCCTCACATTCTCACACCCTCTGTTCCAAACTACTTACACATTATACACAATAGCCAAGGTATGGAAACAACTGAAATGTACATAAACAGGTGAATGGATAAATAAAATGTGGTATGTACATGCAGTGGAGTACTATTCAGCCTTAAAAGGGAAGATCATAGCATTTGGTACAACCTGGATGGACCTGGAGAATATTATACCAGGTGAAATAAGCCATACACAAAAAGAAAAATATTGTATGAGATCACTTATATGTGGAATCCATTTTTTAAAAATACAGGGAGATAATGAAACAAAAGGCTTAGGAGGAAAGAGGGTGATGCAGGTCAGAGGATACAAACTAGCAGATAGAATTAATAAGTCTAGAGATTTAATGTATAAAATGAGGACTGAAGTTTAAAATTTTATTGTATTAAGGATTTTTGTTAAATAAGTAGAATTTAGCTGTTCTTGTCAAAAAGAAAATAATGATATGAGATGATAGATGTGGTAATATGCCTCACTATGGTAACAATTTAAATGGTGTTATTATGGTGAACCAATAAGAAATGGATGGCAGAATAAAGTAACTTATAAAATGGCAATGTGACTTTTGGCCATTCGAATGTTTTCTTTGTAGAAATTTCTGTTTAGGTCTTTTATCCATTTGCTAATTGTATTATTTGTTTTGTGTGAATAAGTTCTAAGAATTCTTTATAAGTTTCACATATGAAACCCTTATCAGACAAGTGGTTTGCAAATATTTTTCACAGATCATAGGTGGCCATCTAATTTGTTGATTAATTCCTTTACTGTGCAGAAGTTTTTTCTTGTCATTTATCCATTGAAGAGCCTGGGCCTTTGACCTGCTTAGCAAAGAGCTCCAAGGTTGCTTTTTTTCTGTTTTGGCATAATCATAGCTCTTAGGTAGAGATGTAAGAACCTAAAGGAGGCCATGATGGTGATTTTGCATAATTTAGCATTAAGATTGCATGACATCCTATTTGAGTTCCTGTGTGATTATTCTTTTTCTTTTCTGCCCACACACCAGCCATCCAGCTCTGCTGAACTACTCACACAGAGCTTTTCCATCTTGATGCCTGTGCACAAGCTTCTTTCTCTGCCCTGCCAGTCTCAGTTTAGCTACCACTTCTTCCTGGAAGCCTCCCCAGACCACTGATCTCACAGAGATGTCTCTTTTGTTTGTTCTCATAGCATCTTGGTTTTCCCTATCATAGCACTTATCTCACTGACTGAAATTGTCTGCTTATCCATCTGCCTGTTTCCCCTGCTCAAGACTGTGTGCGGTAGGGCCTGTGGCTTGCTCAGCTTGGCTTCCCCAGTATCTATCTGCACAGTGTCCTGCATATTAGTAGGCTATTGAAAGTTTCACTGTTGAGTGAATGACACAAAAACTTATCTATCATTCTCCCTCTTGCACTGAGAGCAGTTAACATGAAATTCGTTTCTGTGCTTAGTTCAACATCCTCTTTTGGAACCATTTTTTGGTAAATGCAACAGAGTTCCTCTTCACATTTCCCCACCAAAGTGGCCTTTGGAAAGTTTGGGGTACCTCAGCCCCTCATGGATACTTTTGTCAGCAGGCACACTTGACTTATTCCAACTCCACTTTGCCCTAGTTGATGTCAAAATCCCAAGTTTCCCACCTTTTGTGCTTCTAACCCCAGAGCAATACAAGTTTATTAAGTCATTCATTTTTCTTTGCCTCTTGGGTAATCTCCATAAGCATACAAACATACTATTATTTCTTTTGTCTTAAAAACATAGACTTAACCACACTGCCTTTTCCATCCCCTGAGGGCCAAACCTCTTCTCAGAGCTTTATATTCCTATAAAGGCAGAACCAAGTTGGGGTTCAACTGCCCTAACCCAACATAGAGTGGCTGACCTCCTTTTGTTCACTGCCTCTTGCTATGACCTCAAAAGGAATTTTTGTTCTGAGGCATACTCATGGGTCTTTTGTAACAATTGACCTTTGCTTTCACTTTTCATTGCTTCTTTGGATTCTCTGCCACCTCAGATCTCATGTTGTCTGAGCAGGGAGGAAGTTGAGAACACTCCAACTGTCTTTTTCTTTTTCCTGGGCCTCTTGGTAAGAGCTGGTGGGCTTATAAAAGTGTCAGGCACAAATGAATCTAGAGATACAAAAGACTTCCTGTCCCATTGGTCACCATGCCTTCTGGCAGAACCCCGTACTTCCTGCTGTCACACATGCCACTGCATGGGAGAGAAAACCACAGACCTATAAATCTCTCCCCTGGCATTTGCCAACTGCAAAATTGAGTTTCTAGTTGAAGAAAGACTTGCTGTTGGTCTGTTACCCTTCTCTATGCCCAATTCCCAATTGAGGCTACAGCAGACAGTAAGCACAATCCATGCAGGCTGGTCCAGTGGCATATAATGAGAGAGGGGTTCCTAAATGTAAGAAGATGGGGAACTCAAAAAGGCTCTTTACTTCCTTCTCCAAACTATGGGAATGAATTGCATTGCTAAACTCTCCAAAAGTGACCCTTCCTCAAAAGCATACAATAAAGCAGACATAAGACAGGCCCTCGTCCTTTAATACAAAGTGTCTCATTACTGAAATGGCTGATTTGCTTCTTTCCTACTATCCTGTCACAACATATGTTCTTGGCAGAGTCTGAGAAGCAGGAGAAGTTAGTCTGGTAATTCCTTGTTGAATTGCTTCTGCAGGCCTGGCGCAAACGCTGGTTTGTGCTCCGGCGGGGACGCATGAGTGGCAATCCTGACGTCTTGGAGTACTACCGGAACAAGCACTCCAGCAAGCCAATACGTGTGATAGACCTCAGCGAGTGTGCTGTGTGGAAGCATGTGGGCCCCAGCTTTGTACGGAAGGAATTTCAGAACAATTTTGTATTCATTGTCAAGACTACTTCCCGTACATTCTACCTGGTGGCCAAGACTGAAGAAGAAATGCAGGTGTGGGTGCACAGCATCAGTCAGGTCTGCAACCTTGGCCACATGGAGGGCAGTGCAGGTAAGAGCAGAGTTGGTGTCCTGTGTGCTAAGGGGGGGCCTGGGATGCTGTGCCCACTGGAGAAGCTAATGCAGAAAAATGTTGAAAGGTGCCAAGCCTTTCTCCTTGAGGGAACTTTAGCCAATTTATATCAGAGGTATTCCTACTTAATTCTCTACAATAGTGGAAATTGCCCTCTTTCACCTAATTCTAGGATTCAGGTCCAAATATGAAAGGCAGATCCTGTCCATACACTGAGCATTCCAGGTCTCTGCAGGGAAAATAAGCTATAAGTTTTCTCTGAGCCATTTCAGGGCTGTGGAAGAAATTGACCCAGGAGGAGCTCCCCCACACACACATGCACACACATTACCCTTCCCATGTAATATGCCAGATATAACCTAGGATCATAATTCCCTTCCCGTCATAGATTTTGTTGTTGAGCTCTCACTTATTGATCCATGCTCTGATCCTGAAAATATGTTATTCAGAATTTCCTTTTAGCTTCTTTGTCTAGTAGACAAAATTTTGCCCCTAAATCCTCTGGTCTACAGTTGCTTCAACATTTCAGTAGTCACTTTCACCATTTGCTTATGAAATATCTACATTGTAACACTAGGTGGCGATAGACAGTCAGAGTTAGGTTTTACTCTACCTCTACAGCCTTCTCCCTAAGGACAAAGTCCTTTTCTTTTCACGAATTGGAAAAGCTTATTTATTGAGTGATTCTATTGAATAACATTGGTGTACTTTGAGAGTGCTCAAGTAACAGGAAATGAAATGATGGTAAGTTCTTTATCCTTGGTATAACAGGTAAAGCTTACTTGCAAAGTCTGTTTCACATCCAAGAGTTACCCTAGTGACCCAAGAGGAACAGGAGTTAAGTTAGATACCAGACAAAAATCAGAAAGCCTGCCCTGGTGTGAGGTTCAAGGAAGCCGGAAGCCGGAAACCTCCTCTTTCACACTCTTGGCTTTTATGAGAATATGAGGACAGAGTCCACTTCATTTGAAAACCATGGCAGAGTGACTTTCTTGTGGCTTTTCACATATAATAATCCTCTTTTTTCTGTGGGAGGTACATTTCAAAGACCCCCAGTGGATGCCTGGAATTGCAGATAATAGCAAATCATACACAAACATACATGCACCATTTTTCCTATATATACATACACAAGTTTAATGCCTTTTCCATCTTTTTTAAATTTTTATTTTTTAGTTGTAGTTGGATATGTTACCTTTATTTTATTTATTTATTTTATGTGGTACTGAGGATCGAACCCAGTGCCTCACACATGGTAGGTGAGTGTTCTACCGCTGAGCCACAACCCTGGCCCCGCCTTTTCCATCTTAACTAAGCACTTATATACTATGATCATGACCATAACTTTTGCAGTTTGAGGTGCAACAGCAAAACTAGCACAGATTCATGTTCCAGGAGCACAGAATGATATGATACTTTATTATACTATTCAGAATATCCCACAATTGAAAACTTACGAATTTTGTATTTCTGGAACGTTCCATTTAATATTTTCAGACCAAGGTTGACTGCGGGTAACTGAAACTGCAGAAAGTGAGGGCTGGGGATGTGGCTCAAGCGGTGGCACACTCGCCTGGCATGCGTGCAGCCCGGGTTTGATCCTCAGCACCACATACAAACAAAGATGTTGTGTCTACCAAGAACTAAAAAATAAATATTAAAAAATTCTCTCTCTCTCTCTCTCTCTCTCTCTCTCTCTCTCTCTCTCTCTCTCTAAAAAAAAAAAATCTGCAGAAAGTGAAACAGAAAATAAGGAGGAATGACTGCATAGAATTTGGTTTTGTCTTAAGCAACTATAGAATAGTCAACACACTGTGTGTGTCCTGGCTAGGAGCTCTGTTAAAATGTCTTTGCATATTAAGTTATCTTATCCCCTTACTGGTTCTATGGTATATGTGTTATCATGTCCACTCTACAGAGAAAGAAACTTGGAGAAGGCAAATTGTAACTTGCTCAAAGTCCCAATGGCCAGGTAGTACAGCCTAGAGGCAGTTCAGGGTCACTCTGACTCAGGAATCCTGCACTACCAACTCGGCTCAAAGGAAAAATAAATGTAGGCTTTCATTGGTCTTTTCTGATCTGAAGGTCTTATTGGCTCCTGATCCAAATTCATCTTGAGGGCCATATTCTTAAGTGATGGAAGAATGTTAGACTCCTTGAGTAACACAGGCTTTTGCAGTTATCACAACAACCTGTTTTGTCACTTCCCTTTACATCTAACAATTATTAGCATGATTCTTAATGTAAATGTTATTTGTCTCCTCTGCTAGAATGTGAACTCCAGTAAGGGCAGAGCCTTTGTCTCAGCTGCTTGATGAGGGTTAGAACAATTCTGGTCACGTAGTATATGCAATAGCAGGGATTATAGATAGATAGACATAAGTACATACATGTATAAGTGCATATGTAAGTATATACATATAGATTTGTTATGCATAAATACATATATATGTATATATGTATATTTGTTGGGTAGATAAACAGTGATGCAGGGCTGCTGTGTAGGGCCATAAAAAGCAGTTTATAGACTATCTGCAGAATTTTAGGCCAAGAATACTTGGGGTTTTTTTTACTCTTAATGGATTCAACACTTTATTCTTGGAACATTGGCCTTCTTTCCCAGACATTGTTTATAGCTTGGGGAAATGGCCTCTTCCATCAGTACAAACACCAGCTGTGATTTGCATTTTCTATTTGGCTTCTTAGATGCTGTTTGAGAAATTTCAATTGAATGTTATAGCCATTCTTAAAACACTAACCTGGGAAATGATTTAATCCAGCAGATTCCATGGAGAGCCTCTCTTACATGCCCTCCTCTCTCCAACCATCCTCTGCCAACTCCCTTCATACTGCCCATGCTGCCAGCTCCTCCTTGCCAAGAGATGAACCAAACACTAATACCATAGCCACTGAGGAAACCAGAAGTGAGTCAGAGTTCCTCTTCCTTCCTGATTATCTGGTTCTGTCCAACTGTGAGACTGGAAGACTGCACCATGCCAGGTATGCTTACACCTGGGCCTCTGAGCCCTATCTCCTAGTATGCTGTCCTCTGTTCACAGAGCCCACACTGCCTTCTCCTGCAGAATCTGTCTCTGAGATATACTCAATGTGCCTTCAAATCAGTCTGTTTAGTGGAAGTGTTTTCTAGTGGGTGTGTCTGCTCTCACCTCTCTTCTTGCCAGTGCTAAGGTACAGATCACTATCAGCCACTATGAAAGATGAAGCATGCCAGATACTAAACAAAATGACTCATACATTTCAGCATTGTGGCTTTCATTTCTAACCTTACATTTTCATATGTATCTGATGCTTACAGGATGAAAAAAATAATAAACTTTTTTTTTTTGCAACGAAGTGTTGCTGCAAAAAAACTGAGCATTTTAGAGGGAATGTAGCTCTACAAGTAGAACAAAAGCTGGTATTGGAGGAGTGGGAATGAGGCTAGCATGGGTTTTGTGGTGGGTGGTTGGCTACATTTCAGTCAAACTTAACATGTTTTTCTTCCCTTAGTCTTCCCACCAGATGTGATAGCTGGTCAAACTCAGACCGCTCACTGGAACAGACTTCATTTGATGATGTTTTTGTTGATGGCCTGCAGCCACTACCCTCCAGTAACTTGGTCCATCTCTCACGCCATGGGAATGGATCTCAGGAGGCATCTTCCATGAGGTCCCAGGCTATTATGATCTGGAATAGAGAAATCAATGGGCCTTCCAGGGACCACTTGTCTTCTTCCTCATTGCTGGAAACATCCTTAAATTCCACCATTCAGGTAGAAAAAAGCCAACTTTCCTTGCCCTGCGCAGCAAAACAACTAGATGTATCCAACACTCCACCTCCCCGCCCTCCTAAACCAAGCCATTTCTCTGAACGGCGCCAAGAGGAGCAGCACCTGTGGAGTGGGCACAGCACCAGCAAGAAACCAGAATGCACTCTTGTGCCAAGAAGAATCTCTCTTTCTGGTTTAGACCACATGAGAACCTGGAAAGGTAAGAGTCAGATCCTAAGATTCAGGTACAGAGAAAAATTTGGACTTCCCTGCCTGGATCCTTGTCACACCTTGTGTCCATATGAGGACTTTTCCCATTTTCCTTGCTCAAACCAGTCTTATCTCCTAATGGAGACCTTGGAGGAAGTGCACAGCTGGAGGGCAGCACTGTCCTGATTCTGGGTCCCCGACCTCCTCCTTTGAATTTGGCTTCCAGAGATATTTAGATTGTCATAAAAGATAAAAAAAAAAAAAGCTGGAGCCCTGGTCCCTTGAGATTGGCTTGCCTATGTGAGTCCTTGACCATGTAGTAGGCCTTCCACCTGAGACTGAGCTTCTGATGTTTGTTTGGGTCACTTGGGTACACACTTGGGGTCTCTGTAGCCTTCAGAAGGTGCTCAATGCAAGTCCACACAGAATCCTCAATGTGGCTTTTTGGTACCTCTTCTTTACTAGCTTCTCTGGATTTCTTCATCTTCCTGCATGAACTGACCAACCTAAACCTTTCCTTCATGTCAGCCCATCTCTCAGACAGACAACAAAAACTAACTCTCACTCTTTCTCTCCATTTATCCAAATATAATCACCCACACACCACACTATCTACCAAGGCTATGTTTTAAAGGAATTACAGAGAGTTCAAAGAATGCAAATTCATTTTGAAATCTCTCATTCTGACTGAGGACGTAAGTCACTCTGACACAGACCTCCTTCAGGGTTCCTAGAGATGTGATCATTACACAGTTCACTTCCTTCTGACAATGCCTGTTAAATGGATATATGCCAATCACACAACAGGTCTTAATGTGCTAATGTGTGAACAGTGACAAAAGTAAAAATGAAAGAATAGGTAAGCATATGTTATAATGTGAAATGAATAAAGTCAGTAGAATAATGGAGTATGAAAATGAACCAATAGTCTGAGATTTAAGAATAAAATGAAGTAATTTGATATGTCAGTATGAACACAAATAGCTAGGTTGTGTTCTTTTACATGACAGCAAACAAAGATTAAAACTAATTAAAATAGGATTTTGACCATGAAACAAACACCAAAACAACAGGGATGAGTAAAAGCAGGGGAACGTGTAAAGCTTATTGTTCTACCTCTCTGATGCTGAGTACAGGGCCCTGGGGTGTACAGGGACTTAGATTCTAATTTCAATTGATGTTTTCCTGCAGTTCTCACCAGTCTGACTTGTTTCTTGCAGCTGAGATAGAATGCCAATCCTTAAGACACCGAGACAAGCGGCTTAGTTTAAATCTGGTAAGTTTGACACTTGGGTTCCTTTAAGACTCAATTTAATCAAAAGTAGCCTGACTCATATATGATCCTTTTTTTTTCTTTTTCTTTTTTTGTGGTGCTAGGGATTGACCCCAGGGCCTTGTGCATGCGAGGGAAACTCTCTACCAACTGAGCTATATCCCCAGTCCAATATATGTTCCTTTCAATTCTTTTGATATTCAGCAATCTGAATCTCTGAGAACCTTTCTAGTCTCTCTTTAAGACTTGAACTGGTTTGGGAACTCCTGAACTCTGTGTTCCATAAGGGCTCTGATGTTTTAAATTAAAATATCATACCAAAAATATTTGTATGAATTCATAACTCTCAGTCTTCCACCATCAGATCTAGGAGATTATCACACATTAGGTCCAGAGGCAGATCTTTGGGTAGAGGCTTTTCTAACTTTCCTGAGGAAGTTCAGAGTCATTCTTGGGTAATCTGAAACTAAAACCATATGCAAAGCCTTGATGTCCACTGGTGGTGGTTTCCATGACCTGTTTTCTTGCAGCCCTGCAGGTTCTCCCTGATGTATCCCCCAGCTTCAACCAGTGCCGAAGACAGCTATGTGCCCATGAGCCCCCAGGCCATTGCCTCTGGTCTTGGACCCCATTGCAGCCAGGATGACTACATCCCTATGAGCTCAGGAAGCATCTCAAGCCCACTGCCTGAGCTACCTGCAGACTTAGAGCCTCCACCAGTGAATAGAGATCTCAAACCTCAGAGGAAACGTAAGGCACTTAAACAGGTCTGCTGTGTAAAAAAGGGGAGCAAGGTCCTTCCTAACTTTTCTTGGGAAGGAAGCACTAGAAAAACCATCTCAGAGAGCTGCAAAACATAAGGATATGAAAGAAATGGCTGGTATAGAATGGGGAGATTGGGGGCACCTGCTGCTGAAGATTGTCATGATAAAAGAAATCAGAGAAATTGTAGGTACTGTGGACCAGCAAATGCATCCTACAAAGCTAATTCATTCCAGAGAGCTCATCTTTGCCTGTTTCCCTAATAAAGTCCCAGGGATATGTGATGATGGGTCTGAATGGAACCCACCTGACATCTCCACATTCATGCAACACTAAATGTAATAACAGTACCAGCCTTATGGAAGGCAGCCAAGAATGACCTTTGACACCAATTCCTTAATATCCTTCATGGTCAAATATTATTTATCACTCACTGTTCTGTGTATGCCCATCAGCACAGGTAATTGGGGATGGGAGAGAACTTCTATAATTATCAGACTGACTCCTGTGTGCACAGGACACCTTGTAGCTCCTGTATGAATATAGCAGCCTCTCTGCTTTGCTCAGCAGCATGGACAGACAGAAAGATAGGAGATAGAAAGAGAAAAGGCAGGGTGAAGTAATTTCAGTCTTACCCACCCTCACCTTCCCAGTAGATTATGTGATTTTAAGAAATCATTCCGTGCAATCACTCTGAGGTCTGATATTCTATCTGGTCTGCTCATACCTTTCATTGCTTTTGAGTAAAACTATCACTTCAGGTGGCCATGCCCAAAGCTGCTAACTAAGGTTCCTACTCATGCCTTCTCTGTTCCAGTCAGACACACTTGAGTCTGAGTCAGACCACATTTGCACTTTTCACAGCATTGGCCATGGGTACAACACTGTGCCTGGGGAGGATGCAAAGATGAGAGGCAGATATGTAAAAACCATCTGGAGGGAAAAGCAGAATTATGAAGTCAGTACTAAATAGGAGAACAGACCCTGTCTTATGAGGTACAGAGGAAATAGCCTGTCCATTCTGGCCAGAAACAATTTCACAGGGACTTGTAACTTGAAAGTATGTATTATTGTTTTGCTCAATTAATTTTCTATAGCAGTGCCATTGACCAGAACTATCTGTGATAATGCAAACATTGCTATTGAACATTTGCAATGAGAATGGTGAGGCAGAGGAACTGAATTTTATTTTTATTAAATTTCAATAAATTTATATATATTGTGGTGTAAATAACCATGCATGGCTGCTGGTCACTATTTTCAGCAGTACAATCATATAGAGAATGGCAGAAAGAAGATGTTTGATAGGCTTAGGATTGGATATTTAGCAGGTAGGTGCAAAGATAGACAGCTGGGCCAGGAGGGGTTGGTTCTGGGATGAACTTTGCACCCAGGTGGGAAAGGGCAAGTGGTGAAGCCAGGAGATAGCTGGTTGGTGAACCCAATACCTAGGTGTCATGCTGCCAGGAGAGACCTTCCCCACAGGGACTTCATGACTCATGTAAACTTTCCAGCCCAGACCATTTGCTAGGTAGCAGTCCTTACTCACATGGAGTCAGAGAAGAGGAAGATGGTGAAATTCACAATCACTATCAGTGCTTTCTCTTGGCAAGTTTGGATCTGCTGTGCCAGGAAAACAAAATGTCATGGTTTTACACTCTTTGGATTATGGCTTTGAATTTCTAAGAACTAACCTTACTGTGTATTGTCTTGTAGCACGACCACCTCCCCTGGACCTGAGAAACCTCTCCACCATCCGGGAACACACATCTTTAACCAGGACCCACACCGTGCCTTGGTAAACCACTGATTGTTAAAGGAGCCCAGACATATCCAAACTTAATTAGGTTTCTTATTGTTGAAGCCCATTTGATCTTGCCTAAGCTAAAGGACAACCTGGTTTATTATCAAGAGCTAAAGATGATTTACGTATCACAAAGGAAGGAGTATGACTGAGTTTCTTGGGATATTGGAATCAGGAATTGGAGTGCTATTGAGAACTCAAGGCATCTTCTCTTTTCTCTCACATTTACCTCTCCATTCATATCTGCTTATCTCTTTGTCTTTGTAGAGCTATTTTCTTTGTTGCATAATTTCTATGGCTAAAGATAGTGGTACTATAGCCCCTGAGCTTATTTATATGCCTCAATTCCAGTGCTAACACAGATGAGCTCTTTATCAATATCAAGTCAGATTTTGTGAGAGGACAGAATTATGTTGCCCAGCCAAAGTGGAATCAGTTATGGCCCAGGGGGCAGAGCCAGTACTACCAGCTGAACTTCCAGAAGTTTAACTTTGTGAGTGGTTCACAGGTTGGATAGACAAGCTCAAAAATGTATCTGTACCTTTTATGAGTTGAATTTTCAGAGTCCTGAGGCTAGCCCTACGGTTTCCTAGTTCACTCTAAATGCCATAAGACAATCACTTTGTGAATCAGAATTGCACAGGGAGGTGTATTTCCAGGCAAAACTTCAGAGACAGCTTGTGCTTCTGACTCAGGAGTAGAATTGAAGGTGATTTACAGTTCTTGTTATCCTATCAAAAAGGAATGGCAACACTTTCTTACTTTTCCTAGTTTCTTTGGAAACAAAAGGGTCACAGAGAAGTATTTTTTGCAAAATGATATGATGCCTTGGTCTGTTTCTAGTAAGTTCATGACCTATGTCATATGGAGGTCCTGGGAAAAAGCAAGTGGGAGCCATTTGCTCCACAAGTGGGACAGAGCTGCTGCCACAGTCTCTGTTTCTTTAGGAACTGCTTGGGCCGGAAGGAAATTGTGTCTGGAAGGGGAAGACTGAAGCCCCATGGGGCCATGTCAGTTCCTGGCTGCCTTTCAGAGCAGCTGTAAGACATTGCTTTGACCTCATCTGTATTTTTCTTCTTAGCAATCGAACCAGCTTTCTCTCTCCAGAAAGAAATGGTATTAATCCTACAAGATTTTTTGCCAGTCCTGTTTCCAGAGAGGAGGAAGAAAACTACATCCAAATGGTAATCCTATATTTTCACATTCTTTTACTTATCCCAGTGTATATACTCTTGTGAGTTTATTATAAAGAAAACACATCCCTCAGAAATCTCTGCAAACATAAAACAATTACTTGATTGTAAAACCATGTCACAACTTTTCTAGATTGGAAACAAATCAATTTGAAGCTTTTTTTTAAATCTCTGCAATATTCAGCTAATCATACTATTTTAAAGCCACACTATTCAGAAGAATGTAGGGTTCAGGTCTGTATTATGGGGAAAGGAAGATGCTAGCAATTTCTTTCACCAGGGATGTGGGTGTCATGGTTGAATCCAATAGGTTGGTTTGTGATCCCCTGGATGTCAGAGTCTAGGCTGTAAAATACAAATAGTACATGCTTCCTTTTATTAGAACACCTGCCTCCAAATCTTCCTGGTGTGTTGTAGCCCCTAGAGACTCTCCTCTATAGGGTATTTCCATAGTCCTGGGTGGATAGAGACCTGACATCTCTATCTTTTGATTAACCCCACAATTCAAGAGTTACAATGTCTCCCTTTTGCCCTATTGTCTCTTCTGTTCTCTTCACCTTGGGGTCTATTGAGAGTGTGGGGTTTTGAAGATGCTTTTAGTACCTCTGGCTATTAATGGACACTTTAATAACAATTGTGCCCATTCTGCAATTTGAAAATGTAGGGAACTCTAGAGAGAACTTTTGTATGAACTATGAAATTAAAATGAATTATTGGTACATTATAATTATACATAACACTGTGATTCATTGTATTATATTCACACATGCACATAACATAATTTGCTCAATTTCATTCCCTAGTACTTTTTCTTTCCCTATCCTCCTCCCTACCCTGGGTCCCCTTCTTCTTCTCTATTGGTATCCATTCTATTTTCATGATATCCCTCTTTTCCCCTTTGTTTTTTCCCTATCTTCTCCATATGAAAGAAAACATATGACCCTTTAATTTCTGAGTATGGCTTATTTCTCTTACCATAATGTTCTCCAGTTCTATCCATTTTCCTGCAAATGACACAATTTCATTATTTTTATATAGCTGAGTAATATTCCATGGTGTATATACACCACATTTTCTTTATTCATTCATCTGTTGACAGGCACCTAGGATAATTCCATATCTTGATTATTATGGATTCTGCTGCTATGAACATTGGTATGCATATATCACTATATCATGCTGATTTTAGTTCTTTTGGATAAATACCCAGGAGTGGAGTAGCTGGATCAGATGGTAGTTTCATTCCTAGTCTACTGATGAATTTCTATATAGCTTTCCAGAGTGGTTATACTAGTTTGCAGCCCTACCAATAATGTAAGTGTACTAGTGTACCTTTTCCTCCACATTCTAACCTGAAATTATTATTTTTCTTCTTCCTCCTCCTCTTCCTCCTCTTCCTCCTTCTATTCTTTCTCTTCTTCTTCTTCCTCTTCTCCTCTTTCTTCTCCTCCTCCTCCTCCTCTTCCTTCAATTTAACCCAGGGGTACTTAAGCACTGAGCCATATCCTCAGCTCTTTTTTAAAAATATTTTTTAGTTGTAGATGGACACAATATCTTTATTTATTTTTATGTGGTGCCGAGAATTGAAAACCAGTCATTGCCTCACACATGCAAGGCAAGCACTCTACCACTGAGCCACAACCCCAGCCCTTCTCAGCCCTTTTTATTATATTTTATTTTGAGACAGAGTCTCAGTTACTAAGGACCTTATTAAGTTGCTGTGGCTAGCTTTGAACTTGTGATCCCCCTAATCTCAGCCCCTTGGGTTACAGGCATGTGCCACCATGCCCAGCTTGTTATTTGTATTCTTGATGATCGCCATTCTAAGTGGTTTTATTTTCTAAGCTTTAGGAGTCTTACTGAGGAAGTCAGTGCCTGTACCCATATCTTGGAGTATTGACCCTGTGTTTTCTTCTAACATTTGCAGGGTTTCTGATCTAATTCCTGTCTTTGAATCACTTTGAGTTGACTTTTATGCAGGGTGACAGGTATGGATCTAATATCATTTTTCCATATATACATATCTGGCTTTCCCAGCATTTGCTAAGAAAGCTGTTTTTTTTTTCTCTACTGTATGTTTTTGGCTTCTTTGTCAGGATCAGATAACTTCATCTGTGTGGGTTTGTCTCTGAAACTTCTATTCTATTCCATTGATCTACATGCATGTTTTTATTCCAGAACCATGCAATTTTCATTACTTATAGCTCTCTAGTATAATTTCAAGCTGGGAAATATGTTGCCTGAAGCATTCATCATACTGCTCAGAATTACTTTGACCATTCTGGGACTTTTATTCTTCCATATGAACTTTTTTTTGTTGTTTTTGGTACCAGGGATTGAACCCAAGGGTGCTTAACCACAGTGCTACATCCCCAGCTCTTTTTATTTTTTATTTTGAGACAGCATCTCAAAGTTGCTTTGGGCCTTGCTAAGCTGCTGAGGCTGGCTTTGAACTTGCAATTCTCCTGCCTCAGCCTCCTGAGCCACTAGGATTATAGGCATGCACCACTGCAACCAGCTTCCATATGAATTTATTTTTAAATATATTTTAATTGCAGACAGACACAATACCTTTATTTATTTATTTATTTTCATGTGGTTCTGAGGATTGAACCCAGGGCCTAACATTTGCTAGGCAAGTGCTCTACTGCTGAGCCTGCATATGAATTTAAAGACTATTTTTCCTAGTTCTGTTGAAGAATGCCATTAGTATCTTGATGGAGATTGGACTGAATCTATATATCACTTTTGGTAATAGGTTCATTTTAATAATATTAATTCTGCCTATCCAAGAGCATGAGAGATTTTTCAGTATCCTCACATCTTCTTCAATTTCTTTCTTCCATGTTCTATAATATTCATTGTAGAGGTATTTTGCCTTCTTGTTAGAATCATTCTGAAGTATTTTTTTGAGGCTATTGTGAATGGAATTGTTTTCCTGATTTCTTTCTCAGCAGATTCATTACTGGAGTATAAGAAAGATGTTATTTTGTATCCTGCTACTTTATTGAGTTTCTTTAGCAGCTGTAGAAGTCTTCTGATAGAATTTCTTGTGGCAAAAGTCTACAATCATTTCATCTGTAAACAGTGATAATTTGATATGTTAACTTTTTGTTGCTCAGACCAAAATACCTGACAAGGACAACTTAGAAGAAGAAAAGTTTATTTCAGCTTGTGGTTTCAGAGGTTCAGTCCATGGTTGAGTGATTTCATTGCTCTGGGTCCAAGGTAAGGCAGGACCTCATGGTAGAAGAGTGTGGCACAGTACTGTGGCTCTGCTTGTGGTGGCCAGAAAGCAGAGAGAGTGGGTAAGGGGAAGCAGAGAAGACACAACTTTCTAAGGTGTTCTAGTCATCTTTTTTACTGCTGTGACCAAAAGTACCAAAAAGAACAGTGTAGAGGAGGAAACATTTATTTGGGGCTCACAATTTCAGAGGTCTGAGTCCATAGATGGCTGATTGTTGCTCTGGGCTGAGAGCATCATGGCAGAAGAGTGTGGTGGAGCAAAGCTGCTCAAAACATGGCAACCAGGAAATAGAGAGATCTTCTCACCATGGACAAAATGCCCTAAAGGCACTCTCCCAGGGACCCACCTCCTCTATCCACACTCTATGTCCTTAACAGATACCACCCAGGTAATCCCTATCAGTGGATTAATTTACTGATTAGGTTAAAGCTGTTGTGACCTAATCATTTCACCTCTAAACCTTCTTGCATTGTCCTACATATGAGCTTTGAGGGGGGAACGTTTCATATGTAAACCATTTCATAGGACATACCCCCAGTGACCTACCTCCTCTAGCCACACCCTACCTGCTTGCAGTTACCATCCAGTTACTTCATTCAAACTAGGATGGACTGATTAGGCTACAGCTCTCATAATCTAATCATTTCACCTCTAAATATTCCTGCATTATTAATATCAGGAGCTTTGGGGAGACATCTCATATTCAAGCCATAGCATTTGAATTCTTCCTTTCCTATTTGTTTCCTTTTACTTCCTTCTCTTGCCTAAGTATTCTGGCTAAAACTTCAAGTACTATATTGAATATAAGTGGTGATGGTAGACATCCTTGTCTTGTCCCAGATTTTAAAGAAAATGCTGTCAGTTTTTTTTCCCATTCATTATGATATTGGCTTTGGGTTTTTCATTTATAGCTTTTATGATATTGAGGTAAGTTTTTTCTATCCCTAGTTTCTTCATTGATTTTATCATGAATTGTTACTGAATTTTGTAAAAGACTTTTTGTGAATCTATTGCGATGATCATGTGATTTTTGTCCTTAATTCTATTTATGTAATGAATTACACATATTGATTTGCATATGACAAATCTTCTTTTCATCCCTGGGATAAAACCAACTTGATTATGGTATAAGATCTTCTTAATGTGTTTTTGGAAGCAGGTTGCTAATATTTTATTAAGGATATTTGTGTCTATGTTCATCAGGAGTACTGGTCTGTAGTTTTCTTTACTTGATGTATTTTTAATGGGATTTCATATTAGGGTGAAACTGATTTGATAGAATGAATTTGGAAATGTTCCCTCTTTTTCTAATTCATGGAATAGTAACAGTAGGATTCACATTAGCTCCTTTTAAAGGTTTTATAGAACTCAGCTGAGAATCTATCTGGTCCCAGATTTTCTTTGTTGGGAGATATTTTTTATTACTGTGTCAATCTTATTTTTTGATATTTCTCTGTTTAGGTTTTGTGTATCCTCTCAGTTCAATTTGGGTAGGTCTTATGTGTCTAGAAATTTGTTAGTAGCTTTTACATTTTCACATCATTTTAAGCTTTCACCACTTTCCCCCTTTCTCTGTCTCTGATGGAGAGTGCTGGGACTTTTTTCCACATTATTTCAGCTCACCGTATCTGAGCTTATTTTCTGCTCAAACTTTAAGGTTGTTTTTTTTTTTTTTTTTGACAGCATAACCTGTTTATCTGTGTGTGTGTGTGTGTGTGTGTGTGTGTGTGGTGCTGGAAATTGAACCTAGGGCCTTGTGCATGCTTGTCAAGCACTCTTCCAACTGAGCTACATCCCTAGCAGAACCTGTTTATCTTAAGGTCAGTGGGAGAATTTCTTTTGGCTCATTAGGGAAGAGCTTCCCCTTCCTCACTTACTACCATGCACACAAACTGCTGTCATCTATTCCTTTTTAATTTTCTTTATCTTCTGGAAACTGATATTGTTGGCTTTCACAAGGTTGTTAGTTCTCTGAGTTGCCTGTGATCATTTTCCAACAGTCTCCCTACTTCAATGATCTACTACAGAGCTGTTGATTTAATTAAGTCTCATATAGCTGCTGTGATATTGTGGGTTCCTATGACCTACCATTTGTTCTCCATCTGAACTATGAAATTTTGAAAAAAAAATCTTAGAAGGAAGATATTCAAAGCACTATGGGTGTATGCTCATCAGAAGACAATCCTATCCACCTATACATAAAGATAAAGGGTAATTGGACACTTAAAAATGATACTCTCCAGAAATAAATAATTAAATGGTTTATTTTGCCTTTTTATTTGATAAAATTGTGTTGTAAGTACACTTAACTATATGCAGATGTAAATGACTCATCTACAAATTTGATATGTTCTTCTCAATATTTTTCACACTTAGTAATGGCCCTTGGGAAACTTCCACAAGAAGACACTCCTGTAAATGATGCTGAACAGCTGTGCTTTATCTCCAGAGAATAGAAAAGGGTAGTGATCCTATAACCTATTCGAAAAAACGAGTACAGACTCATTCCAGATACAAGCAGTTTACTTTTGTTCTTTGCAGTTGTGAGAAAGACCTGTGTTTCATTAACAATGCAGTTTCAAATTCCTTGCTTGCTTGAGTTTGTAATCACTGGTCAATGGCTGGCTGCATGCATTATTAGGCAATAGGACAGAGCAGGTGAAGAGCCAGGAACACTAACTGAAGGTAGTTTGGAGGGAATCACCATAAAAAAATTTGAAAAACTATCTTATCTCAACAATTCCTTTTTTAATTTTTTTTTAGTTCTTGGCGGACACAACATCTTTGTTGGTATGTGGTGCTGAGGATCGAACTGGCCGCACACATGCCAGGCGAGCACACTACCGCTTGAGCCACAACCCCAGCCCAATCATCAATTCCTTTTTATAAAATCAGTAATAAGATTGTGTCAAGTGACTTTCATTTACAGTTTCCCATGTGCCACACAGCAGCTTATACAGTATTTATTTTTATTTTGCACATAATCATATGCATTTTTGAGGTAAAGTTCTGATTTGATTGTAAAAATTAAGGTCAGAGACTAAAATACAACTTTTGTTTTATTGCTATACAAGATGTACTGTATATTCTTGTGCTGGAAGCTTTGCATTACTTTGACCAAAATACCTGACAAGAACAACTTATAAGAGAAGAGGTTTCTTTTAGCTCACAGTTTCGGACGTCTCCGTCCATGGTTGGGCATCTTTATTGCTTGGGGATGAGGCAGAACATCATTGCAGAAGGGTGTGGCAGAGGAAAGGTGCTCAGTTCATGACAGGTAAGAAGGAGAGGGATAGCAGAGAAAAGATAAACCCTTTCAGGCATATTTCTAGTGACCTACTTCCTTTATCTAGGGTCCACCTCCCAGTAGTTGATCCAGCTATCAATGGATTAATTAATAGATTAATAATTAATAGATTAATTAATAGAGCCCTCATGATCCAATCATTGCTTAGAAGTCTTGCTTCTGCATCTTAGTGCAATGAGGTTAAAAGCATGACCATGCTTTTAACACATGAGATTGGGGGGATATTCAAGATCCAAGCCATAACAATCCTTCTATAAATGTTTATAAACTTATAGAAAATTTAAAAGAGCAAAGCATAATTTTAATTTGTGCAATTTCTCCTCTATCAATTTTTCAATCCCTATAATTTCAACAGTTTTGTAAGAGCTTTATAGTTGAATTCTAGACTCTTAAATCTCACATTATTATTACAGTTTTATAATACTTCTAAGATTTTAAATCTGTGCAATTTACTGTCTTGGTGTATAGTTCTCTGTATATGTAAATTTGTGTAACCACCACAATCATGACACATAGTAGTTCCATCACCTCAAAATACTCCTTTATGCTACACCCTCCCCCTACCCTTAACCCCTGATAACTGCTGATCTGTCCTTCATTCCTATCATTTTGTCTTTTCAAGAATGCCACAAGAATTGATTCATTGGGCTGGGGATGTGGCTCAAGTGGTAACGCTCTGGTCTGGCATGTGCAGGGCGCTGGGTTCGATTCTCAGCACCACATAAAAATAAATACAGATGTTGTGTCCACTGAAAACTGAAACATAAATATTTAAAAATTCTCTCTTTTTTAAAAAAAGAATAGAATTATATAAGTTTCACTTATTTTACTCAGAATAATTCATCCAAATTTGAAATTTATCCAAATTTGTATATGTGTCAGTACTTCCTTCTGTTTTATTACTGAGTAATATTTCATTGTATGCATGTACCACATTTTATCCAATTATACACTAAGGGATAAATCCATTGTTTTGAGTTTGGGGACAATTAGAACCATCATGAATATTCTTTTACAGTTTTTAAAATATTTTTACTCTAGCAAAACATACAGAACATAAATTTTTCTGTTTTAACCATTTTTAGGTATGAAATTTAGTGGCAATAAATATATTCATAAGTTGTATAACTATCACCACTATCCATTTTGAGAACTTTTAAATTATCTCAAGCATAAACTCTGTAAACCCATTAAACAGTAACTTTCCCCCTCCTCTCTACTATTTTCTGTCTCTGAATTGGCCTATTGTAGGGCCCTCATAAAAGTAGAATGATACAATATTTGTACCTTTGTGTCTGCCTTCTTTTATTTAGCATAGTGTTAAGATTCACCTTCATTGTGGCATATATCAGAATTTAATTCCTTAAGACTAAATAATGTGATAATTGATAATATGGATTATATCACATGTGTTTATCCACTTATCTACTGATGGAAATTTAATTCATTTTGCCTTCTGGCTATTGTGAATAACGATGCTATGAACATGGGTATACTTGTTCTTAGTTGAGTTCCTATTTTTGATTCTTTTGAAAATATACTTAGAAGTGGAATTGTTGGATCATATAGTAATTCTGTTTTTTGAAAGGATGAACAAACTTGCCTTCCACAATATCTACACCATTGTATATTTCTACCAACAATAAACAAGTGTTCCAATTTTTCCACATCCTCACCAACACTTGTTATTTCCCCATTTTTCATAATAACCATTCTAATGGATGTGAAGTATTATGTCATTGTTGTTCATTCACTTTTTCCTAATCACTGGTGAGCTTAAGCATCTTTCCATGTCTTTATTGGCCATTTATTTATCTTTGGAGAAATGTGTTTGAGTACTATTTTAGCTACTTTATTCATTGCTGTGACCAAAAGACCTGACAAGAACCATGTAAGGTAAGAAAAGTTTATTTGGGGCTCACGATTTCAGAGATCTTAGTCCATACATGGCCAATTCTGTTGCTCTGGGCTGAAGGTGAGGTGGAACATCATGGCAGGAGGGTGTGGTAGAAGAAAGCAGCTCAGCTCATGGCAACCAGAAAGCAGAGAGAGTGCCCCTCATCATCCAGGGACCACCTCCTCCAGTCACACCCTACTTGCTTGTGGTTACCACCCAGTTAATCCCTATCAGTGGTTTAAGTGCTGATTAGGTTAAAGCTCTCATAAGCTAATCATTTCACCTCTGAATGCTCTTGCATATTCTCACACATGGGTTTTCTGGGGACACCTAATATCCAAACCATAATAAGTATTTTGCTTATTTTTTAATTAGGTTGTTTGTTTTTGTTGTTGTTGAGGTGTAGGAATTTTTATGTATTATGAATATTAAACCCTTATCATCTGTACAATTTTCAATATTTTCCTTATTCTGTGAGTTGTCTTCTTATTCTCTTTACAGTGTCCTTTGATGTATAAAAGTTCATAAAAATTAATTTTTATGAACTCATATTTATCTTTTTTCTTTTATTGCCTTGCTTTTGGTGTCACATCAATGAAATCATTGCCAAAGCCAATGTTATAAAGATTTTTCCAAATTTTGTCTAAAAATTTTATATTTTTAGCTTTCATGTTTAGATCTTTGATCTTTTTTGACTTGATTTTTGTATATGGTATAAGGTTAGAGTCCAATTTTATCCTTTTGACTGTGGACTTTTTGTTTCCCTCATACCATTTGTTGAAAAGAGCATACTTTCCTCATTGAATGGTCTTGATGCCCTTATGAAAATCAATTGACTGCATTTGCAAGGAGGGTTTATTTGTGGACTGTATAACATTCCATTGGTTTACATATTTATATTTATGCCAGTACTATGCTATTTTCACTACTATTGTTTTGTAGTAAGTTTTGAAATAAGAAAGTATGAGACTTCAAACTTCATTTTTGTTTTTCAAGATTGATTTGGCTATTTGGCTTTAAGATTCCATGTGAATTTTATGGTAGATTTTAATATTTCTGCAAAAAATTCCATTGGTATTCTGATATGGAATATTTTCAATCTGCAAATTATTTTGGGTGATCTTATAATCTTAACAACATTAAGTCTTCCAGTCAATGAACATAGCTGTTTTTCCATTTAGTTATGTCTTCTCTGTTTTCCTTCAGTAGCATCTTTGTAATTTTCAACATAGAAATCTTTGTCTCCTTAGCTACATTTATTTTTAAGAATAAGTATAAATTATAGGCCAATCTTGCTCATTGTAGAGATTTAAAAATTATAAAAAGAATATGTTCAACCAAATATTTATACACAAATGTTCATAGCAGCATTTTCCATAACCAGAAAATGAAAATGACCTACACTTTCATCAACTGGTTAATTCCATATGATAGAAGTTTATACAGCCATAAAAAGAAATGAAGTATTGATTCCTGAAACAATGTGATTTATCCTTGAAAACAATATGCTGAATAAAAGAAGTCAATTACAAAAGGCCACATATTGTATGATTCCATTTATATGAAATGTTTAGTTTGGCAAATATATATAGAGATTGAAATTAAATTAATGTGGTGACCTAAAGCTGGAGAAGATGAAGTATATTATTACCAATATTCTCAGAGGAATGAGCTTTATAACCATAAACCAGGAGAACCTATTAAATCAAGTGAGTACATGCACTAATTAAAGGAGGAAATGATACTGTTATCTTACTAGATGCAGAAAAAAAGCATTTGAGAGAACTGTTCATAAAAATAATCTATTAGTAAACAAGGAATAGGACTTTTCCTACATCTCATAAAAAGGAGTCTTATAGAATCTATAGTAGGTATCATACTGAATGATTAAATACTAAAAATCTTTCCTTTAAAATCAGATGCAAAACAAGGATGACCTTTTTTGTGGTGCTAGGGGTGGAACCCATGGCCTGATAAAAACTAGCCAAGTGTTGTATCCCTGAGCTACACCTCATCCCAAGGAAAACCTCTTCAACTACTTCCATTCAGCATTGTATATGATAGAGAATAAATTAAAGAACCAAAAGGAAAAATAATTAGAAAGGAAGAAGACTAACAATGATTATTCATAGATAAAGCAATTGTCTACCCAGAGAACCCAAAATAACCTACTTAGGATAAAGCAATTAATTAAATCATAAATAAAGTAATTAACAAAATGATTAGAATTAATGAAATATAAAAGTTGATAGATATAGAATCAATACACAAAAGACAATTGAATGTCTATACAGTGGTAAGAAACAGAAAATTGGATTTAAACAAAATCTACCACCAGGTGTGGTGGCACACTCCTGTAATCCCAGTGGCTCCAGAGGCTGAGGTGGGAGGATCACATGTTCAAAGCCAGCCTCAGCAATGGCGAGGCCCTAAGCAACTCAGTGAGACCCTGTCTCTAAGTAAAATACAAAATAGACCTGAGGATGTGGCTCAGTGGTTGAGTGGCCCTGAGTTCAATTCCCAGTACCAAAAAAAAAAAAATTCTACCATTTACAATAATAACAAATTATAGGTATTTTTAGATAAATCTAAGAAGAGATCAGTGAACAACGTTATAAGCAAAAACATTAAAACTTTATTGGGGGCTGGGGTTGTGGCTCAGCGGTAGAGTGCTTGCCTAGCATGTGCAAGGCCCTGGGTTCAATCCTCAGCACCACATAAAAATAAATAAAACAAAGGTATTGTGTCCATCTACAACTAAAAAATAAATATTTTTTAAAAAACTTCATTGAAAGACTTCAAGGATACTTAAATAAATGGAAAGATAGGCCATGTTCCAGAACAAGAAGATTTAAATATTAAAGACATTATCATATCAAATCCCTAACAGCAGTTTTTGAGAAAATTTAAAGCTGATTTAAAAATGTGTATGTAAAGGGTGATGATTACACAAGACATTCTAGAAGAACAAAATGGATGGAATTTGTCCTGCTCATTAACATCAACAATGATTAACACAAAGTAGGCCTGGCACAAGGATGAATAAGAAAAATGCAAATACTTCAGCACAAAAGCCAAAAACAAACAAAATGAAGCCCAAAATAAAACAGGCAATTCACAGAGGAGAAAATAATAAATTGCCCTTCAACAAATGAAAACATGCCCAAGCTACTTAATAATCAGGGAAATGGAAAAAGAATCAAATCACCATTAGGTATTACTTCACCCACCTCAGACTGGAAAAAGGTTAAAACAGCACTGACAATACCAAATATTTGCCAGGATGGGAAGCAAAAGAGTTTCTTATATACTCCTGGCACCCATGCAAATTGGTGTATCTGCAATCACTCTGGAAAGTAGGTGGGTTTTTTTTTTTTTTGTATTTAATAAGGTTGAAGATGAGTACATCCTATAACCCAGCAATTCTATTCCTGGGTGAATGTCCAAGACTCTCCCACGGGTGCAGAAATGCTCATGGTGACATTGCTTGCAATAGCTCCCAAACTGGGAGCAACTCAAGTATATTTTGGAAGCAGAATGATTAAATAAATCATGCAATGAAATAATCTGTCCTGGTGGAAATGAGTGCAGTGGAGCTAATGCATCGACATGGTTGAGTGTGGACTATATAATTTTGAGCAAAAATTGAAGCCACTGGACATACATAAGGGGCTGGGATTGTAGCTCAGTGGAAGAGTGCTTGCCTAGCATGTGTGAGGACCTGGGTTTGATTCTCAGCACCACATAAAAATAAATAAAATAAAGGTCCATTGACAACTAAAATATTTTTTAAAAAATACATGATAAGGGGCTGAGGCTGTAGCTCAGTGGTAAAGTCCTTGCCTCGCATTTGTGAGACACTGAGTTTGATCCTCAGCACCACATAAAAATAAATAAAGATACTGTGTGTTCATATACAATTAAAAATATACATAAAATATTTTCAAAAAAATACATGATAAGATTCTATTGATAAGATATTCAAAAACAGGAGAAGCTGGACAGTGTGTTAAGGATACTTGCTTGCTCATCAAACTACACTTTGAAAGAAAAGAAGTTGTAAACATAAAATTCACGATAGTGCTTTGCCTGTAGTGGGGAGAAGAGGAAATGGTAGAGGGGAGAGTCACTTCCCTACTATGCTGCTTCTGAAGCTTGGTGGTGAGTTTCACTATAACTGTTTCTTTGAATTGTATAAAGTACCTTTAAATGTATTTGGGATACTTTTACTGGAAGTTTAATAAGTGTAGTTGATCTTATCAAGAGTTAATCCCCAAAATATCATGAGCCTATCAGATCCATAAAGTGAATTCTTTTATGAGGGAATTTTGGCAAACCATTTCCAATAATTATATGGTTTCATATTAAGGCTGAATGGCTATATTGTGTTTGAAATGCCAACTCTCACTCATGTGCAGACAGATTTGTTCAGGTCTTATCAGACCACTCTCTTGTGATCTGGTGGCAGCTACTTGGATGGAGCCACAACTTACCTTCCTCTCTTGACTCATTAACCAGAGTCCTGTAATGTTGTTTCCTAGGAGGAGCACCAAACAGCCAACTCCCTGAGCAGTGGTGCTCTTACCTGGACAAAGAAGTTCAGCCTGGATTATTTGGCCCTGGACTTTAATTCAGCATCATCAGCCCCTGTACAGCAGGTAGGAAGAATTTTATGTCTGAGAATTCCCAGAGAACCTCATTTCTGCTTAGATTTTTCTGATGGCCAAACCATGTGTGTTGTCTTTAGGAGGTCTTAGAAATACAGATGTGTGGGCTGGGGATGTGGCTCAAGTGGTAACGTGCTTGCCTGGCATGCACAGGGTGCTGGGTTCGATCCCCAGCACCACATAAAAATAAAATAAAGATGTTGTGTCCACTAAAAACTAAAAAGTAAATATTAAAAAAGGAATACAGATGTATAATGAAAAATATTGAAAGAACCTTAAACCTTCCTTCCAGAGAGAATGGAATCCTAGTGTATTTCTTTCTAGAGCATGTTTTTTGTGTGCATGTGTGTAAACAGATGTTATATTCATGCTTTTCTAGGATTCATACCCTAGTAGTTATAGAAAATTCATAAGACACAGAGGAGGATGGGCCAGGCATAGCAAGGGCCTGTTTAAGGAACAAGTAACAGGCTAGTATGGCTAGACTTTATGCAGTGATAAAAGGAGCTGTAGTTGACATGGAACCCCTCAGTAAAGGGCCTTGAATTGCCAGGTTGGACTGTTTCAAATCCTTCGGATAGTATTTTCATCTGTAAATTAGGAATCAGAAATAATAACATCTACAATGAGAGCTATTAGGAGGATTGATTGATTAATACCCATAAGTGATCCTAGCCATTAAATAATATACACTTCACAGTTTGAGTCATGGAATGAACTAACAGTGATAGATTGGCAACTAATATATTTGAGTGAGGGATGATCATAATCCCATAATGTGTCTAACAATGTATTATTTGGTGAAAAAAAGCAGCTCACTGAACAGAAAGTACAATATGATTCTCTCTCTCTCTCTCTCTCTCTCTCTCTCTCTGTGTGTGTGTGTGTGTGTGTGTGTGTGTAAGGAAAAACAACTCTGGAAGACCTCCTTCCCCTTTTGCTGAATGAATACCTACTTTTCCACATTTAATATCATTCCAAAAACCTGAACAGATACACAAGAAAAGTTGGTCAGAAGGGTGGGAGCAACAAGTACAAAACGCATGTTAGTCAGTTTAGGCAGAGTAAACAACCCTCAAATTTCAGGTACACACAGGATCAAAGGTTCTTTCAGTTGTTACTCATTAGAAAGCCTATTTCAGGCAGGGATATTGTGTTCCAGGTCATCTACAATACAGGGCTTCTGGCAGAGGAAAAAAAAAAAGAGAGAGAAATTAGAGAATCCCAGAATGCTTTTCTTCTCCTTAGGATTGGCATGTGTCAACTCTATTCGGATTCTATTTGTCCAACCAAATGGCTAAAGTTAAGAGATGTTCACACACATACATCTAGAACATAATGTTTCTGCAGGAAGAGGGAGTAAATAGTACAGTAAAGATTACAGTATAACCTACCACAGAAAGGTAGGCACTATCCTGATTTTTCAAAATTAGATGTAATGAAAACTTTTTGTCCTTCTTCAGAAACTTCTTCTTTCAGAAGAGCAAAGAGTAGACTATGTCCAAGTGGATGAGCAGAAGACACAAGCTCTCCAGAACACCAAGCAGGAGTGGACGGATGAAAGGCAATCCAAAGTGTGAGATGTGTGGGTCTGGGCCAGGTGTGAAACTGGGAAGCTTGGGGTTCAGTTTGCATTTTTTTTTCACTAAAAACACACCAATGGTCAACACAGGTCAAAACCAAGAGAGAATGTGTAGTTTCTGTGGTATTGGCGAGAACTTTTAGGAGGAAAGGATCTGTTTATGCATTGGATGGAAAGGAGAAGCCAGCAGTTTCCTCTCAAGCAGGTATGAAGAGGGCCAACCCACACCCCTTTACCCCCACTTCCAGAGCCTGTGACAGAAGGTCATTTCTCCAGCCTCAGAGATGCTTGCAATGGTTCCACCGTCACAAAAGGAAGAGATGAAGGGTTCCACAACCACAGACTGAGATGTAAAAAATGCCATTAATTCAGGAATGGTAAGAGCAATAAAAACAAGACTTTAGAGAACATTTTTCCAAATATTCTGTTACAAAATTTTCAAATGGAGTATTTGGAGCAAAGATTGGAGCCGGTATTACCGCCAACAGGCTGACATTGTTTGCCTCCAATACCTGAAATTTTGTCTGGTATCCTGTGCTTTGATCAGAACCAAATTATTCTAGTAAAGTGTACCCTGAAGACCATTTTGTCATAGCCCTTGAAGACACAGTTGAGATCAAGCTCAGCAATGGTCACAGAATTTACACCCCTTACTCTTACGACTCTATCAGATCAATCATTTCTGTCCCTAAAGAGATACAATTTGAGTGATGGGCAATGGATCCCAGGCTCCATGATGAACAGCATATCTGATGACACTGGTGGCTATAAAGACATTTGTGTTTAAGCTGCTATTCCATTGCTGTTGGCATTTTCCCAGCATGCTTTCTTATGTATCATCTCATCCCTTCCTTTAAAAGGCCCCAGAAGCTATGCATGGCAGAATCTGTTGCTACTGCCACTTTGAAGAGAAGAAAACTGAGAACTAGAGAAGGGAACACATTGACCAAGATCACTCATGGGGCTAAGATACAGAGTCAAGCTTAGAGTTGTCCAGGCTGCCAATTGCAAACTCATTCCACTATCTTATACTACCTCTGAGGAAATTGACAAAACTGATCATTTGGGGGAACACCTGCAGACAAAAGATGAGCCATCGTCCATCCCCTCTTCCTTTCATAGAGATCTGAGCAAGTGCTCTGATTCTTAAAAGGTATACATGTCCAGGGAGGGGTTCTTTTTGCAATGTTCAATTGAAACTCTACATTTTCAGTAGTTACAATTAGAAATACCTCCTGATGATCTGTCTGAAATTTTGGCCAATTTTCCCTTCTGATTGAAAAATGACAGATCCTGAGACTTTGAACACTCCATAAAATGGGGGCATTGTATCATCTCATCCTCGGTGGATAATGGACCCAGGGAGCCCAGAATGAGGGTCTCAGTTGGGCATGGAATTTTATTTAATACCCCTTCTTAATCCTTCTGAGAATCTAGAGCCATAATACATATCTGAACAATGAGGAACTAAACAGATACTGTATAAGGATTGATCAAATAGGAAGCAAACACACTGCAGTTGGTGCAGTTGTAGGCTTTACCACAGGATTTCAGGGTTTCAACTGACTGAACGGTAAGAAAATATGTAAGTCTTGTTTTTTCAGACCATACAAGAAGTCACTTTGATTTTCATAGCAGTAGATTCTGGTGACATCATTTTCCTTGTGTTGTAAAGCAGGGAAAATTGCCAAGTACTTTAAATTGAGACCAGGGTCCTTAATGAACCTAGACAAAGCAAGGAGAAGGCTCCCCAGTCCTTGCATCTTACAGCCACCTCCATATCACAACAAAACATAGGCCAGAGCCTGAAAGGAGCTGCCTTCTTCCTCATGTGTCTGACAAAAAAAATCACAGAGTTGCAGGAAAAGAACCAGGGCTACAGATTGCCATTTCCTGTAGATGGTAGCTTTATGGGGTGGGGGGGGGGGAGATTGTGTTTGGATCTTTAATTACCTGGAAAAAGACTGCTACAGAAAAATCGTAGCCCTGGGGGTCAAGAATGACACCAGATTGAAGAAGAAAAACTACAGCTGAAATTATGTCAGTAGTGAAATATCATTGAATTGGTGACAGAAAGGAAGAAAAAAGAAATCTCTTTTCTACAAAGCATTTCCAAGAATGTATTTATAACATGAAGCAATATACACAAGAGTAGTATGACTTGTTTGGATGTGATTAATTAAAAACAAGAATGCTCCGAATAGGTGCTCTCTATGTTAAAGGTTGACACCATTCATCATTTCCAGGGTATATGCAATTATGTCCTGCTTTGACAAAACTACTAAAGGATGGCTATGCAAAAATCATGATGATGCAGGCAAAGAAAGTACAGGTAGTTTTTGAGCTGACAGCAGCATATGCTCCTGAGGAAGGCACCATTAAGTCAAAACGGTGCCAGCCAAATGTTGTTTTCTGGTGGAGACAGTTTATATATATATATATATATATATATATATATATATATATATATATATATGTAAGACAGGGCTGTGTTTCTGACCAAGGGCCGGGGGTTTGTTACACAATGATAGCAGAAACCATTATGGTATGTCTTTACACTGAACAGTAGATCTTTCCTGAAAGGCTCTGGAATCAATATAACAGGGCAACACAGCAATTAATCCCTCATTTCTATTAGCTTCTGTTTCTTTCATTTACAGTGTATGATGGAAAACAGAAGGGTCTCAACCCTGAAATCACAAACCCAGGAATAGAGGGAGTTAAGCATTCCTTGGGGAGGGAGGAACCCTGAGGCCCAGCACACAGCCTGGATATAAAAGCACAGAGCTATCCAGTTAGTGTCACTGTATAGGCCATTTCATGGAGCAAGGATCAGCTGAATCATTATGATGTATAGGTCCATGTTCAGACTGAAGGCTCCCCTCAGGCCTGCCTTTCTCCTCCTTGCTCCCTGTTTATACCAACTTTGTACCTACAATCACACAGATTTTTCAAATTCATTCTGCTCTTACTGTTTAATTTCTGGCATTAATAAAGTCTTATACGGAGAAATCACATCTTAAGTTCTCTTTTGTTTTAAGTGATAACATCAGATATAAGTAAGGAACACATTTAGGAAGCTGAGTATTTGAAAATAGGCTTCATCACCATTTTATCGAGTACAACAAACTTAACTAGATTCATGTGCAATGTATGTTATCTTGTTATAAACAGTTGAGCAGATGGCTGTCATTAATACTGCTTCTGCTCAGTTCAAACCACATCTTGACATCTTTTTTGTCAGAAACTAGTTTCAATATTTGACAGTAAATTCAACTGCTCTCCCTAACACAATGTATAACATGACCTTATCATTATATAACAAAAGCAACAGCCTTAGGCCCACCTCTCCCCAGCAGGGTTCTTTGTGCAATCACCTCCCTTTTCTCTGTGGCTGATGCTCCCAGCAGCCCTGGATGCTAGATTAGTGGCATCTCTAGGCTGTGAAGAAAGGTGGGGATGACCAAACCAAGACAGTAAGGGTAAGCTCAGGATTGGATGAAACAGGTACATGAGAGAGTACTTTCTGGAATAATGAAATGAAATGTTCTTAATCACAGTGGTTATATGATTGTATACATATGCAAAAATGTATCAACCCATAAATTTAATATTTGTACACTCACTATATGTAAATTACACCCCAACAAACCAATTATCTTGAAGGGAAAAAAACTCCAGGGGCATTATTAAGTTAATGTAAGAAACATGACTATAAAAAGTATTATAAGTTACAGGAAAACTTACTACCTTGGATGTGGAATACCTTTAGCAGCAAGGCACAAAAGGCAGAATAAATATTTATGTCCATTCACAATTCCATTAAATTCGACAAATTTTAGAGACAGGTATGTGGTAGGCACTTGGGATACAAGAGTAAGTAAAATAAAGGTCTTTCATTAAGAAACTTACATTCTGACAGAAGGTAGTGGGCAATGTTGGTGCTCCACTCAAACTTTCTAGGACCCCTTTTTCTGTTTGGTGTAATCCTTCCAAGCCTCATTTTGCTCCTGATTCTAACAGCCCACACTCCTAGAAATGCTTGAGTAGAGAACTAGAAGTGCCTCAGAATTGAGTCCCCTTACCTTCCCAATTGAAGGGTGCAACATTACCAAATCATAACTCCTTTATCTCATGTTAAACCTTTCCTCCCTCTGAGATTTCACCCTCACTTGGATTCTTCCTCTTCCTTATTCTGATTCTCCCATAATTGTGCTTCAGCTTTTAAGGACCCAATTTTAGTACATGGTCTTCCTTAAAAATGGTAGCAATAATTTTTCTTATTATTCTTGCTTTTCCAGAATTTAGGTACTCTCTATTAAGAAGTGGATTGTAGCTGGGAACAATGGTGCACACCTGCAATTCCATGCTGAGGCTCGAGGATTACAAGTTTGAGGCTAGCCTGGGAAATTTAGTGAGACCCTTCTCACTAAAAAAAATCCTAAAAATTAAAATGGGGATGTATCTCAGTGGTAGAGTGCCCCTGCATTCAATCCCCAGTACCACTAAAAGAAATAAAAATAAAAGAAGTGGAATCTGTGTCCCCTACTCTGGAAATTGGGTAGGACATCAGAAGGGACCCTGACTTCTTTTTTTTATATTTTAAATACAATATTTTAAATTTATTTTTAATTGGTACATAACAATATGCACTTTATAAACATTAATGAACAAACATGATGTTTATATATATATATATATATATATATATATGTGTGTGTGTGTGTTTATATATATGTGTTTATATATAAAATAACATTTAAATTATGTCTAAACATAAATAAACATGAATTTATATATAAAATAACATTTAAATTATGTCTAAACAAGTTATGTCTAAAATATTTCTATACATTTATCTCTTTTTAAAGTAAAAACTTCAATTTTTTTTTTTTGTTTTTGGGTGGTAACATCCTTAATCTGATTTTTTTATTGGTTGTTCACAACATTACAAAGCTCTTGACATATCATATTTCATACATTACATTCAAGTGGGTTATGAACTCCCAATTTTACCCCAATTGCAGATTGCAGAATCACATCGGTTACACATTCACCTTTTTACATAATGCCCTATTAGTAACTGTTGTATTCTGCTACCTTTCCTATCCTCTACTATCCCCCCTCCCCTCCCCTCCCATCTTCTCTCTCTACCCCATCTACTGTATTTCATTTCTATCCTTGTTTATATTCCCATTCCCCTCACAACCTCTTATATGTAATTTTGTATAGCAATGAGGTTCTCCCTCCATTTCCATGCAACTTCCCTTTTCTCTCCCTTTCCCTCCCACCTCATGTCTCTGTTTAATGTTCATCTTTTCTTCCTGCTCTTCCTCCCTGCTCTGTTCATAGTTGCTCTCATTATATCAAAGAAGACATTTGGTATTTGTTTTTTAGGGATTGGCTAGCTTCACTAAGCATAATCTGCTCTAGTGCCATCCATTTCCCTGCAAATTCCATGATTTGGGACCCTGACTTCTGATGCTGGGACAAAAAAAAAAAGGAATTTTAATTAGCTTTTCATCACTATGACCAAAATACCTGGCATAAACAACTTAAAGGGGGAAAGATTTATTTTGGCTTATGATTTCAGGGATTTCTGTTCATGGTCACTTGGCTTCATTGTTCTGGGCCTGAGGTGAAGCAGGACACCATAATATAAGGGTAGAAGAAAGATGCTCAGCTTATGGCAGCCAGGAAGAGAGAGGAGATGGGAAACAAGAAATAATCTTCCAGGGCAAACACCCAGTGACTATTTCCCCAACTATTTCCCCCCTACCAGTAGTCCATTCAACTATCAATGGATTAATCCACTTATGAGTCTTCATGATCCAGTCATTTCCCAAAAGCCTCACCTCTGAACATTGCTGCAATGGGGACCAAACCTTTAAAATATGAGTCTCTGGGGGATACTTCATATTCAAGTCTTGCTACACAGCCACCATCATGCTGTGAGGAGGCACGTGAAAAGGAATCAAGGCACCTCAGATTCTGCTAAAATGTCCCAGCTGGCAGTGAGCACAAAATTTGAAACCTTGTGTTAACATCTCTCAGAAGTAGATTCCTCTATCCCATCCCTCCAGCTCTTGATTTAACCATTGAACCAGTGCCACATGAGTAGACATGAGCCTTACCCCCAGGGACTGTCCAAATTGGAGATATGTGTGCAAAAGAAATGAGTGTTGTTGTTTTAAGTCACTAACTTTGGGAGTGGTTTGTTATGCCATGGTAGTTGCAAGAATGTTAAACCAAAGACATACGTGAGATAGCAAATAGAAAAAAATGAACCAAATTTATATGCTGTACTCTATTTTAGAAGATGACTGATATGGTACAGAGAGAAAGAGCAGCAGGAGAAGAATTGGTTATACATTGGTCTGTGAGGGGCCAGCTGCTTTATGGACAAGGATGAAGTGAAAATTGAGCAGAATTGAAGGAGTTGAAGGCCAAGGCAGAGAGAACAGAACAAAATGCCCTCATTCAGCAGAAACCCTGGAATGCTGAAGGCACAGCTGAGGGGCTATTGTGGTTGCATGGAGTAAGCAAGAGACAGTAGGGTAGAGGGATAGAGAGGTAATGAAGGACCCACAGATTATAATAGGCCCTTGCCTACATGGTAAGGATTTTGGCTGATATTCTGAGTGAGAACAGGGTTTGTGAAGAAAATCGTGTAGGATAGACATGTGATCAGGCTTACACCTTGAAAAGAAAGATTTCAGTAGCTTCTCTATTGAGAATTGACTGTAAGAGGTCTAATGTTAGAATCAAGGAAACAAGGTAGGAGGTGACTGGACTCAGTCAGGTAATAGAAGATTGTGGCTCAGAGCAGAGTGGCAGCAGAAATGGTGAGATGTGTTTGGATTCCAGATCATTTAGACATAATGACAGAGTTTGCTTAAGGATTGGATGTGGGCCAGGAGAGAAACAGAGGAGCCAAGGGTGACTGCAGGGTGTTTTGCCTAAGCAATTGGCAGGACAGGCTCCACTGCCATAAACGCAGGATGGAAAGACTGTGGGTGGAACAGTCCTATGATAGGGTTAGGGACAGAGACCAGGAGTTCTTCAGCCCCACTCAGGCCTTCCGTGGAAAGTGGGAAAGCCCTGGGGAAACCTCAGAGCACTCTGAGGTTGGGTAGGAGGAAGAGTGCCCAGGTAGACTGGATTGTCTGGGGAGGCTGAACCAAGTACTGTTCTATAGCCAAGAGGGCTAAGAGACTTGACATGCCAAGTAGGCATCTGGATATTGGGTCTGGAATTTGGGGGAAAGTGAGGGCTGGAAATGCACCTTCGTGAGCCAGTACAAGGCATTTAAAGCCCTGACCGTGGGTGGGCTTACCGAGGGAAGTCAGAGTGCGTTCAGAAGGGTGTGTGGCCCAAGCGTGCAGCCCTGGGCTACTCAGAGATCAGAGAGGAGAAGAGGCTCTGGCAGCAGGGTGGGAGGGAACCCAAGAGTGTCTCAAGGAGTCCTGCAGCCTGAGGAAGGACCCCCTCAGGGTCAAGAAGGGGAGAGCGGCCTTCTCTGCAGCTGCTCAAGGAGGATGGAGCTATAGCACACTCCCTGGGTCTGGCAATGAGATCACGGAGACCTAAACAAGAGAGGTCTGGGTGGAGGAGGTTTGGGGCTAGAAGGCCATGGGAAGGGGGCAGTCCGTACAGTGAGTCTAGACGACACTTGGGAAGGGGCTGCATGCTGGCCGTACAGAGTAGAAAGCTCCATAATTGGAAGGTGCCGGGAGTCGGGGTGAATTGGTGGGTTTGTTCAGAGGTGAGAGATTTGAACCATGAGCTTCCCACAGGGGCTGCAGGGAGTGGATGGGCTGAGTCATGCAGGACAGAAGAGCCCAGCTGGGAAGTGGGGGGCTTTGATAGGGAGAGCTGGGCCTTCCCCTTGAGTCCAGATCCAGGGGACCCTTCTCCTCCAGATTCTCGCTGCCCTGGACAGGGATGCGTCTTGTCGGAAGCACAAGTTGCGCCAGAAGCTGGAGCAGATCATCAGCCTCGTGTCCAGCAACGGCTGAGGGTGGTGGAATTGGTGGGAGGGGGCTTCTCAGTCCTGAGCCAAGCTGTCCACCGCCCCCATCAAGGGGTGTGGCTGGCTCCAGCCTGAGTATCTGGGGCAGAGCCCCAGATCAGGTGTTGTGGGGAAGATCATTGAGCCAAGATGCCCCCAGCACACCTGGGCCCCCTTCATTAGTGCCTTGCTTTGGGCCCTGCAAGGGGAGGGCATAATGGGACCATCCCCCCCCCCCAGCAGCAATACCCCCTCCCTCTTGCCCACGTGTTGGGATAGCCCCGCCCTCTGTGCTATTTATACCCCAACCACCTACTTATTAAATTTGATTCCACATCGATTTCCATCTGTAAGTATGTGTCCCCATGGAGTGTTGCCAACCTCACTCCCGATTTGCCCAGGCCCACCTCAGCTTATCTTCCACTGGGGAGGTGGAAAGTTGCCATGAAGCAGTATGGCAGTTAGTGTCTGTGCTCTGTTCAAATCCCCCAGGGAATTAATTCACCACTCCACAAACTCCTTAGAATCTGACACTCCTTGCTTTCCAGGTTCGATCTCTCATGTGCCTATCAAGTGTTAGCCCCCACTTGTTAAGTTGGGGAGTTGAGGCAAGCTGGAAGATACTAGGAAAAGAAGATAGCATTTGAAAAGACCTGGGTGTGAAACAGAACATGGATGATTAGTAGCAAGCTTGCCTGGGGCTATTCTGGGCCAAGGTATCACTCTTCTGGGAGCTGCAGATATAATAAATAACCCAGAAAAAAAAAGGAGGTTGGGTGGTTATAAAAGTCTGAGGAGTTAATATTTGAGAAGGACCTGAAGGAGATCAGAGTGAGTCAGGTAGAACCCTGGGGAAAGAGTTATTTTCAGACAGGAAAGATCCAGTACAAATGGAATGGATCTGACATAACTTGATGCAGGAATGGACCTGGTATGTTTCATGGAGAAGGAGGCTAGTGTGGGTAGATCAGTGTAAGCCAAGGGGAGATTGGGAGGGGAGGTCAGAGTCAATCACATTAGACTTTGCAGGGCACCAAAAGGGCATCTAATTGACTCTGAGTAAGAGGGGAACTCATGGAGGGTTTGGGATAGTGGAGTAATGCAACCTAACCTGGGTTTTAAAGTAGCTCAGCAGCCTCCACTGTTCATCTGTGGATTCAGGACAGATGACTGATTCTAGTCTTAGCTGGGTGTTGGATGGACAATCACACAAAGTTTGATGTACTATACATCAAGAGCTTCAGACAAAAAGAAACCTACTATCCAGAGGGTTCCCCAGAAGCATTTAGCAGACTACTGATTAGCAATTGCATGTGAAAAAACTAACTCCCTTTCCAGACAAAAACAAAAGCAAGAAAATTGGGAGATAGGGTATCTGAAAAGAAACTCAAACATGGAATTACTGCTCAACTTTATTTTCTGCAGTAATAAACATTTACTTGTTTTCCCCCTCCAACAACTGCGTAACAAAGCAAGTGACAAGTGTAAGCAGAAAAATTAGGCTTCAAGAATAAAGTGGCAATCAATCCAGAAATCAAAGTCCTAGGGAAATATACACTGTCTGACCTGGGACATGCGGATTCAGCCCCCTTTTCCTAGCAGAGATGCAGGGGGAAACAGTGGCCCAAAGTGCTGCATGGTTCGCAACAGCTGGGAAAGGTGGTCAAGAAAGGAGGTGAATGAAGTCTGGAGGCTGCGAGGGTCTTCAGCAATCCAACTACTAAAAGTGAGAGAAAATTAAAATCAAGTTAATAATGGGAGCTGTCACCCACATCCAGGCAGCATACCCTCTCTTTAGACCTAACACTCTATCTCCATTAAAATGCCCCTCCATCTGAGTGCTTGTGGATACCCTCCCACCCAATCCCTTCTAGGACTGACACAATCAGGAAGCTGCCATCCACTGTGAACTCTCTGTGAACGGCAAGGTGTTCTTCATAAGTAGCCAAGGATCGTTCGGCAACCTCCGCTTCTATGGGACACAGGAAAGGTACTCTGAGGATGCTGGTGGAGAATTGGTTAAGGCATGATCCTCTATTGACTTTGCCTCTGCTTCAGGCCTCCTTGACCCACTATGCCCACTTTCTCCCAGGCAGCCCTCAGGCTAAACCTAGGTCCACCCCAGTGACCTCAAGCCTCAGCCTCCTTCCTGAAAATTTCCTCAATCCAACCCTCACACGATGCCTGCCACACTCCACTCAATCTTCTCAACCCAGCATTTTCCCTCCTGACTCCCTTTGGGACTGTTTCTCATCCTCCTGTATTCTCAAGTCATCCACACATGTTCCCCTGTCCTCTCAGACCACATTGGACTTCATCTAGCCCCCTTGGGCTTCTCCTTCAAGATATTATTGATCTTTGCCAGGTTCCACTTTCTGAATCCCTGTTCCGCCCCACCCTAATGTCTCTTTGGTCTCTTCCAATCTCCTAAACTCTACTGTCCTACTAAAGGATACAATTCATGCAGGTGCCTACCCTGCCTTCTGGCCACAGGCAAGGCTCTGGCAAGAGGTACCAGCCCAACGTGTGGAATACCTCCAATGTTGGCACGCTCAGCACCAACGCCACCAGCCACACCCAGGACATCCTGGATTTCAGGGCCGCCCTGGCCATCTTCATGCCCCGCTGCACCACCAGTACCTTCTGCACTGCCACCTGGGGCCTCCATGGCTACAGCAGCTTCGCCCTCACCAACCTCAAACACCACCAACCGCACCCGTCGCGCTGCGTCCAAGTAATAAAGAACCCTACGAAACTCCACCCCTTCCCCCACAATGCAACTGGACACACCCATTACGCCTGCGCAAAGAGTCCCGTGTGCATGTGGGCTCTCCCCTAGCTGGTGCTGCAGCACACCCCTCTCCAGGCCTCTTGTTTTCCATGCCAACCACCACGTTCACGGAGCACCTCCCCTTAGCCCATGGGGACACCCCAATATGCTTCCATAAATGGATCCCTACATGCTTCCTTGCCTCCAAGCTGGTCCACCCAGAAGTCCCAGAGATCCCCTAGTCTACTGACAGAATCAATGCCCCAGGAAGTACAGCCTCGAGGTATGTGCAAATGAGCACTGCCTGGGATGTGGAGACACACAGGTGGTCACTGGACTTACGGTAGCTCCCTTCAAGCCTGACCTGACCCTAGAATTCCATTTGGTCCTGAAAAATTATGCCTCTGCTCATGGGAGCAACCTCATTGCTGACCACCTTGCTGACTGGTCCCCTGTCCACAGTCCCTGGGGCTGGGGCAAACCTTGATCTTCCAGTGATCTTTGTCACTATCAAAGAGTTTGGGGGGTGGATTAATTCACTGGGGGGGGGTTAAACAGAGCACAGACACTATCTGCATACTGCTTCATGGCAACTTTCCATCTCCCCAGTGGAGGATGAGGAGGGCCTGGACAAATTGGGAGTGAGGTTGGCTGAGGTGGGCCTGGAAAATCAGGAGTCGGGTTGGCAACATTCCATGGGGACACATATTTAAAGATAGAAATCAAGGTGTAATCAAATTTGATCAATAGGTGTTTGGGGTATAAATGGAAAGGAGGACAGGGTTATCCCAAAACATGGGCACAAGAGTAGGAACCAGGGGCATTGCTGTTGCTGGAGTGGGGCTTGGTCCCATCACTTCCTACCCATGCAAAACGCTGGTAACTAATGAAGGGGGCCCAGGTGTGCTGGGGGATTCATGGCCTGGAAACACCAGCCCCAGCCCCAGAATCCACCTCTCAGCAGGTAAAGTTAGGATCCCAGCCAGCATTGCAGTTTACTAACATTCAGAATGCGTTTCCGAATTGGGTTTTCTCGGGATCTCCAGACTTTGGTTGGCATGCACCAAGAGACCCTACTGGTAAGGTCCAGGAAAAGGCCAGGCTGGAGGGTCCCTTCTGGGTCTGTCAAGATAGAGCTGTGTGGCCCCCAGGCTCTAGGTTACCAGAGAACATCAAAAGCTGCCAATCAATATGGCAGCCTTGGTTTAGAGCAAAGGACTGTGCTGGGAGGGCTGGGGATGTACCTCAGTGAAAGACTAATTGCTCAGCATGTGTCAGGGCCTGGGTTCCATCCTTAGCACCCCAAGAAAGAAAAAAAAAAAGAAATAAAGTAAAAAGTTGGACTGGGCTGGGCTGGGCTGGGCAGGGCATAGCTCAGTGGTCAAACACTCACCTGGCATGCACCAAGCCCTGGGTTCAGTCCCCAGCACTGCCAAACAAATCCAAACAAAAAGCAGAAATATAAAAGGCAATATGCTAAAAAAATTGTGCTGGGAACTTCACATACGTGTCTCGTTTCTCACTCATCTTTCAGGAGAATGTACGAGGGAGTGGTCCGTAGGCAAGGACACCAAAGCTCAGTGAGGTGACATAACTGTCCAGACTTCACTCTGCTAGAGTGAGGCAGAAGTGGGTCCGAATTCAGCTGTGTCACACTCCAGAGCTCCTGTCCCTGGTGACCATCTCAACTGTCACCATTTAGAATCCTTTAAATACTTGTGGATGGCCTTCCATATGGAGGATGCAATTTAATTCCGAGGAACAAATGATGCTCTGAGACAGAGCAAGAAATGCTAACTCTGGAAGTGGTGACTTGCCGGACGTTACATGGCGACCATAATGCAGAAGAAGTTCAGCATTTCCCCAGATTCCACTTATGGCAGGTGGGGAGTGATAGTAGCAGATGCTGGTTATGCTGGGGGTGGGTGGTTATGCTGGGAGCACAGCCCAGTTCTTAGCAATCTGCAAAGCAAGGCAGGGTGAGTCCAGAGCCCAGAAAGCTGGGTTCTTCCCCTCCAATGCCCCTACTTTCCTGATAGCAGCATCTGGCTTACAGAGCAAACGGTGGAAGTGACCTGCTCCGTCAGGAAGGAAGAGACCACAGACAAAGCCAGGCCAGCTATACTCTGACACTAATGACTCAGGCCACCATGTGTAGAGGAGGAGGCCCAGCCCCACTTCACGTGGTGCACCCGGTGCAAGGACTGCTGTTGAAGATTGATTCCGAAGGCTCGGCTCTGGAATGTAGGGCTATGACAGAAATCGAGAGGAGACCCATCCATACAGTTCAGCAGTAACACTATACGTAGGCCAAGGGGTGGGTGGATGTGCTTGTTGGGGAGCATTTGAGGACACAGGAGTCTAGACAGGCAGTGGGAGGTGGGGACAGAAGGAGTAGAAAGGGTGCTGGCGATGGGCAAGGGTCTGGATTGAGATAGTTTTATGGAGGGGATGGCATTTGAGGAGCTTGAAGACCTGAGTCCAGGATGCATAGGGGATGAATTCTAGGAGACCATTTCAAGGCAGAAGTGGGATCAGGCATTTGGTGATTGTGACATGGTACACAATGCCCGGTTGCTCATCAGGGTCGTGTTTCCCACAGCCTCGGAGAGAGGAGGCATCATATGAAGGTTGAAGTAGCCGACCCCCATGTCATGCATGGATGACACTTGGGGTGACAAGTTCAGTGATAATTCACTTTGGCAGTGGTGGCCAAAGTCTGAATTATCCTAATTTGGGCTTCGTCCCATCAAGTGTGCGGCATGTGGAAAAACAGAGACATAATCAGAGGGGTTCGTATCCTCATAATTCCTTGTCTTAGTTATCTTGTTCTTCCAAATAAGTATTTAGGATCCTCTCCTGGTGTGCAGGTCCAGAGAGACTCCAAAGAAGGACCAGAAGTGTCTTCCACTGGTGGAGCTTGCTTTGCTCTAGAGGAATGGACCCAAGGCTTTAATCTGCAAGCGTCACTGGATACTGGGTTGTTAAGAGTGAATCGTATGGTCCTTTAACTTCTTGGTGCCCTTTTCTTCAGGTCCTCAGGTCCACCAGGATGGAAGGGGCAGGGTGGCTCGTAAGTCAGGTGGGCAAACCTGGAAAGAGCACAGGGACCCAAGATAGTTAACATCTGACCCAACCGTACATGTCGTTCAATTATGGCTTTGTTTTCTAATTTAAAAGGTGGAGCAGTGACCACAGAAGCTAGAAAGGGTCTTCCATCAAGAAAGACCATATCCAAACTGCCAGTTCATTCATGCCACAACATGTCCCTTCATGTAGGTGTTTTGAGACTGGCTTCAGCCAGGCACAGTGGCTCATGCCTGTAATCCCAGTGACTTGGGAGACTGAGGCAGGAGGATCACAAGTTTGAGGCCAGCCTTGGGAGCTTAGTGAGACCCTGTCTCAAAATAAAAATTCAGAAGGGCTGGGGATGTAGCTCAGTGGGAAAGCACCCCTGGGTTCAGTCTCCAGTGTCCCCAAACCCCCAAACAAAACAACCTGCTGAGGCACAGGTACCCTACTGGCCTGTCCCAAGGTGAACTTTTCTGCCTTATGTAAGATGTCCCAAGGTGGACTTTTCTGCCTTATGTAAGATGTCTCTGAGTGACTGCTCAGACACAGCGTGTCCATCCTTTGGTTGTTTGTTCCAGTTGTTTGAAGAAAGAAGCTATGGGTCCAGGACAATCTCCAAGCACCTGAACAAGTAGACATACAACTATGTCTTGTTTTTCGTGGACTTACAACTTGGAGTGCTTTCGAGACTCAAGCCACCCTAAGGCTATGCTGATGTCAATTTTCTTTGACAGAGTTAGAGGCTTGCTGGCACTCAGTGGTCTAATGTCAGGACTGAGTCCAGCCCTTGAAGGCTTCATAAAGAGAGATTTAAGGCTACATCCAAAATTAGGACCCTGGATTGGGCAGAACTCTGTGCCATGCCTAGAAACTCTCACAGCCGTCTCCTGTTTATGGGGACTTTGTACATTAGTGATTGTTTCCAATTGGACATCAAGCTCCCTTTTCCTTGTTTAAATTAAAACTCAAGGTAAACTACTCTCCGCTTGCCAATCTGACCTTCCTAGGGCGACACTTTGTATCCATAGCACGCTGGGTGATTCGGTACCAAAATGGTGTCAAGTGGACATTTTTCCTAAACGGGGCTTGCTCTAAGCCAATCATCAACATATTTCAGCAAGACCTTCTTCTCTTCCAAGTGCAGACCTCTTCAGTCTTTGCTCAAATCTCACCAAGAGTGGTGGTGGTGGTGGTGGTGGTGGTGGTGGTGGTGGTGGTGGGGTGGGGGTGGGGTTAAAACCCTGAGACAGCGGAGCAGCATTGGAAGATGGCTTTTGCTCCCAGGACAAAAGTTCTTTAATTTCTCGCCATTCAAAAGCAAACAGTAACTGAGAAGTGCCCTCCAGTGGGATACAAAAGAAAGCATGCTTCCTGCTTCAGGTCTAATACCGAAAGCTGTTGGTGATGCCCAGGTATAAGAATTGATATAGTACAAGGATTTGGCAGAGCAGGGTGAACGTGTTTGTTGCACAATGTTATCAGTAGCTCTCAAGTCCTGAAGAAATCTGTGCATGAGGCTTACGTCCTGGCAGAACTGGGATATTGTAGTGTGACCAACAAGAGCAAGTTAGTCCACACTGAAGAAACTTCTCTAACACTGGCTGCACTCCTTCTAACACCTCTGTATTGTTCTTCTAAGGTACAGTAGCTCACTCTTTAAACTCAGCGTTTACTGGGTGGTCGCTCACAGTTGCACCCAGGGCTCCATCTGTGCTGTCTCATAGGTCTCAGAGGGAAAGGACCCCTCTGCTGTTTCCTCCTTGTGAGTAAGCAGCTTCTGCAATCTTATGGCTTGTTCTAGTGCAACCTGTAGGTGGAGCTGCTGTCTTTTTCTGAGAGAAGGTTACCAGATCATTTCTGGACAGCAAATCCCATCCTGATGATGGAGTTGACGTCCTGGCACGCAGAGAAAACTGTTTAAGTTTTAATTCTCCTAGTTGGCATTCCACAGGTTGGAGGAAAGTTTTCTTTTGCATTTGCACCTAAAACAAATACCGCCTTTTGTCTACAGCAAGCCACTTCAGTATTGAGAACAGAGTAGGTGGTACCAGCACATAAGAAAATCAACCATTTTGTTCCCCGTTGTCAATTCTAAACAGGGCTCCTGTGAGAAAGTTGGAATTGGCTCCAGAAGACTGAAGGGAGCCCCCGGGAGTCCCCATCCATCGTCTGAATCGCAGCTGTAGTTCACCACCTGTCTATGCGACTTCCCCTCTCCCTTTCACTCCCTTACTTTAATTTCAGGCAGTCATGCTGCCAATGCCACTCTTCCTTGCAGTATGCACATGGGTCCCTTCCTAGGGATGTTCTTTTTTCACATTCCCCTACCGGTTTTTGTTTCCTTGCCTCATGTTCTCTTCTGCTGTAACCACAAAAACTGCAGCCAGCCTTGCAAAACCGGAGACACATGATTCAGTCTTTTCTTTGTGGTTTTTTTTTTTTTTTTGGTACTGGGGATTGAACCCAGGGGTGCTTAACCACTGAGCCACATCCCTGTTTGTTTTTTTATTTAGAGATGGGGTCTCACTGAGTTGCTTAGGGCCTCTCTAAGTTGCTGAGGCTCGCTTTGATCTCACGATTCTCCTGCCTCAGCCTCCTGAGCCACTAGGATTACAGACATGCACCACCATGCCAGGCTGATTCAGTCATTTTTATGAATTATCCTTACACGGTATGTTAGAACCTTTTCAGTTTAACAAATCTGGAGTTGAGAATGGGCAATAAATCCAGTTTATCTGGCCAGGTGACTGTTTGGGTTCAGTCGTCCAACTGGATGCTGTCTGAGACAATATTGTTCTGCCCTGAGAAGGGATGCTCCCTGGCCAAAGTGAGAGCCCTGTTGGGTGTTAAAACGGGGAGACCGTTCCTTACTTGCTTTCATATTGTGCAGGAGATATGGCTCCTGTGACGCCCTCATTGTCCCTGGGACCTGGTAGTGCCATGGCCTCACACCAACTGGTGGCAGATTTATAGCATTTCAAAGACAAATTTCCTTAACCTCCTGAGTTTCTGTTTTTGGAACTGGGCACTGAACCCAGGGGTGCTTTACCGATGAGCTACATCCTCAGCCCTTTTCATTTTGAGTTTTGTGACAGGGTCTCGCTAACTAAGTTGCCCAGGAACTTGCGATCCTCCTGGCCTGGAACTTGCGATCCTCCTGCCTCAGCCTCCCAAATCCCTCTTTGTTATGATCTTCATTATGGGAGAGTAGTTAAGGGATTTCACCCCCTTTACCTGTTCTCTGAGAGAACCAGTCCTATTGTAAAATAGTATGGTAATTTAAAGATCTGAGAGGTGGTCCTCTGTCATCTGAATGAAATACATATTGTTATATGTGTATACAGTGTTGCAATAGAGTGCCAATTTCCTTATGGTCACAGGGTCATAGCTATCAGATATCCAGTCAGCTAGTGTCAGCCCAGAGGACACTTAAATGGTATTGAAATCAAGACATCAAGACACCCATTTGAGAAACAAAAGAAAAGTAGTTATATAAGAAGAGAGAAAAAAAAAAAAAAGAGAGAGAAAAAGCCACACCAAACAAACAGAGTGCTCTCCACACAACCAGATTTCTCCCACAGTAGAAGTTGCAAATACTAGTTCTTAGAACCTGACCTCACAGCAACTGGTACTGGAAACAACCCAAGCAAGGTCTAAATGGCTATCTGAGCCCTGAGTGGCAGAGATAGAGGAGTCCCAGTGTGCACCCAGGTGGGACTTATCCATCCTGGAGTTTGAGGACTCCCCCAAAGGCCATTTCCTTCTACCAAGAAACCTTTCATAGGCAACCTGTGTGGAGAGGAGGAGTGAAGGGAGAATCCCTGAGACCAAAGGCTCTAAACAGCTGCTGGGAAGTCCCTGTAGTCCCAGCCACAGAGTTATCTTGTCACCAGCAGCCTGCTCTTATAAGCAGTTGTGGCTCTCTCTGGTAGCCTGAGTAAGAAAGCCCTGCTCTGCTGCTACAGGCAATTGCTCTTTCTGTTGAAAATTGAAAGGGCTGTGTCACTCCTTGTGCACAACTCCTGTCTGGCTCACCAAATTTGCTGTGGGACCCAAATCTGTCTGCTTGGTACTCAAAAGCAAATAGCTGGGAGAAAAGTGGGTGGGTAGAAAATCAGGTTTATTCAAGGGCCCGCACTGTGAGAAGACGGGAGGTGGGCAGCTATCATGGAAGAAAGTGTCCATCTTGGGAAACTTATGCAAAAGGACACTTACAGGAAGAGAAAAGAAGTGTGGTGGGATAATAGGCAGGAAGGCTACTTGCTGAGTAGGGGTCTTCATCATCTGGGGCAAGAGTGTCTTTCCTTGGCCAGAAGATCGCAATTGACCTTGATCTCCTGAGCCTAGTCCCTGCAAGTGTTTAGGAAAACACCCTCCTTTTCTGCAAATTAAACATCATCTCAGAAATGTGCTGACGCAATCTAAAGGCCACTCTATGTACTGGGTTCTGTAGATCTACAGAAAGATTACTTGACAGTTATTACCTTAACTATTTAGATGCAGCCTTTCCTTAGCATTTAGAATGCTGGGTAAAGGAGGGCAAGTAATTGCATAGGGAAACTATTCAAGAGTGACCACTGTTACAAGAACTTACATCTTTGTACTTTGGGTGCCTCATTTTTAACATCATTTTATAAGTACTACTGTATGCATTTGTTTTTCAGTCATACACAAAAAAATAGGATTTGTTACCCCAAATACGTTGCCTCTCATGTATTTCCCTGTGCATTTACCGTTACCAATATTCTTTATTGCTTTGTAAGCCTTCCGGTGTCCTTGTATTTCAGCCTGAAATACTGTTTTGGCATGGCTTGTGAGTTAGATCCATTAGCAATGAATCATCTCAGCTTCAGACAGCCTTTGTTTATTTGGAAATATCTGACCTTATTCTTCATCTTTGAAAGAGAGTTTTGTCAGATGGAGAATTCTTGGTGGACAATTTTTTTTGTGTGTGTTTGTTTGTTTGTTTTTGCTCTTTAGCACTTTAAATGTCACCTCACTGCCTTCTGTCCTGCAGGGATTCTAATGAGAAATGATCAGTCTTATTTGGGTTCTCCTGTATGTGATGAGTGGCTCCCTTGTTACTATTGCAAGATCATCTCTTTGTGTTTTTCTTTTGACAGTTTAATTATACAATGAATTGGTGTGTCTCTTTTTGTGTTTATCTGACTTGTAGTTCATTGGGCTTCTTGGATGTGTAGAATCATGTCTTTCATCAGAATCGGGACTTTTGGGTCATTATTTTTTCAAATAGTTTTTCCGGCCCTTCCTCTCTGTCCTCCTTCTGAGACTCCCACAAAACGTGTGGTGGTCTTAATGATGTCCCACAGGTCTCCTAGACTCTGTTCATTTTCTTTATTCTATCTTCCTTCTCAGACTGGATACTTTCCAATTGATTCATCTTTGGGTTCACTGATTATTTCTTCTGCCTGTTCAATTTTATCATAGAAACCTTATCCAGAACTAATCCTTTCATTTGGGGAAGGTACCTTTTAGCTTCACAATTTCTATTTGATTGCTTTGTACAAATTTCATTGCATGATTGATATTCTCTGTTTGTTCAGTCTTTGTTCTCACAGTTTCCTTGACTTCTTTGAGCATGGTTTCCTTAGACTTGTGAACATCTTGAACAGAGTCAAAGTCCTTATCTAGGAAGTTCAATATCCTTGCCTCTTCATAGATCATTTCTGCTAATTTGTTTTCTTTCTGTGAGTGGGCCATAATATCTTGTTTATTGCCAGGTATCATCAGTTTTCCTTGAAAATGGGTGTCTTGAATATTATGATGTGGCAGTGCTGGAAACTGGATTTTTCCCCCTGTTTGGTGTTATTTTTGTTGTTGTTGTTGTTGTTGTTTCTTGCTGGGAGTTGTAGTTGATTATTCATTTGATGACTTTTCTAAGCCATTTTTTTAAAAAGGACTTTTTAATTGTACCTGGTTGCTAAAGTCTCTTCTTTTAGAGTATGGTCAGTTAGTGGTTTGACAGAGATTCTCTTAAACACCTAGAGGAAGGAAGGAAGGGGGGAGCGGGGAGAAGAAAAAGAATCTTCTGGTCTTTGCAGATTGCTTCCATGTTGGTGGCTCTCCTCTAGTGCTTGGCTGGTCTGTTTACAACTCCACTGTAGATGTCTTTATGACCTATTTCTTTCTGAGCCTAAATATCAGTAGGAGAGGAGAGCTTATCATATTCTCAGGTCTTTTCCGAGAATGCACCCGTCCGGGGGCATGCAAGTGATTTTCTGGATTCTCCATTATAGACAGGAGCTGTTCCAAGCTCCTATTCCCAAATGAACTCTCTCTCTCCATTATTTCCTCCAAGGCATATGGTAAGTCTGTTATTTATTCCAGCTGTAATATTTTGCCCCAAGAGACTGTGACCTGTTCATTGTTTTTTAAGGAACTCCCTTCATGTAGCTGCTTTTCTGTCCTGAGAGAGTTCTGGGTTAGCTGAAACAAAGGCCAGTGCCTTCTGTCAGTCCTGCTGGGAATACCAACATAGATCCAAAGAAACAAACATAATTTCTTGGAAACAAAGGCTGCTCTCCTCCATTCCTAACCAAGCACCACACTTGAAATGTTGGGTGACACCTGAAAGACTGCTGCTGTGCTAGGGAGGCATATGGAGCAAGGCTAAAGAAAAACACAAAAAAAGTTCTTTTAACCGGTTTAAGTCACCTTTTTCTTTTCTTTTCCTTTTAGGTACCAGGGATTGAACTCAGGGGCACTTGACCACTGAGCCACACCCCCAGCCCTATTTTGTATTTTATTTAGAGACAAGGTCTCACTGAGTTGCTTAGTGCCTCACTAAGTTGCTGAGGCTGGCTTTGAACTCACGATCCTCCTGCCTCAGCCTCCCCAGCTTGCTTGGATTACAGGCGTGCACCCCCCACACCTGGCTAAGTCACCTTTTTCTTGATTCCACATTTGCTAGGGTGCTGAAAGTCTTTGGCTGTTTTTGTGAGTTCGGAAGAAGTTGCTTCTGGTAGTTTCTGCATATTTTTCCAGTGTTTCTGTGAAGGACCGGTCCCCAGAAGCTTCATTTCATGCTGTGTTTGCTGATGTCACTCCTGGGAGTCTCCTTTAAGATGGCAGAGGAAATACTGCGTTGGCAAGTAGCAATGGGAGGGAGGCGTGGTCATTGGCCCTGCTTCCTGAACCTGAGTTATGTGAGGTAAAGGGAAAAGACAGTCTCCCCTGGACCAGACTGAGAAAGTAGTGTCCCTGTGGACAGAGCCAAGCATATATTAAGGTACAGGGTGGAGCAGTGCCTTGAGAAGAGATGGATCACACATTATGAGTTGCAGAGAGCACATGGAAAGGGTTGGGGTATGAGGGAGACGTCTGGGTGGGGCAGCTTATTCAGGGGAAGGGACATCCAGGCTCTGGTGCTTTGAGACAAGCCTTCAGTTGCAGTTTCACTAAGGGCTTCAAAAATCAAGAGGGAACACCAAATTTAACAAGTTTCACTTTAGCATCCATTCAGTTCATGATCCAGTATTTCTCTTTCCACCAATTGTTTTACTCAATCTCATTAATAGGAGTCATAATATCCACCACAATTTTATTCCCACTTAATTCATTAACCTTTCACTACACTTTGCTCATATTCAAGATTCGTGTCTCACTATTCCTTTGTGTGTACACTGAGGTTGCCTGGTTTTAGCTTCAATGCTATGCTGTCTGGAGGCCGTGGGGATTATTGAGCAGTGAACAAGGTAGATGTTATTCCTTTCCCAGTAGACTGTTAGTATTTGATATGGGGTTAGGGAGTTGACCATCTGATGAATTAAAATAATTTATTCGTTAAAAGCACCTGGGTCAACAGCATGTAGTTCATCGTTATGGGGAGAGCCACGAGAGCTTTTCGGTCTCTTCCATGGAGAGTTGTCTGTCCATCATCTATCCCTTTTTGAATCAACATTTTAAAATCAATTTTTACTCTCTTTACTACTTCATCTGAATTTCAGATTTATAAGCATAGCTATGTCCATTGGGTGCAATCATACCACGTAGACATGTCGCCTTTGCAGATTCCATGGCCTGGACCCGAGAAGATGAGACAAAGACATCGGGACATGACTTCTTTTTTTCCGAATCGGTGCATGTTAACTATGCCGAAAGTGGGTTTTGCTGCGGCATGTACATACATGCATATAACACAATCTGATCAATTTCACTCCACAGCATCTCCCCATTGCCCTGTGCTCCTCTCTCCCCCAACGCCCTTCCTCTACCCTAAAGGCCTCTCTTCCGCTTTCTCAAGGGCCCTCTTTCCCCCCTTTTTTCTCTCTAGCTTCCCCATGTGAGAGAAAAACATTTGACCTTTGACTTTCTGAGTGTGGCTTATTTCGCTTCACATGATGTTCTCCAGTTCCATCCATTTTCCTTCACATTATGTTCTTTGTGGTTGAATAAAACACCATTGGGTTCTACATCGCATTTTCTTTGTCCATTCTTGTGTTGATGGACACCGAGACTGGTTCCATAACTCGACTACTGCCATAAACATTGGTGTGCAGGGATCATTACAGTACACCGAATTTAGATTTTTCGAATAAATACCAAGAAGTGGGATAGCTGGTTCATATGGTTTTCAGGAATGTTCCATACCAATTTCTGTAGTGGACTTGCTAATGTACAACCCCCACCCCCAACAGTTTACCAGTGTTCCTTTGTCCACACATCCTTGCCAGAATTCATTATTTCTTTCTGTTCTTGATGGTTGCTATTCTGACTGGAGTGAGATGAAATCTCAGTGTAGTTTTGATTTGCATTTCCCTGGTTCTAGGGATGTCAGACGTTTTCTCACATACTTGATGTCCCTTTGTGTTTCTTATTTTGAGAAATATCTGTTTAGTACATTTGACCATTTATTGAGTGAATTATTATTAGAGGGCTTTATTTTTTGGTGTTAAGTTTTTTTTTTTGAGTTCTTTATATATTCTGGATAATAACCCCCTGTGGGAGGGAATAGCCGGCAAAGATTTTCTGCCATTCTGTGGGTTCTTTCTCCATGCTCTTAATTATTTCCTTTCCTGTGTGGAACCTTTTTAATTTGATGTCATCACATTTCTTAACTCTTGACATTATTGTGTGAGCTTTACGGGTCCTGTTGAGGAAGTTGTTGCCCATCCCTATATGTTAGAGGGTTGCTCTTATGTTTTCTTCCAGAAGTCACCAAGTTTCTGGTCTAATTCCTAGGTCTTTGATCCATTTTGAGTTGACTTTTGTGCAAGTGAGGCATGAGGACCTATTTTCATTCTTCTACATGTGGTAGCACCATGTATTAAAAAGGCTGTCTTTTTTTTCCCAGGTATGTTTTTGGTACCTTTGTCAAGGAGACTATAGTTTTGTGAGTTTGTCTTTGTGCCTTCTATTGTATTCCATTGGCCTTTGTGTCTGTTTTGATGCCAGTACCATGCTGGTTTTGTCACTACAGCTCTGTAGTATGATTTGAGTCAGTTATCGTGATACCTCCAGCATGGCTTTTATGGCTATTCTGGGTCTTTTATTCTTCCAAATGAATTTTAGAGATGATTTTTTTTTTTAGATCTGTAAAGAATGTCATTGGTATTTTTTTTTAAATATTTACTCTTTAGTTGTAGTTGGACACAATAAAACCTTTATTTTATTTATTTATATTTGGTGCTGAGGATTGAGCCCAGGGCCTCGCACAGGCTAGGCAAGCACTTTATCACTGAGCCACAACCCCAGCCCCTGTCATTGGTATTTTTTTAAAAATGCATTTCTTTTTTTTAAACCTTTATTTTATTGATTTTTAGGCAGTGCTGGGAATTGAACCCAGTGCCTCTCACACACTAGGCAAGCGCTGTACCACTGGGCTACAAACCCAGCCCTGTCATTGGAATTTTCACGGGGATTGCATTGACTCTATGCATTACTTTTGGTAGTATGGCCATTTTTTTTTTTAAAAAGGTTATTGGTTGACACAATCTTTTATTTATTTATTTATTTATTTAATATGGTGCTGAGGATTGGACCCAGTGCCTCATGCCATGCATGCTAGGTGAACGCTTTACCTCTGAGCCACAACCCCAGCCCAGTATGGCCTTTTTAACAATATTAATTCTGCCTATCCATGAACATGGGAAGTCTTTCCATCTTCCGAGCTCCTCTTCAAATTTTTTTCTTCGGTGTTCTACAATTTTTATTGTCGAGGTCCTTTGCCTCTTTTGTTAGGTTAAATGCCGAGTTTTCTTTAAAGGCTGTTGTGAATGGGACCATTTTCCTGATTTCTTTCTCAGCACCTTTATTACTGGAGTATAGGAAAGTAATTGATTTATGAATATTGCTCTTATATCCTGATAGTTTTCTGAATCTGCTTGCTGGTTCTAGAAGTCTTCTGGTGGTGTTTTGGGGCCTTCTAAAAATAGGATCATGTCTTCATCACACAGCTAATTTGACTTCTGCTTTTCCTATTTGTATCCCTTTATTTTCCTGAAGGAAGGATAGCTTTGCTGGGTCTGCCCATCCAGGTTGGTGGTTATTTTCTTTGGGGGCTTGAAACACATTCTTCTGAGCTTTTCTGGCCTCAATGCTTCCTTCTGAGAAATTGCTGTTTTTGTGATTCATTTTCCTTTATCGGTGACCTGGAATTTCTCTTGCAGCTTTAAAAACAATTATTTCCCTTTGTTCTGGATTTTCAGAATCTTAACTATAATGTGTTGTGGCAAGGTTCTTTTTGGGTCTTGTCTATTTGAGGTTCTAAGTGTCTCCGGTACCTGGATGTCCATCTCATTCCCAAGGTTTTCAAATTTTACTGCTATTGTTTCACTGTCTAGGTTATCAGTGCCATTGGCCTGTGTCTCTGCTTCTTCCTCAAAACCTGCGAACCTTAAGTCAGGACTCTTAATTTCGTTCCAGATTTTTTCGTATTCTGATCATAGTTTCTCATTTTTCCTTTAAGAGCATGTGAATATTCATGTCTGCCCACTTTGTCCTTGTGCTCCGAAATTCTGTCCTGTCCTGGATCTAATCTGTTGGGGAGACTTTCAACTGAGTTTTCACTTGACCTAATCGTGCCTTTCATTTCCAAGATTTCCTCTTGGTTCTCTTTCAGAATCTGTCTCTCGCTATTGACGTATCTTTCATATCCCATATTGTCTCCCTCTGTTCCTTCCTTAGTTCTTCTTTCAATGCATTGATCATTTGAACGACCAAGTTTTGTATTCTTTGCATTTCATCCACCTCAGTATCAGTGGATTCAGTTTTGGGGGAGATGTGAACTTTTTCAGGCATCATGGTTCCTTGTGTGATTCTGTACTGCTTGTGAATCTGTTGGAGTGGATTCCTCTTCGTCTGTTATATGAGGGTCTTTTTAGTAGGAATTTGTCTCTCTACAATGTGCCCTGTGCTGGAGATGATTCTCTGCATCAAAACAAACAACCAGTGGGATCAAGTGTTAGGTTTGGTCAGCAGCACAACTTGGAGAGAGTAGTCACCAGTGGAACTGTGGCATTGGTCAATTAAGGGCACACTGTGTCTCAAAAAAATAAGAGATAACTTATCAATAAGGACCTATGAACTCCACTGACAAGTAAGAAAAGTGGGTGAGAAATAATATAGAATAAGTGGATAAATTAAGTAATACTAATTAGAATAAATTTTTAAAGATAAAAATAAAATTAAATAATAATAATGGAATACTTACAATACAATCTTCCTCCTCAGGTGGCCCATGGAGCCATGCAGGTGGCAACACCCCCATTGTTCTCAGAGCCTCAGTCCATGTGCTGCAAGGGGTGTGGGGAGAAGGGCCCAGGTCTCAGTAGTAGATCCTCCAAACACCTCTGAGCATGGGGGAGGGGTGTACGCCCCCACAGCCTGCCCTGGGCAGCAGCTTCCACCAGACCCAGACCCAGACCCATCCCACTTCCACTCTTTGCCAACCTTCCACCTTGTCACAGAGTTCAGACACCAATTTCAAAAGAAAGCACCCTCCGCCTTCCTGCATTGCTGACAGGCAGCGGCACCTCCCACTGCCTCCTGGAGCTTCCCTCCCTTCCATGTCACAGTCTCTTTTCCTAGCCCAGACTTAAGGCTCCGGTGTCCACCAATCCAGTGACAAGTGAGGCATAGGTGGCTGTTGGATCGTGGGTATGCATGCGCCAGCGGGTGCACACACACCCAGAGCACATCAAATGCACAGAAAGCAGAGGCGCGGGGGGTGGGGGTGGGGGGGAACTTCAGGGATTTCCAATGTCCCAAACAAACAGTTTAAACACTTAGGTGCTCTCGAACTGGACTCCCCTGCTTTCACTGCCATCTGCTGGGAAGTGCCCCGGAGCTTTCTCCTCCTGCAGTGCTTCTCCTTGCAGCATCAGAGCCTTTTTTTTTTTTTCTGCTCAGATGGCAGTTTTTGTCAACAGCATAGGCTGCATTTCTTAAATTCACTGGGAAAGTCTCTTTGAGCCAGTCATATGCCACTCGTGGTGCTGTGTATTTCTTTTTGTTAAATCTTCTACTATTCTCCCTAAACTGATATTCCTGGGTTGCCTCTGGTTACTGACTCTCTGGATGGAACCCCAGGCCTTTCCCATGCCATTGCTGCCTCAGCATGTAGCCCCAGAAACTGCTGTGATACAACTCCTGGGACAACTACTATGTGGAGATGCTTCCAGTGTGCCATTTCTCCATTCGTAGGACACAAATGCTTATTGTCACTGGGCGGCACAGGATCCCACTTGGGGAAGAAAGTGGCTAGGCCAGAAAGCTCGCTGTTCAGAAACGTTCAGAATGGGGAAGGGAGTATTCTCAAATCCAGTGGGCTTCATGATACACCCTTTTGTATGACACTGTTTGCGTATGAGCCCCTAATTGTGCTTTTGTGTGAGAGTTGCCCTTCACAGAATCCTCTTGGAAGACTTGTTGGCATCAATACAGCACAGTGGGAAAACCGATACATGTTTATTGTATTAAGAAAGAGGAAGGGGCTGGGGTTGTGGCTCAGCGGTAAAAGCACTCACCTAGCACGTGCAAGGCCCTGGGTTCGATCCTCAGCACCACATATAAATAAATAAAATAAAGGTAGTGTGTCCAACTACAACTAAAAATATAAATATAAAAAAAGAAAGATGCAAGTTACAATCACATCCCAGAGATAACCCCTGTTAACATTTTGATGAATATCTTCTTCAAGTATATAATGTGCCTGTGTTTGAGCACACACTTTCTCTCTCTGTCTCTCACACACATGCACACACACAGACACACACACACACACACACACACACAATTTTAACATAATAGTCATCTCTCACACCTCTACATGGACAAGCAAAATGGTTCATGGAGGTCAACCTTGGTCCTTTCTGAGAGTTCCCACTGAGACAAGTCTTACACAGTTGCCTCTACCCATTCCCCCCCCCTCCAAAAAACCCCCCAACTTCAGTTCTCTGCCTGGATCTTTCCTCCCCAGGAAGCAGGAGGGGGGTTGACTAAGGTCAGTCCCACGGAGAACCTCAGCCCTCAGCAGCACCCTCAAGACACTTGGTGGCCTGTAGGGTCCCCATACTCTCTTGTCCTGACTACCCCAGGCTGGAGATCCTTCCATAAGCATCACAAAGTATGATTTCCATCAGTGACATGGGTGTCGTGCGTGCTTTCCCAAACTGCCTCTGGTCGTGTTGATGGATGTATTTCCAATGTGAATTTGTAGAAACTGGAAGCCATGGTGAGAAGTAATGTAACCATCGTCTCAGAATTCCTCCTCCTGGGACTGTCAGAGGTGCCTGGACATCAACCCCTCCTCTTCAGCCTGTTCCTATCCATGCACCTGGTCGCGGTGGTGGGGAACCTCCTCATCATCCTGACTATCGGCTCTACCCCCACCCTCCACACGCCCGCCCATGTACTTCTTTATAGCCAGTCTATCCTGTGTGGACGTCTGCTTCACCTCTGTCACTGTACTAAAGATGCTGCTAAACATCCAGACTCAGAGCCAGTCCATCCCTTATGTTGGGTGCCTCACTCAGATGTATTTTCTGATTTTATTTCTAGAACTGGACAATGTCCTCTTGGCGATGATGGCCTATGACCGATTCGTAGCCATATGTCACCCTCTTCACTATGCCGCAACCATGAGCCCCAAATTCTGTGTCACCTCCTTGTCTGTGGCTCTGATTGTCACAAACATCTATCCCTTGGTCCACACCCTGCTTATGGATACACTGTCATTCTGTGCAAGTGTCAGAATTCAACACATTTTCTGTGAACTCTATGCATTGCTAAAGCTCTCCTGCTCAGATATCCATGTCAATGAGTTGGTTGTTTATACCCTGGGGAGTCTTCTTTTTGTGACCCCCTTCCTCCTGATTTCTCTTTCCTACATGCTCATTTTCTCAGCCATCCTAAGACTGCATTCTTCTCAGAGCAAGATGAAAGCTTTTTCCACTTGTAGTTCTCACCTTGCGGAGGTGTCCTTGTTCTATGGGACCCTGTTTGGGATTTATCTGCGGCCTTCCTCGTCTTACACGGTTGAGGATTCCGTGGCCACAGTCCTATATGCAGTGGTGGCTCCCATGCTCAACCCCTTCATATACAGCCTAAGGAATAAGGACATGAAGGGGGCCCTGAGGGGCCTCTTCAGTTGGAGCAATGTCTGGTTTTGGTGACACCAACTTCTGCTTCTGAGCCAGGATGCCTTGTCTTTTCCTCCCCTTCCCTGGGAGGGGACTTTCCCTCTCTCAAGACCCATCTCCCAAGCGTCTGGCTGTGTCCCACATTTCCGCTGTCTTCCACCTTCATCTGCTCAGTGAACCAGCACTCCCAGATTGACTTTGGTGTTCCTGGCCCTGGGGACGTAATTCCCGGGCATTCTGTATGTCCCATGTCCCTCACCACCCGTCTGGAGTCCTGCCTGTCCCTTGAATTTGTATATGTACCGACTTAGGCCCTGTGTGGTCCCCAGAGGCAGGCAAACGGAGGCTCAGAGAAGGGTTCCCCTTCTGCAGCCCCCAGGGGTAGGAACTGTTTGGATGGAGCCCAAGGGCTTCCTTTCACTTCTCAAGAACAACAGGCACAATGAGGTGCTCTTGTCCCTGGGCAGCAATAGACGTATGGGCTCTGACCTCATGGCCCAAACACTAGGCTTGTGAGCCAAGTGGAGGAAAGTACAGGTGCCCTTTCTGTACTCTTGGGCTGAACATGGCTGTCTTCCTCGTGTCCAAGCCACACCCCGGGCTTGTTGACTTTGCAAAGGACAGTCCTAGATGAAATGACATTCACGCCCCTCTAAACACGTACATATGATAATGATAACTGTGTGGCCGAGTGTCTTTCCAGGGATGGACAGGATGAGGGTCCATCTCATGTGTTCTACACCTTGGCCTTGACAGCCTCCTTTTGAGACATGGGGTCTGTGTCCCTCCCCTACCCTGCCCCCTTGAATGTGAGCGGGTCTGGTACTGCTTCCACTGCTGGAGGACAGCGGGGTCGATGCTGCTTGACATGATAGCAGTGAAGCTTCTCGATTGTTCCCTGGAACAGGGCTCTGGGAGCACTGAGCTGCCTGTAAGAAGCTGGGTTGCCCTGGGGCTGCTGCCACGGTGGAGAGGTCTTGAGGGCATCTCTGGTGCACAGGGCCTGCCTTGGAGTCTCCCGCACACAGACAGAAGACCTGTGAGGGAAGGACTCTCGGATGATTTGGCTTCCACCTGCTTCAGATGTCTCGGCTGATCCTGCAGATGTCCCAGAGCAGAGGCCACGAGTGCCTGCTGGGCCCTGTGGGAGTTGCTGGCCCAGTGCATCTCTGGGCACAATGAAATGGGTGTCTGATTAGGATCAGTTGATTTAACAAAAAGCAGATACAATCACGCAGGAGAGAAGGGACGGAAACTAAATGTTGAAATTGCAAAACTACCTTGAATGCAGATGAAATGAGCAGTTCTGTAGAAACAGATCAATTTCCCAGATTGACACCAGGGGATCTAGGACAAGGCCATTCCCTGTAGCCAATATTGTATGACAGTCTGCATCTCACAACGGCATCACGACTCCTTTCCTTGCCTGCTGGTGTCTAGGCATGTGGTATCCACAGGGAGCAGATGGCCGTGGGCACTTCATGCTCAGTGAGACGCTTCCTGTGCACCATGTTGGAAGTGTGCCCCTCTGTGAACCAGAGCTCCTTGACCTGCAGAGCCTAAATTTCCAGGTTCTTGGCCCAAAAGCCAGGCCGTTTACCCCTGCTCCTGAGTTACGGTGTATTCTAAGTTCCAGACACTTCTCTTTCCATACACGGTATATGAGCAGGTGCAACACCTAAAACTCTGTCCGTCAGGAGGATGGTTTCCTGTCACAGCTGGGTTTGACAGCCATCCCTGAGGGGACTGTAGTGCATCAAAAGTCATTTTTTTGGCTTGTCCCCCCCGCCCCGTACCGGTTGACCAGGAAACAAGCTTGTCTTTTGGTTACCTCTGCCAGCTCACAAAAGCTTTCCCTCCCTTGCTAAGGTCTTCCCTGTCTCATCTGCCTTCACCGGGCACCATGATAATTTCCCTCCATCACGACTCCTCTGTGAAGCCTTCACAAACTCGTCTCCCTTCATAAGGCACTAATACCCCTCGCTTCCCTTTGCTGAGACCTTGTGTCACTCACTTCCTCTCACAAAGGTCTTGCCTTCTGACACTAATGGCTGCCTTGCCTCTATATCCCCAACAGATCCTCCTGTCACAGGAGGAGAGATGTCCCCAAAGAAGGGTCTGAGGAGTTCCCGGAGAGAAGGGGAGACTTGACGCAGGACCAGTGGGGTTCTTGGCATACCTGATGGAAAAGAATTTCAGCCTGTGGCCGACAGAGGCATAGAGAGAGGCTTATTTAGAAAAGTAGGTACATGTTCAGGGGAGGATGGGGGCAATCTCAAGAGAGAGATGCCTTGGGGGTAAAGCAAGGAATATTTGGATGCAGACCATCCCCAGAGGGAAAGTGAGCTGCCTGTTGGTGTGGTGTGTTAACATTTAGAGGACGACAGTTTGTAGGGGCTGGACTAGAGGTGGTGGTGCCAGGCTAGAGTTCTGCAGTTCCCAACTAGTTTTCCCTACCCTTTGTGTCCCTCAGGAGTTGCAACTGTTCACCAGTGCTTTTTGCCTTTCAGTGGTTCATGGGTGTTTCCTGCGTTTTCATGGTTCTTGGGTGACTTCCTCTGAGACTCAACAACTCTCCCTTTCTCCCCAAATTCCTATGGTTGCAGAGTCCTTCTTTCCCTTCCCTCCCCATCTCCTAGGCTTCCTCCTGAGCTTCCTTCAAACATCTCTTCCCTGAACCACCTCCCCTGACAAAAGCCTTCCCTGTCACTGCTCTCCTCACAAAAGATTTCCCTCCTCCATTCCAGCCACAAAGCAGTGATATCCCTTACCTCCCCTCAAAGTGTCCTTCCACCCCTCACTTCACCTCACTAAATCCTTCATTCCACCAACTGCCCTCAGAAAGGCCTTCTCTCAGACCGCATTGCCTCTAGCAAAGCACTAACATCCCTCCCCTCCTCTTGAAAAATACTGACTTCCCTCACCTTCCCTCACAAAGACCTTCCCTCCCCCATCTCTTCTCACCATCTCTTCCCTCTTGGCTCATGAAGTTACCACACCCCATTCACTGCTCAGAGAATTCTTTGCTCCCTCCCTTTCCTTCAGGAGTGCCGAGCTTACCAAGGGCTTCCACCCACACCTTGCCTCAGAACATAATGACCTGGCTCTCCCCTGTCATCAAGACCCTCCCTCCCTTACCTGCCTTCACAAAGTCCTTCTCTTCCTCAACTCCACTTTCAAAGACCTTTGGTCCCGCACCTTTGCAAACTTTGAAACAAACAGGCTTCTTCCAGCTTCCTTCAGAGCCTGTTCTGAATAAAACCAATTTTCCTCCCAATTTAACGCCAGATAATTCTGGAGCAGCGAGTGTGTGGAGTCTAGCCTTTTCCCTCCCGGGAGGTATTGTTGCCAAAAGCTGGGACCTTGATCCCTATGCCAACCCAATAATGGGGCACTGTTTTGACAAAAAGGAAAAACAAGTTTGATTGCTTTGCCAGCAACAGAGAAACTCAGGGACTGACTCCTCTCTCAGAGACCGTGATTCTGCCCAAGGGCGGGGGTGGGGTGGGGGGGCAGGGAGTTTTTAAAGAGGTGATTCAGAGGAATTCAGTTTCCCTGAGATTAGAAAGCAGACGTTAGGGAGGAGAGGATCAGGGAGAAGGTCATGGAGGAGGAGGTCACGGAGGACCCAGTCACAGAGGACCAGGTCACGGAGGACCAGGTCACGGAGGACCAGGTCATGGAGGACAAGATTGGGAAGAGTTAAAGAAAAATTGTGAGTTTTAGAACAACAAGGGATACAGTCAAAGCATAAAGTGAACCACGGTGACAAGGAAAGGGCTCAGGACTGACACACTCTCCCAACTTGCCGGACCTGTACTTGGAACCACAAGAAAGGTCCTTCAGCTGCCTGGAGATATTAAATCCCAGGGCAGTTGCCCTTTTCGTTCCTGTTGCAACTGTGTGGCTACTTAAAACTTGCTTCATAGGTGAGGAAAATGAGGTCACTGGAAATGGTTGATGGGTCATTGTTGGTAGTCCCACCAGGGTGCACACCAAGGATTTTATCGGCACCAGCTGAGGTTCTGGACCTCGAGAGGATCCTTTTGCAGTCTACATAGGGCTTGAGTGAGCCATTTGGAGCTTAAGCTGTGTGGAGAGCAGGCTATGCCCCGCTCACAGTGACTCCACAATGTATAGAACAGCCGTTTTCAGGCTGTGTCTAAACCTGAGTTGCTCCGTTTTCTGTGTCTAAACCTGAGTTGCTCCATTTTTTAAAGCAGTGGTGTGCCATGAGCTACTCCATTTTGAGTATAAGGCAGAATGAGTCTGGCCCTTGCTCGTACAAGTAAACCACCACCATCTGCCCAGCGCAACCATGAGGCACAAACTGATAAACAACCTATACGTGGCAAGTTACCAAACTGAATCAAGGTGCACCTGGATACGTGGACACCCCAAATCATCAGGAACACCAGACGTGGTAGCTTATCAACCTTGCCAGTCGTGACCCCCTCACCTAAGACCCACAAAAGGAGGAACACCTCCCACTTCCCACTCCCTGCTGAGACTGAACATGGTGGCACCCCGACCTCATCACTGCTCACTGCTCACGAGGCTTGCCCAGGAAAACCGCCAGAGTGACGAACCTTCAATTTCCAGTCCCATGGACTTTCAGTGCAGCATGGCTTCCCATGCCCATGACAACCACACACGATGCACTCCGGCTGACACCTCGAGCTTATACTCCAACAAGACTCTGAAAATAAGGACCTCCAGGACCCTCTGCTTTAAGAGCTCTGTGGAAATGGTTCATAAAAATCCCTAGCTGACCCCTACGGTGCTACCTCTTCTCTCTCTGCAACGCGCAAGGATTCCCACTTCCACGGCAGTGTTAGCAGAGATTCCTACTGTGGGGTAAGGCTGGTGCCAGCAGTGGTGTGTCGGAGCCAGCCCCTATCTGCTGGTGACAGGCAGCCCATGGGGACCATCTCTTGTCACCTGTGCCCCCAGTGAGCTCCTATTGGTAGCTTGAAGTCGGCCAAGCTGGGAGTGCATGCAGGACATGGTTTCCGGCAAGCGCCAGAAATCAGGGCTCCTCCCTACCTCACAAGGGCCCATCGCTAGACGTTTACTAACTCAGGATGGGATCTAAGGCCTCGTTTCTTACGTGCTGTTCAGATGTAGCAGGTGCAGAGTGGCTGTGGGACTCGCAGTTAGAGAGAGGGGAACCTTCCTGATACAGTACTTGGATGATGGGGGGGGGGGTGTTCCCAGAAGCAATGGTAGGGTCAGCAGGCTCCTGATCTCGCTACCATCCTCTTGTGGTATGGGTTCTGGCTCCCCAGGCAGGTCATTCTGTAGTATTTTGGGAATTATTGCCAGAGTCTTGGCCTACATGCCATGGTTCTGGCTCCTCAAATTATTTCGTCAGCAACTGGATCTCTGCGTTAAAGTCCTTGTGCAAAAGCTGGCCAGTGAGGCTTATGTTACCTGCAGATGCATGCCGACTGATACACGCAGACGTCCTCATGTAGCTGCCGGATGCCTGCATCTACCCTTGCAGCAGTATGCAGAGCACAGCAGGGAACAGACGGCACATTCTAATCTAACATACGCAGCCGAGAAGCAGTTAATGAAAGGGCCATGTAGAGAGGTGGGAGTAGGACACTGGTGTGCCGTGGCTTAGCTCCTCTGGGCTCCTGAGGGCTGGTTGTTATAATGCCCCATTTGGGGGGAGGAGGCTGTTAACTGTGGGCATCTCTCAGATGTTAGTTACATATGCTACATTTTCTTAAAGCTATAAAAATGTCATTTTACTACACTGTAGTGTCGTTTTTTGCTCTGGAGATTGTATTCATCTATTGTATCTGTTACGAAGGCGCGTGGCATTGACAGACTGATGGAGAAATGCTACCTCCACACTGAAAGGGCTGTAACATGACCATGGTCATTAGTCCTCCCTGAGGGCGATGAACTTGCAATGGCTCGCCACATCTGCATCACCCGGACTGATGTCCTCAGGCTGGCCCTCTGGCCTGGGAGAAGTGGCCACCAGCAGCTTCTCCTGGCACGATCAGTCTTGCCCAGACACTGTCCTCTCAGCCCGAGAGCCAAGGGTGTCTAACAGGTCCTAGGTCCTGTCCCCAGCGTGGCTGCCTGTGCCTGCTCTGTCGTTGCCGCCGCTGAGGAGAGACCCAAGTTCCACCCCAGACCCTGCTTCCCCCAGTTCTCTGTATGGTCCACAGGCGCTCCAGGCTCTCACTCGAGACTGGGGGTGGGTGCCCTCAGCAGTGTAGGCCTCACGCCCAGGACGGGGGAATTCAGAGCAGGCGGTAATATGAGTGGTTGTCCACACTGGCCAAAGTAGAGCCTCGCGACCCCTTAAAATGGCGGGAACTGAGGCGGTCACAGGCAGCCTCATTAGGGGCCTGCATGCGCCGGTCCTCTGGGAGGGCCTGAGGTGCCTACAGTCAAGGGGCGGGGCCTTGTGAGGGAGCGGGCCGACGGGGCCGCCCAAGGGCCCAGGGGCAGCAGGGCAGGTTTGGTCCGAAACCCACCACACGGCTGGTGCCTCAGCACATGGGGGCCTTCGGGCGCAGGCGCAGTGGGCCTCACGGGGTGCATTGTGGGGGAAGGGGTGGGACTTCGTGTGGGGAAGGGGTGGGACTTCGTGTGGGCACCTCATTCCTTCAGCACAGCGTGAAGTGGAGGTTGTGTGTGAGGTGTGCTCTGAGGGGGCACGTGGAGCAGCCATGCAGGCCCCAGATGGTGGCGATGGCGGGTGTCGTGATGGGGCAGAGGGCAGTGCCAGTGGGTCCAGTGGCCCTGGGCGCTCTGGAAACCCCAGGATGTGGGAAGGCGGAGGAACAGAGGGTGCTGCTGCCGGGGAAGCGCCCCAGGTCGACGGGGCGCTGCTCGGTTCAGGGCGGGGTGCAGAAGCTTCTGCAGAGGGTGTGGGAAACCAACAGCTGGAATTGTATCCTTCCCAAGGGTCGAGGCAAGGCTGAGGGCCAGGCTGGGAGTGGCCTGGGATGGGCAGAGAGTGGTTTGGGGGTCTGGCGGGGAGGAACACCCTCCGGGCCGAAGGACGAGTGAGGAACCGAGGCGGCTAGAGGAAGCGGACTTAGGGGACCAGCCTGACGGATGGGGGCTATGCCGTGGGCTGCAGTCGACGGAAGGGGTCGTGGGTGGCCCGCGTCTCCAAGTTGCCTTAACTGGTTCTCCACCAGCGGCCTCACAGTGCCTTTCCTGTCCTTCATGGATGCGGAGATTGCCCGCAGGTACCTGGCCCCGGGCATCGAGGCCCTCGGAGGGGCAGTTCACAGGGAATTCACCGTGATCGGCAGTGACCTGGTTATGTAAGTTCACAAGGGGCCTGGCTGAGCGGGAGCAGGTGGCAGCAGGTGGCTGACCCGTCTCGCCCTGAGGGGGCACTCTGAGACGCCTGGAGACACCCAAGGGTTGGTCAGAGGAGGGCCGCAGTGCAGGGGGCGCTCTAGGTGAGATACTGAAGGATTAGCTGCATGGCCCGGCGGGGCGGGGCGGGGCGGGGACCAAGGGAGAGGAGTTGGCATCTTGGTTGTGATTTTCTTTTCCCCTTACTTTTAGCCGATTGACTGCTGAAAACTCCAGCCTCCTGCAGATATCCGTCGCCTCCTTGCTCAACCAGCTTTCCATGGTGGTGCAGGCCATGCAGCGCTTTGTGCCCCCGTATTTCCTGAAGCCTCAACCAGGAAAAGGAGGCTGAGTTCTCACCCTGAGTTCTCTTCCAGCCCTAGGGCACTGATTCCTGCGGTAGTGACCCGTGTATCGGTGGGGATGGGGGAGCGGTTTGTTTCTCTGGACTGGCGCTAGGGTGCATAAATGTTTGTTAATGCTGGAAATAAAACTGAACTACTGTTGTGGGCTTGAGTGTCTTTTCACCTATTGCTTGTCCGGCTTTTCTCACCCTTGTCCTTGCCTTGGGGGAGCAATTCTGAGATTCAGATAGTCAAATATCATAAGATAATCGAAGATGCTTTAGAAACGGAAGGTGGAAGTCGATTGGGCATCAACTATACCGTCAGGAGTTGGAAATATATTTGTCCTTACTCTATTTTGGGGGTTGGGGGGACTGAGAATAGAACCCAGTGGCGCTCAAACAAGGAGCAACATCCACAGCCCTGTTTTTCTTTTGTTTGGAGACAGGGTCTCGCCAAGTTGCTGACATTCGTCTCCAACTTGCAATCTTCCTGCCTCAGCCTCCCAGCTTGCTGGGATTACAGGCTTGTGCCACCGCACCTGGCGTATTTGTACTTTAAAGTCGTAGTTATACACGAAATGGATAGCAGCCACAGAAACATGAACTCTTTTGCTTGCAAGTTTAATATTAGTTTTTTTCCATTTAACCTCCAAGTTTTTAAAAACTCTTCCAAACCATGTTAATGCAAAAAAAAAAAAAATACACAGCAATGTGATCATTGAGCATTTAAATTGTGCTTGATCTCCTCACCTCATCTTTTTTTTTTTTTAAGAGAGAGAGAGAGAATTTTTCAATATTTATTTTTTAGTTCTCGGCGGACACAACATCTTGATTTTATTTTTATGTGGTGCTGAGGATGGAACCCAGCTCCCCGCGCATGCCAGGCGAGCGCGCTACCGCTTGAGACACAGCCCCAGCCCTCCTCACCCCATCTTGAATGAGAATTGCTAGGGATTCCTGTACACATGCCCCTGAGTGAATGGTGGGTTGTATAACAAGGATTACATGACAATGCATTACTTTCATTTACTTTTCTACTTATTTCAGGTTCTGGAATGTGTTCATACAAAATTGTTCTGACCTCCAGGAATTGTGCCCTTCCACCAGAATGGTGGCTTCCTCACATCTCTTGTCACTGCTGGATCTAGTTCTTCTAGGATTTTTTTTTTTTTTAATTACTTAGTTTGCACCACAAGAGCAAGCAGACTAGAAACACTAGAACAAAAATTTAATGCCTTACTATGCCTGTTTCAGATCGGCAAAGAAAAAAAGTGTCAGGGCAATGAGTTGAGTGTTTTCAGGGTGAGAGGGCTGTAGCATTGGGAAAATACAATTAGAAAGAAAATTGTCTGCCAGCCCAGGCAGAGACCATCCACACAAAGGTAGAAAATGATTTCATTATTGAATAAGCAGTGCACCAGAATGTGATGCACATTAAAGCCAATCCATTGAGACTGCAAAGGGGCAGAAAGGCATCACCCTCTCATGTAGCCAAGCAGATCTAACTCATTCCATCCTTGCCCGGTGGAGTGGGGGGTGGACAATAACTAGTCATGGGGAAGGATGACTTGCCCGTGCCATCTCTCACACACAGTACATACTAAATTAACTTGGCATTCAGGGCGACCGTATGTATTAGTTTATTGCTGTTAGGGACTGACTGTGCGTTCCCCCAGATTCATGTGTTGAAGTCCTAACCAATCACCAGTGTGGCTGTATGTGGAAATGGGGCCTCTAGGGGAGTAATTAAGGTTAAACGAGGTCCCAAGCGTGGGGCTCTGATCCAACATGGCCTTCTAAGTAAAGGCGAGGGCTCTGGTGCCCATTTAGGGCACATATGCTGGAGAAAGACCAAGTGAGCACATAGCCAGAAGGTGGCCAACTACAAGCCAGGAGGAGAGCCCTTGCCAGAAACTGAATTTACCATCACCTTCATCATGGACTTCACAATTGTGAGAAAATAAATTTCTGTTGTTTCAGCCCACTGGTCTGTAGAACTTTGTTATGGCTGCCTGAGCAGACTAATATAACTGTCTTTATCCAAGGGAAAAATAAGTAAACTTCTCACATTCTTATGACAGGATCTCGTTTTCACACTTGGAGCAAGGAGCCCACTGAAGTAAGACTTCTAGTATTTCCTCTCCCCCCACCCCACGCTCCCTTTCTCTCACGGGAACTGGGAAGTGGGGGAAATATCATCCCAGCTGTTTACTTTTCATAGAGACCAGACGGTTCCTAGGTCCTTGAACACACTTCCTGGGTCATAAAGCTGGCAAGAGGCTCTTTCTTTTGTACCTTTGAAAAGGTATTTACATCCTTTTCAGAGATGGAGAAAGAACTTACAAGTTCTCCTAAGTCAATGCTTTAACAAAGGGGGAGGAGGAAGGAGTCTCTCCAACAGTGAGAATTAAACCTGTTATTTTATTTTACTTTTGTGGTGCTGGGGATCAAACCCAGGGCCCTGTGCATGCAAAGCAAGCACTGTACCAACTGAGCTGTGTCCCTAGGCCCCCCCCCCCCGGCCCCCAAAACCTCTTATATTTAATTTGCATCTGTCCTTATAGTAGCTGTCTCTAAAACATATTGCATCCTGCAAACACGCCAAGCTCACTAATTAAGTAGCTCTTTTGTAAATGGTCTCAGGTTTCATGCATAGATGATCATGAGTGCAAACGAAGGCAAGGTTTTTTGTTTTTTCTTTACCTTCCTTTCTAATCTGGATGCCTTTCATTCATTGGTTTCTCTCCTCTCTATGAGTTGCATTTTCCTGCTGCTTTGTATCCCGTTCCACCTTCTTCCTGGACCGCTGGGTATTTCTGTATTCCTAGACAGAGCCCTGAGCTGTGTGCTGGGATGCTGTTAGAGTGACTTGGAAAAGGTTTGATCCTTCTGGGTCTTGCTTTGAGGATGAAGGACATGAGACCAGGGCAGCTCAGTGTAGGAGACATATTTCTGTGCTGACAGGGCACGGCCCTCATGAGTGCCCTGCCTGATGCCTCCCTGTCAATGTGACCTTCCCCACCTGGTGGGTGGGGAAAGCTGCTGATCTCTTTCCTCCCTGAGTGCTGTGCAGTTACTTGCATCCTCTTGAGGGGCAGAGCCTTTCCCAGGCCTCAGGTAGTTTCCTCACCTGCTTGTGCTCCCCTGTGGTCTGCTGAATACTCGAATGGGACACACTGGGGATGTAGGGTTCTCTCCCTCTGCAGTTCCCTTCGCTCTGGTCCTCTGCCCTGGAAAGCTCCACCTGTCTAGACTCTGTGGCTCAGACTTTCATGTCCCGAACTCTGGGTATCTGCTGGGCCCTGGCCATCAACCCTCCTTCTCTTCCTCCATCCCTCTCTCCCTCACCCCACTGCATGCCTTACAGACATTAAGTATTGATGAACGGGTGAGAATGATCTCTTTCACTACACTATCCACTCTGCTTCCCTTCACTCTCTCATTGTGGTTCTAGTAGATTCTATCCATTTCTCAGGGACTTTCCACCCCCAAAGTAGAAAACTGCTTTGTCTCTCCCTTTGGCTTAGTTTCTGTAGTCCTGTAAGGGTTAGCATTTTAAACCATCTCTCTTGTCCTCCATTCTCTGTTGGGCTGGTTCTTTCTAGGTGCACTGAATGCACAGGTGATGTCCTGGGACATCCCTTTGCCCTGAGCTGGAATCCCAGTCCTGCTTCACAGGTATCCCTTTACCATCGTACTCCTTTTGTTCCGTTTAGTTGTATTTTTTTTTTTTTTGTCAAAAGGTTTATTGAGGCACAACTTACAGACCATAAATTTCACCTCTTTCCAGCGTGCTGTTCTATGAATTTTAACAGGTACATATGGTTGGTTTCCACCACCACCACAATTGAGTTACAGAACGTTTTCATCACCCTCGATGTTCCCTCATGCCTCTTTGTAGTCAAGCCATCTCCTGGTTCCTGGCCTGGGGAGCTCCAAGAACCAGGCAAAGCAGATGACTTCCCTCTTGCTGTCCCTTCAGGCAGCCAACTATCCAACAGGTCGAAACAGAAACCACAATCCTTTGGGAAGAAAGTCCACATTCCTGCTGTTGGGACTGCTTACATTGGTCAGGTATGCTGGCTGCATTCCTCACGCCACTGCTGATCTGGGTGTTGGGGATGCTAGGTGGGTAATGAAAGATGGGGCAGGTTTCCCTTAGCTGCCAGCCAGCACCTTCTTTCTTCCATTTTCTTTTCTTTTCTTTTTTTTCTTCCTTTTTGGTGCTGGGGATGGAACCCAGAGCCACGGCACATGCTAGGCAATCCCACTACCACCGAGCTACATCACCAGAACCACCTTCTTTCCCCTCCAAGTCTTTCCCTGGTGATTATACATCGTTGTCTAGATTCCAGCCCTCTGTAAAAGTTGATACTGACAGTTTTTGCCTGCTCATTACTTGCTTTGGTGGAGAACTTGAGCCCTGGAGTTCTCTACTATTCCATGTTCAGGGATGTCACCCAGAAAATCCTTGCATTGTATTTTAATCAATACATAACAGTTCTACAACCAAACACAAAGAATGAAGAAGGAAAGAAAGGAACAGAGAAAAGAGGGGAAAGGAAGAAAGGCAGGAAGGAAGGACGATCAAGGGTGTGAGGAAGACAACAGCAAGCCATCATCGTGGGCTCTGAGGTAAATATGGTCCAGACCACCTTCAGAGGTCTTATTGTATGACTGTGGACAATTAGTAAACCAATTTAATTTTGTTGCCCCATGAAGAGTGCGAAAATGACTCAGTTGTTCTCAGAAACTGCAGTAATGTTAGAGACTGCATGTTTTATGTTTCATCACTAGAGTCATTAACAGAGATGTGTTATTCTTACATCGGTTGGATACAAATGATTGTCCTACTTCAACAAATACTTGAAGCTTTTATTTAACACAAATAAAGGTATTTCTAAGGCAGCAGAAACTTTGCCTGCACTCCAGTTGCCGTTTATCGTCTTCCCAATTTATTCCCAGTATTTCTTGCAACAATATAAGGAGAATGGCAATTCCTTATTCTGCTATATTCATGATTTTTACATTTGTGGAAAAAAAAAAGAAACGACGTCATCAATAAGCGATGCAGCAATGTCTCTTGCCAACGAAAATGCAGATGGTATTGCTGTGCCAGAAAAAAAAAAGAACGTGTAGCTGGGCATGGTGGCACATACCGGTAATCCTTGCAACTCGAGAGGCTGAGGCAGGAGGACAAGTTTGAGGGCAGTATCAGAATGTTAGTGAGACCCTGTCTCAAAATTTTAAAAATTGGTAAAATGGACCGGGGTTGTAGCTCAGTGGTAAATTGCCCTGGGTTCTATCTCCAGCATGTATATATGTATGTATGTATGTATGTATGTGTGTGTGTGTGTATATATATATATATATATATATATATATATATATATATATAAAGTGTATATTTCCCCTAGTTTCCTGACTCTGTAACCCACAGCTGAAGCAATGAACCATCCTCTTAGGATTTTGTTCCCTTCCCGAAAAAGTGGCCCAAGTAGAAAAGAAAAGAAAATCGAGTTTCAGAGACTTACAGTCTTAGAGAAATGACCAATGAAAGATCAGCTGGGGAAGATAAATTGTGGTGGTTCTGGGAAAAGCTACAATACTCATTCAGTCAAGTACTGAGACAAGCAGCATCTAAAAGGCATGATGGCAATCTAACTTACCTTACGGTGCTCTACTGGGTAAAGATGCTAGATAAAATAGGTCGGACACATATCTTATTTTGATCAGCGATCATTTTAATACAGTGTAAAGTCAAGTGATAAATCTTCATAGGACAACCGATGTCAACGACAAATTTACCAATACTATTAGCATTTTTTTAAAGCACACAAACCCCCAGGAGAGGTGTATAAAAGACGGTGGTCATCATTACCCCAAGTACACGTATAGTGCAAGTACCCAAGACACGAATAGTGCAACTCTACTTTGTGTACAACCAGAGACACGAAAAATTGTGCTCTATGTGTGTAATAGGAATGGTAATGCATTCTGCTGTCATATATAATGAATTAGAATTAAAAATAAATTAAAAAAACAGGAGATGAGTGGTGAGTGATTGGCATGAAAAAATTCTTGCAAATCATAGTAATGCCACATAAACCACACTTGTTGACAGGACCTCTGCACCCAACAGTTGCAAATGTTAATGTTGCTTATTGGAAAATTACAGGATCAAAGCTCTCAGAATGGCTGGATATACAGGTTTTGTTTCCAACTCTCTAGAAGCCATCAGAGCTCTTCCATGAACTCAGAATAGTAAAATGTAGGAATTTTATCCACCTTTAAATGAACAAGTGAAATTCCCATTTTAAGCTTAGTTGGCGCAATGTTCACCTTTTTAAAAAAAACAAATGGCTCAGAAGTACCCAATTTACCCAATTTGAGCTTTCTGAGAAATGGATACTGGTAGACTGCAAAATAAAGACAGTGCCATAAAATAATTAATGACAGCCACTGTGGTGACCCGTGAAGTGACCACGATTTCCTTGCATCTATGTATGTGCCTTTTCAAAGGGACTTTGCTGCCTGTTTATCCCGACAAGAGGTGAAGCCAATGCTTCTGTCACGTAGATCTGGTCTGAAACCTTGTGACTTTTACTGGCCCAAGGGGCATTGCAAACTTGGTCAGAAGCAGATGCTTGAGGAACACTTGCACCTTGGGTTTTATCTCACCACAGGGAAAATTTTTGTCACCATAAGGTCAAGCCAGGGGTGGGGGGTGGGCCAACCTCCCAGAGGAGGAGGGATTGTTGCGGAGATGTGGCAGCCCTCTCAGTCATTGCAGGCAGCCTAAAGAGTGCATGAGGACATCCTGGATCACCCAGCCCCGGCCAGTCAGCCTATACTGGAAAACTGCCCGGCCAATACCCACAATTGCAACCAATAATAAATGCCAGTCTGAAGCCATTAAGTATGGGGGCAATTCAATTTGCGTTTTAAAAAACGAGCCAACCTTGAAATCCTAGCATAGTACACATGCAAGTGAACTCATTCTCAGAACCTTGGTATGAACAAAAGATCTGTAAAACCTGGCAATGTCTCAGGACAAATTAAGTTGTTGTGTGACAAGATTATGGCAGGATGTAAAATTTTAAATTCATCAACATGAGCACATTTGTAGCCTGTTGAAACCATGCAATCCCATTTCAGTGAGGTGTCAGGCTCAAAGAAACAGTTCAGTAGCATACCGTACATTGAGTACATCAAACTCTTTCTTAGCACATCTTGAAATCTGTGAAAAGAATCCCAATATGAAATTCCTCTTCTTCCCAATCCACCCTCACAGCACCTGCAAATGCCCTCAGTGCTTCCCAGCGTTCCTCTCCCTCTCCTCACTCATTTTTCTCCATTCCAGAGTGATGTCGGCCAAGCCAACACTTCTTCAGCAAAAAAGGCTCCTCTTTGGAAGGAAATTAAATGTGTCTACACTGAAACTGCATTCCGTCTCAAGCCTAACCTCCCCAGAGCATTGTAAAGTCTGTTCAACAAATTAGTGGATAATTCTCCATCTTTTTTTTTTTTTTAAAGAGGAGAGAGGAGAGAGAGAGAGAGAGAGAGAGAGAGAGAGAGAGAGAGAGAGAAAGAGAGAATTTTTTTAATATTGATTTTTCAGGTTTTGTTGGACACAACATCTTTGTTTGTATGTGGTGCTGAGGATGGAACCCAGTGCCCCACGCATGCCAGGAGAGCGCGCTACTGCTTGAGCCACATCCCCAGCCCCATCTTTTTTTCTTTTTTACCTTTTTTCTTTCCTCCTCCTCCCATTCCTGTTCCTCCTCCCTTTGCCCTTCTTCTCTTTTCTTCCTTCTTCTACAGAAAAGCACACAAGCTTTCTTCTATCCTATAGTCCCACCATGATGTGCTGCCTTGCCACAGGCCCAGGAGCAACAGAGCCTACTGACTGTGGAAAGAAACCTCTGAAACCATGATCCACAATGAAGCTTTCATTGTTCTTAGTTGATTATCTCAGGTATTTTGTTCCAGTGACTAATCACGATGGGAATCATTAATAGCACCAAATACCAGATTTCTGCTGCCTGCTGAGGTAATCTCCTTGGTCATATTTTTGGTGACTGAAATGGGCACAGTCTCTGGACCCACACAGTTTACATGGCTCTTTGTGTAATGCAGCATTTTAGCCAAAGAACTCATGACAAACACCACGAGAAGCCATGACAGTTATTGTTAAGTGGATGACAACAGACCAAGGCATCAAATGATATTATAATATATGTACTTGCACATACATAGTGTTATGGTTTGGTTCTAGAATGTTTCCCAAAGCCTCAAGTGTTGAAGGCTTCGTCCCCAAATACAGCAGTTTCCAGAGGTGGGTGGGGCTGTTGGAAAGTGGTTGACTCATGAGGACTCTGACCTCATTAGTAGATTAATCCATTATGGGATTCCATAATTTGGATGGACTATTGGGAGGTGTTGGAAAGCATAAGCGGTTGGATCTAGTAGAGCTGAGTGGGCTCTTGGTGGTGTGTCCTGGTTGATTAAATCTTGTTCCTGGTTTCTCTCTCTCCTTCTCCCTCCTCACTTTTCCTCCTCTTCCTCCTCTTCCTCCTCTTTCTCCTCCTCCTCCTCCTCTTTCTCCTCCTCCTCCTCCTCTTTCTCCTCCTCCTCCTCCTCCTCCTCCTCCTCCTCCTCCTCCTCCTCCTCCTCCTCTTCTTCTTCTTCTTCTTCTTCTTCTTCTTCTTCTTCTTCTTCTTCTTCTTCTTCTCTCTCTCTCACTCTCACTCTAGCTCTCCTTCTTAGCTTCCATAAGATGAACACCTTCCATCTGCTATGCCCTTCCCTCATGATGTTCTGCCTCACCCCAGGTCCAAAGCAATGGAGTCAGCCAACCATGCACTGAGACCTCTGAAACCATGACAGAATATAATTTTTTTCCTCCCCTGAGTTGTTATTTCAAGATATTTTTGCCACAATGACAGAGAGCTGACAAACACAGAATTGGTGCTGAGAAGTGGGGTCATTGCTGTGCCTATTCCTGACCATGTGGTTCAGTGAGCTTTTGGAACTGGTTTGTGGCAGGAGTTTGGAAAAGTTTGGAGATACAGACTAGAGGAGACCTAAAATGTTGTCAGCAGAGCTTCATGGGCAGTTCTGGTGAGAACTCAGAGGAGCAGAAAGCTGATAGGTATGCAGACAGTAAAGACTGTGCTCATGAGTTTTCTGACAGGAACGTGGACTCTCTTTAGGAGTTGGACTAGAGACCATTCATGTATCATTCTGGCAAAGCACTATTCTACATTTTGTCCATGCCATGAGACTTTGTGTGAGGCCAAATTTAAAGGTGACAGATTAATTAATCTGGTGGAGGAAATTTCAAGGCAGCTTAGCATTCACGCACAAGAGACAAACCCATTTTTGAAACTTGAGCAACAACAAAGATCTAGTTCTGTCAATTATGAATACATTCCCCAAAGCTAAAGTTGTTGTTGTTATTGTTGTTGGTGTTGGTGGTGGTGGTGGTGTTTGTGGTGGTGGTGGTGTGTGTGTATGTGCATGTAAGTGTGTCAGTAGAACAGAAGTGAGAGCTCAGAAATAATGCTCAGTACATTTTGGAAGTCAGTGTATATGAAACATCACATTTCAAATGGGTGAGGGAAAAATGGACTATTCAAATAATAGGACTTGGACTGTTGGCCACTCATTAAAAATAAATAAGTGGATGAATAAACAAATAAGTTGATACAGTTAGCATCCTACCTCGTACCGTACCTCTGGGATAAGTTTTCAAAAGCCTCTCTCTGTCACTTTTTCACAAATTACGCCAAAATTATTTCTACTAGAAATGACATTCGTCTTGGAGTGACTAACAATGTCCCAATAGGGAGCTTAGGCCACATGCTCAAAATAATAATAATAATAATAAATAAATAAATAATTTAAAAAAATAAACGGAGGCCAAGAAATGAAACAGATTATTTCATTGCAGCAAGGAGCATGGCTGTCACATTTTCTGTCACATCCCCGGGGGAGGAGAAAGTTTTATGTTCAAATTCACGTATATTCAGTGAGTAATTACTCCTGCTATTAGTGTTGCTAAATTTGAAATATTCATGAAGTCTACAATATTTTCAGGATGGAATATAATTTTTGTGTGCTTCTTTTTTCCCTGCTAAAATATTCATTTTTTTATGGTACTAGGAATTGAACCCAGGGTGCTCTACCACTGAGCCGCATCCCCAGCCCATTTTATTTATGGAGGCAGGGTCTGTAGCTGGAAATACAGGCCTGTGCCACCATGCCCAGCTTTTGTGTACCCGTGATGAAGTACTTAGGAAAGATTGCTTCTTGTGCGAGGCATTAAGAAACAGAGTCAATGACTGTGGACTTCAAATATTTGTAGGCCAAACTCTATAGTAACTTTGAGGAGTATGGTAGAAGAACAATCTGTGGTGCTCGCTTCGGCAGCACATATACTAAAATTGGAACGATACAGAGAAGATTAGCATGGCCCCTGCGCAAGGATGACACGCAAATTCGTGAAGCGTTCCATATTTTTGATGTAACTGATGTGATTCAGCAATCTGTATACGGGGTAAAAATGGGAGTTCATAACCCTTTTGAATCAAACTGAAATATGATATATCAAGTTAGATGTAATGTTTTGAACGACCAACAATAAAAAAAAATTAAAAAAAAATAATACTGACTTGTAAGATTTATTGAGGTTCTCTTATGACCTAGAATGCTTTTTACTTTTTTCAATAAAATTTCATGGAACATGAAAAAAAAAAAAAAAAGAACAATCTGTGGAAAGGCGTGTAATTTTATCCAGAGGTTCCCAAATGAGGGACACTTAATCTCAGGTTTCACAATGACGATTGGATAAGGAGATATGGGGATATTTTTTTTCAAGAAAGAGGAGTGAAATTTGGAGGAGGCTAAATGTAAAAATTAAGTTTGGCTTTGGACTCTCTAAATCTGAGGTGTCATTGCAAAATTTGGATTTGTATCCCTCATGCAGAATGTTGGTAGAAACAGGGTTGGGAACTGGCAGTTGCTTCAGTTGTGCATGAATCACAGTGGGGACTGAGCATGGCCAGTGTGGGAGATGTGTAGAACACCCGTGGATGAAGGCCAGGTCTGTGGGGTAGGAAGAATGATTTTAAGCATTCAGAGAAGTTGTGGTCAGTGCAAGGGGAAAGCTGGGAGCATGGGACGGCCTAGTCTTCCTCCCAAAAAGGGAGGCCAAGGGGGAGTGTAACATGTTGCCATTACTAAACAAATTCTCCAGTAAGCTTTGGAGAAAGCAAGAATGAATAGTATCTTGGGTCAGAACTGAAGGACTGCTTGTTTGTTTATTCAGTCAGAGAAAAGGAAAACGACTTCCAGGAGACAGAGAGACATTTTGAGGTGGGGAGGAGGACACCTTGACACTGTTTAACTTGGAGGATGTCAGCCGTCTCAGAGCAGGAGTAAGTAGTCGATTCTGGTTGAAATAGACGTTAAAATATCCTTTCAAGCTTACCCTGATGAGAAAATGTATAGACTGTTACTTGTGATAGGGTGGCCTCCCAGAGTTCTCCCTGGGAAAGTGCTGGCTTAGGATAGTTTTATATGGGTTTCTCTTTCACTCACAACCATTCTCTGAGTCAGATGTTAAATTACATGGTCATTCCCATTTCAGTGGCCTCAGTGATTGGGGTTTGGTTAACATTCTGCCAACCCAGGAACATGAGTTGGCAAGAATAACGGTGGGAGAGACAGTCACCCTTCCTACCCCACAGAGCTGAGCATTTGCTAGGTAGGGATGGCAGAGATTCCTAAGAATGTGGTGTTCTAAAGCAGCCTATAATGATGATGCTTTCCCCACGGCCAGCCATTATTTTTCTCTTTGGGTAGGGAGAGGCGTGAAGCCAGCACAGAAGCACCAAGCTGGAAAAACAGGGTGTGCTCAAAGGATGGGAAATGATGCTCAGTGAATGATCAAGTTCCACAGGAGCTTTGAGATCTGAGAAGTGTTAAGAAAAGAGTCTATGACCAGAGAAAGGAAATTCAGATGTTTGAGTTCAAAGACAAAAGAATTTGCGGTGAATGATGGCAGCGCTGGCAGAAGCAGGGAAGAGACACAATTCAGGAATTCAAGAAGGTTGGGATATACAAAGTAACCTGTGGTTTGGAAAAACTGTTTTTGCCTCGGAAGGATTTTCATGACCAAGTCCCACACAGTGATGTTCCATATGTTCTCAAAAGCCTCCCAGGAGGAAGAGTCCTGAGACACCCCCTGTGGAGTAGCCACAGGAACATCTGAAGCCTCTGTGAGGCCAACTGGGAGTGATAAAACCAAGTTATCTCACACACGTGACTCCCGTTTAGCATCAACATGAAAAACACTTTGAAAACTGATGATTAGACATAAGAGAATGAGGCACCGACAGGGAAGTGTGATTTTTTTTTTCCATGACATTTGCATATTTAACTTAGGAAAGTTTTCAGTGTTATATTTTCTCCACCAGGTACAATAGTTTAGGTAAATAATCACATTTCATTTAAATCAGGTACGATACAATTCCCCTGTATAAACATAGAGCCATTCTTAGGTTATTAATCGGGGTGTGAATCTAACTTCAAGCCACGTGCCTGTTGCACTCTTCATTTGTGTTTCCTGGCTTCTATTTTTAAAAGAATTCATTTTCAAGCTTCTCCATGTTATCGAAATGTCTTTTTAAAACCCACAAAGCAGTGTCGCATAGATGCAGTACATAATCAGCCTGGTGCTCATGCTGCTGCATCCGGTCCACCCACAATGGTATGAGATGAGGAAATAATCTGGTTTCCCTTCTGCAGGAGCACTAGAAGATGAATTTATTCCTGCTGCAGCTTCAGCTTCCTGATGTGCTATAGTCATGGCCCCTTCGACATCCAACAGGGAGAAAATAACTTTAGGAATTTCCCTAAAGGACAGCGCGGACAAAAATGCCAGGAGGGAATGGAAACTAGAGTCCCTGTGACCCCGGCCCAAATCCCAGCTCTGCTGCCTTCTTCCTGTGGAACCTCAGACTACTTTGCTAAGGTCTTTATGCTTTGATTTTGTCATCAGTGAAAAGGGAAGCATGACTAAACTTATGTGCCGATGGTAAGGCACATGAGTGTGGAAAGAATTTTAACTAGTGCCCGACTGCCCAATAGTTGTATTTTTTTTTATTAAAAAAATCATTTTTTTTCAAAAAAGTGAATGACAGTAACTGAAGGAAAATACGTTCTTTTTACTTTATTTTTATTTATTTATTTATTTATTTTTAGAAATTTTTGGTGGTGGTGTTGGGGATTGTGCGTGCTAGGCAACTGCTCTACCACTGAGCTAACATCCCCAGCCCTGGATTTTATTTTATAAAATGTATTTACACCACATCTACACCACACATGTTAAGATAAAAATTCAGGGCTCGGGCTGTGGCTCAGTGGTAAAGCGACTGCCTAGCACGTGTGAGGCCCTGGGTTCAATCCTCAGCACCACATAAAAATAGATAAAATAAAGGTATTGTGTCCCTCGACAACTAAGAAAATAGATATTTTTTTTTAAAAAAAGATGAAGATTCATATTGTTCATTTTCAGAGGGATTGGCTTTGCAGCTCAGCATATTGCACATCTAACCTTATCATCATTACAAGTATGATGCTTTTATACCTCACATGTCATGTGCCTACTTTTGCCAGATATCAGAGCCGAGCATCACTTCAGAAGGGAATGTGGAGTCACACAGCTCGGGTTTTGAAGTGGGTTTTATTATTTACTGTCGACCATGGCCTATTAGTTTATCTAGATCTAAATGCATTATCTATAAAATTAGGGGGGAAATGGTACTCCCTACTGGCTTGTTGTAATGGTTAACTCAGGCAGTATGTGCATGGCTTAGTACTGTTTCATGTACATTTTGGATAACTATTTCCCTTAACTGACAGCTTTCTAAATATTTGTAGTTGAGTATCATTAAAATAGGGGTTTATGGACACCACGTTGCTGGGATGATAGATTTAGCTCCCTCTTTTTGAAAATACAATGTGCTTTTCAGGTAATCCATAATGAGAGCTGTGTGTGAAGCTCAGCGGCAGAGCACTTGCCTGCATTGTGTGAGGACCAGGGTTCCGTGCCCCAGCATCATGCGTGTCTGTGTGTGATAGCCCCACATGGATTATCCATGATGAATATTCGCCTTTTCATGGTGTAGGGGAATGTTAAACAACAACAACAACAACAACAACAACAGGATAAACTAGATCTCTTCCCGGGTACCCCGAGCTTCTCCTTTACAAGTGCTTTGAAGACACTTTAGTGTGTCGTGCTGCTAGCACATCTCTAAAGAAAGCCTTGTATTTTGCCACTACAGTTCTTCAGTCCACACGTTTTATTTGGTTGACATGGACTTTGTTCACCTCTCCCCATCATAATCGAACCCATCATTTAAGGCCCAGACCTTCAAGGAAAGCTGTGATTAATTTCCTGGTCAGAATCCTTCTCTCTACCCTACATTTCCAAAAGATTGGTTTTGAATTTGTTTTAACACGTACCATACTGTGGTTTTTAAGTTTTAGTTAATTGTGGGCACATTTTTGTATATTTTTCAATTCCAAATCATCCTGAGGATAGTCCACGTTTTGCATTATTATCCCTGCGCTGAATCATGAAGGTCCTGATCAGAGATATGAATGGAAAGTACTCCCTCAAGGGATGGCTAACAGCCCAACTATGTGTCAAATTTATGTTGACAAAGCAGTCCAGCCACTTAGAAATCAAAATCCTGAACTACAGATATTTCAGTATATAGACGATGTATTATTAGCACACAAAGATAAAAACACATTGCTAGAATGTTATGCCACACTTACAAACTTATTAAAAAATTATAATCTAGAAATAGCAATAGATAAAGTACAATTAAATTTTCCAATTAATTATTTAGGAGTTCTATTATCCTCTACCATGGTCCGTCCACCAAAAATTCAAATACGAGTAGATCAACTCAAATCACTTAACGACTTTCAAAAGTTATTAGGAGACATAAATTGGATAAGGCCTTATCTAGGCATACCAACAGGAGAGTTGGGACCTTTATTTGATATCCTAAAAGGTCCATCAGAACCAAATTCACCCTGCATGTTAATGCCTGAAGCAAGAAAGGCATTAAAAATCATTGAAACATATATGGAGAATATGCATTTGGATAGAATTGATATAAGTTTGCCTTCATTATTTATTGTACTACCAACAAAAAATATTCCTACAGGAGTATTTTGGCAAGAAGGTCCATTATTATGGATACATTTATCTTATTCTCCTAACACTATTCTTACTAGGTATCCTGAGGCTGTAGGACAATTAATACTCAAAGGAATAAAAGCAGCAAAGGGAGTGTTTGGAATTTCTCCCAATAAAATTATTACTCCATATACTATGAATCAAATTGATGAGTTAGCTAATGAGTTAAATACTTGGGCAATAATCATGTGCAAATCTAATGTTTCATTTGATAACCACTTACCATCTAATCCTTTGTTGTCTTCTTGGTCTTCGCATCCTGTGGTTTTTCCAAAAATGACAAGAAAAACACCTATCATGAATGCTCCAAATATATTCACTGATGGGTCAAATAATGGTACAGCAGCAGTAGTTACCCCTGATCAAACTTTTACATTTTTAGAACCCAAACAATCAGCTCAAAAGGTAGTGCTTAATGCAGTATTACAAGCTTTTGTGATGTTTAAAGATTCTGTATTTAATTTATTTTCTGATAGTGAGTATATAGTTAATGCTATAGTATCCCTTGAAGATGCTGGTAGGATTTCCCCTTCCTCTACTGTTTTCTCTTTGTTTTCCACTATACAAAGTCTAATCTGGGACAGAAAAGATCCATTCTTTATAGGACATATCAGGGCACATACAGGATTGCCTGGTGCCCTTAGTTTGGGCAATGATTTAGCAGATAAAACTGCACATGACAAACATTTTTTCCTATGCTAGAAGAAGCTACAAATTTTCATAAATCCTTCCAAGTCAATGCAAATACTTTAAAAAAGCATTTTAAAGTAACTAAGGAACAAGCTAGACAAATAATAAAACAATGTCAAAATTGTGTGACCTTTTTACCACAAGTTAATCTTGGAGTCAATCCTAGAGGACTGATACCTAACCATATTTGGCAGATGGATGTCACACACTTGCCAGAATTTGGAAAATTAAAATATTTGCATGTTACAGTTAATACTTCTTCCAGATTTTTGATGGGCTCCCTTCATGCCAGAGAAAAAACTAAAGATGTTATAGCTCATTGCTTACAAAATTTTGCCACTGTGGGCGTTCCAAAACAGTTAAAAACAGATAATGCCCCTGGTTATACTTCTACCTCTTTTAAACAATTTTGCTCATCATTCGGCATTACTCATATAACAGGAATCCCATACAATCCACAGGGACAAGGCATAGTTGAAAGAGCTCATCAAACTATTAAAATGTACTTATCAAAGCAAAAAGAGGGAATTGGGAAGGGGTATATATCCCCCAAAGATAAACTTAAAATAACCCTTTTTACTCTAAACTTTTAAAATTTGGATTCGTCAGGGCTTAGTGCTGCGGAAAGGCACATGTGTCCAAAAAATGTACATAAGCCCAAGGTACTTTGGAAGGATATTCTAACAGGACAATGGAAAGGTCCTGACCCAGTGATTGTCTGGAGTCAGGGGTCTGTTTGTGTGTTTCCACAGGGAGAACAGCAGCTGATTTGGATTCCAGAGAGACTAACTAAAGCGATTTCTACAGACCAAAAAGAAGATGATTTGGCTCAAATCCATAACAGCTGATATCCAGAACTCCAGTTTGGCTATCCTTACATCTGCGACAGTGGTTCTCCCACACCTGGAGGCTAATGAATAATGAACACCATTAATGCCTATTTCAAATGTAAGAAACCTTGGGGCTTGCTTGTGGGAATACCTTCAGACCCATATGCAAGATATAGGAAAAAGGATGGGATATCCAAAGAAGAGTCAAACCCAGGTGGAAACCAGGTTTTTTTTCCAATATCTATTTTATTATTGCCCTTTCCCACATCATGAAGTTCTATTTTGTTTTTTGAGCTCATACAGACCTAGGGTAATGTTTTTTTGATGAGTTCTATTTTTTGACTGTGGAGTTTTTGAGCATTGCAATAGGGATTTCGCCTGTGAAAAGCTACAAGGCCTTTACTATTATGTTATGTGTTGTATATATTGTGTGCACACTTGTGTTTTGTGTTGTATGTCTGTATGTGCTTATGTCCATATATCATATATGAGGAGCGCTCATGAAAAAATGGATCCAAATATTTTTTTTTATTATTCTCGTGATTTAAATGGTTTAATTTAAATTGGGTAAACAGCTGTTGAGGATTGTTTTAAAATGTGAACAAAAAAAGGAGGTTAACAGATCTGTTTGTTTACTTTCACCTTTCCTTTTCATTATATCTAATTCTATTCAGGATACTAAATTGTTTAGAAAATTGCTTTTTTTTTAGTGCCTGCTGGAATGCTACATAAATTTTTTTAGCCATCATTGCCAGAATTCCTGTCTTCATCCCAGTGCCGGTGAAGACAAAGATAAAACCAAACTACAGCTTCTGCGATAGCTATCACAACAAACTCTATAAAATGATGCATCAATGAATAATGTAACTCAACAAGTGATACTCAATCAAGGAGTCGATTTGCTTTGGGAGGAAATGGACATATTAATGGATTCCTCTGCTTTGAACTGCTTGCAGAACTTGCCTGGACTATGTCTCACTTGTATGCATTGTGAACTAACTGTTGGTGCAGCAAATTGTGGTAGTGCCGGGGTATCTTTGCTGATGATGTCATCGGTGGTACAATTTTTCCAAAAGGGGCCGTCAATTGGCTTGGTGTTGTGGCATTTTGTATCCTCCCCTTTCTGCTTGTAGCAGGTTGTTTATGGTGTTTGTGTAAAAACCACTATCCACAAGTGTGGCTAACTGCTAGGCCGGTAGTCAATGACGGGTAAGATCCGATTGCAATGGTACCAACCTAAGACAGGAGGCTGACGCCTTGAGGTCAGCTCATCCAATGATGGGTAAGGACCATATGTAGTATTGGACAACCTAAGACAGGCACGGTCCCTAAGCCACATGCTTGTTGTTTAATTAAACAAAAGGGGGGAGATGTTGAGAGCCGCAGCCGAGTCGGGGTGGCGCCTGGCGTTTTGCCAGGGGGAGTGGTTGAGAGGTGTCGCCAGGAGCCATTAGGATGGTTGAGTTCCCGTTGAGTTCCGGTTGAGCTCTCACGGAGTTCCTAGAGGGTCGCGTGGGTGGCGTTTGTGTGGGTTCGAAAATTAAGTTCGTTCCTGCTTGAATCTACAAGTGGCTTCCAGTTATTTGTGCCCAGCCAGACTGCGGCAATAAGCAACAAATGAAGAAAAGTAGAAAGAGGGGCTGGGGTTGTGGCTCAGTGGTAGTGCGCTCGCCTAGCACATGTGAGAAACTGGGTTTGATCCTCAGCACCACATAAAAATGAAATAAAGATATTGTGTCCACCTACAACTCAAAAGTAATTTTTGTTTAAAAGTAGAGAGACTTGTCTTTGTTACAACTAAAAACTTATGCATCAAACCCACAGTCAGGAAAGCAAAAACACAACCTATAGGCTGGGAGAAAATATTCGCAAATGATGCACCTGATAATGCTCTCCTATCCTGAATGGATAAGGAACACTTATGGCTCAACAACAAAGAGGCAGACGACCTATTTAAGGAATGGGTAAAGGGCTCAAAGAGACATTTCTCAAAAGAAGACCTACAAGACAGTCGTGAGCTCGTGACAAGAAGTTCGCCATCGTCAGACATTAGGAAAATTAAAATCTAACCACAATGAGTTATCACTTCACACATATTGGAATGGCTCCAATACTAATATTTAAAGGGAAAATAACAAGCATTAGCGATGCCGTGAGGAAACGGGAACTCTCTTACAGTGTTATTGGGCATGTACAATAGGGCAGCTGCTGTGGAAAACTCCTTAAAACATGAAACATTTGCATAAGACAGCAGCCCCACTGGTCCAGATTCTCTAGAGGGAATTGAAAGCAGGTTTGGGGGATGGGGGGAGTTGTACCCAAATCTCCATAGCAGCAGCATTCTCAGTAGCCCCAAATTGGAAACCACTCAATTGTTCATTAGCAGAGGAATGGATACACCAAATATGGTACATTAATACAATTCATTATTACTGAGCAGTGGAAAGGGATGAGGATCTGATATATACCACATATGTGGGAGAACGTTGAACACATTACGCTCTGTGGAAGAAGTCAGACACATAAGGTCACATGTTGTATAATTACACATATATGAACTATCCAGAGAGAAAGAGAGCTGAGTAATGGATGCCAGGGGCTAGGGATGGGGCAGTGGGGAATGACTGTTAAAGACTATGGGGTCTCCTTGAAAATATTTGGAGCCAGATACTGGCAATGGTTGCGTAATACTGCGAACGGGCTAGATGCTGGTGAATTGTACACTTTTAAATATGTTTATATTCATACTATATGAATTTCATTTCAGTTAAAAAAAAGTAACAGAGAGAATGCCTATTTATCAGTGTTGGTGCCCCTGTAGGGATCCATTTATGGAAGCATACTGGGGTGTCCCCATGGGCTAAGGGGAGGTGCTCCGTGAACGTGGTGGTTGGCATGGAAAACAAGAGGCCTGGAGAGGGGTGTGCTGCAGCACCAGCTAGGGGAGAGCCCACATGCACACGGGACTCTTTGCGCAGGCGTAATGGGTGTGTCCAGTTGCATTGTGGGGGAAGGGGTGGAGTTTCGTAGGGTTCTTTATTACTTGGACGCAGCGCGAGGGGGGCGGTTGGTGGTGTTTGAGGTTGGTGAGGGCGAAGCTGCTGTAGCCATGGAGGCCCCAGGTGGCAGTGCAGGAGGTACTGGTGGTGCAGTGGGGCATGAAGATGGCCAGGGCGGCCAGTATGGATCTCCAGCTCCTGGTTTTCAGGGTATCTCAGGTGGTTCCATAGAGGAGGGTAGCCATAGCGACTTTAGTCATCCGAGTGGCCCTAGTGGTCTTGAAGTCCAGAGTACTCCAAGCAACCCGGACGAAGGTAGTGTGGTTAGAGAAGGAGTGGTGGCTGAAGTAGACGTTGGTGAGGAAGCAGTCGCTGCTTCCCAAAGTGAGCAGGCCCTGCGTACCCCAGGACCCAGTGGAGATGCAGCAACCTCGGGTGTAGTATCTGGAAGCCGACTCCTTGAGTTGTATCCTTTCCAAGGAGTACCCTGGGCAGGGGCAGCAGAAATGAGGATGGGGGAGGATAAGCCCATAAAGGATTTTATGGACACAGCACAAGGAGGTTGGTGAGTGTGGGGAATGGATACAGTGGTTATATACAGGGGGCAATGGCAGTGGGCATCATGGCAGACAGTAATCTATGTCTGAAAAGGCTGCAGGGTGTGGAAGAAGGCCCAAAGCACTGGTGGTAGTCCTGGGTTGGAAGGATGTTGCCTTCCAAGGCATAGGGTGATGGACGGCCTATTAGTAGTGAAGAGCCCCGAGACCCAAACAAACTCATTAGTGGATGGTGCCTTAATGAATCTCCTACAGCTCTTTAACTGTGCCTTTCCGATCACCACTGGAGGCAGAGATGGCTTGGAGGTCCCTGGTCCCAGATGCGCGCCAACAGGAGATCATTCACAAGGAGTTCACAGTGAATGGCAGTGATCTGGCTGTGTCAGTTCTGGAAGGATCTGGAATGGGTGGAGGCAGCAGGTGCTGGGAGGTTGTCTCCACTATAGCTTGTTGTAATGGAGATTTTGGCTGATTAAGTGGAAGCAGAATGCATGGAACCCTGGACCTACATAGAGTTCTCAGCTATAATCTGATGTTTTTGGGTTTTTTTCCCCTCACTTACAGTAGATGGACAGCTGAAGACCCTGTTCTCTTCCGAACTTCTGTTAACACCTTCCTGGACCAGCTTTCTTTGGTGATGAGAAATATTCGGCGCATTGGGGTCCCAGCTCTGCTAAAACGAGGAAAAGGAAAGAAGCCTTAGTCCTAATCTTTTCTCCTGCACTTGGCAAGACACAGGGAAATGATATTTTGGGTAACGGCCACTTTATGATCAAAGTCTGAATTTTTTTTGTCTCTTGATATCTCTTTATCTGTCTGTTTCCCTGTTGCTAAAGTAGTGGATGCTTAAATGCTGGTTATGAAAGAAATAAAACCAAGCTACTTTGTCTGACTTTAGTTTCAGCTGTGGGTGCATACTCATAGGCAAGTGTTTATGACCTTGAGTTCATATGCTGAATTAGGGTATTCATGACCTTGGCTACACACTAAAATCATAACCCACGAGAAACCTCAGCAAGGGAGCATAACTATAGCCATTTTGGACCTGCCCTATGCCAAGCCACGCTGCAGTGTCCCCCTCCAATCATCTGTAGAATCAGACTACGTTCTCAAAGGACCCAGTCCCGCCTGAGCACCTGGAGAACGCTTGTGCCGGGGCCTGAGCTGGGCCTGGGGACTCCACAACGCTCCTCCTTCCCGCGCCACTGCCAGACTTCCTCGGTGTTGTCTGCACTTGCCCTGGAGCCCCTCAGCCTCAGCTGCCCCTGCTCACAACCCCCTGGTGCGCTCACTCGCCCGAGGGGCCGAGGCAGCAGTGCCTTACTTGGTGTCTTCTGCCTCCTCTGAAGAATCTGGTCCCATCTCGGGTCCCAGAGCCCCAAATCTCTCCTCTGGTGTTGCATGAGTTTCTTTGTTCAAGTCGTGATCTTTCCTAATTAAATGTTGGGGAAATGGGGTCAGCGTGCGGGTTTGTCTTTGGGCGGGGTGGGTAGACCCATTGGGGTCTGGGTGAGCTGGACTCCCGTGATGGGAGGAAAGGGCAACTCTTCACAGAGTTTCTGAGGATTCGAGGGGGTCCAAGGCCACAGCCCATCCATTGGCTAACTTCCGTGGTTCCAGCATCAGGATACCTTCAGAGTCTGCTCTTTTTTCCTCGCCTCCACGGTCCCCACCCAGATGGAAGGTGCCCAGATGCCAGCCTCCCTGCTTCCATCCCGGCCCCCCTTCGGCTCATCCTTAGTGTGGGAGGCAGAGGGATGCTGTTAAGATGTAAGGCAAGTTCCCACCGTGTTTAAAACCCTCCAGTGGATTCAGCCGCACCCAGACTCCTTAAGGCCTGGCAGCTCCTTACTGTTGGAGCTGTGGCTCCCATCCAGGTGCACCTACCTACATGTCTTAGCCCCCACACCTGTTAAGAGTGATGCAAGTGGGGAGAAGGAGAAGGATGCAGTGTTAAATGGGGCGGCCAGGAAAGCCTCACTGAGGATGACATTTTGGTGAGCCAGGTAGAATGCTGGGGAAGCCAGCTACAAACGGGCAAAGGCCCCCAGGCAGGCGTGGGTCTGTCTGGTGTGCTTTGTGGAGGGTGAGAGGCCCAGGTGGCTGGATGGGAGCGAGCCAGAAAGGGAGTGGGAGTGGAGGAGGCCAGAGAAGACACAGGCCAGATCATATTGGACCTGTGCTGTTTTCCCTCCTTTGATGCAGGTGCTAGGCGTCAAGCCCGGGGCCTCGTGCATGCTGGGCGAGTGTTCTACCAGTGGGCTACAAGAGTGTGAGAGGGAAGCCCACTGGAGGGTTTGGAACAGAGGAGCATTGGGTCCTGACTTAGGAATACAAGCCACAGAGTGACGCAGGTAGTCCGTCCATAGCGCCAACCACATTGTGGTGGTGGTTGAAAGTGACCACGACACTCGGAGTGACCAAGAGATCTTTATTGCAGCAGTGCAAAAGAGTAAAAAGGAGAGAGAGAGAGAGAGAGAGAGAGAGAGAGAGGTGCAAGAGAAGAAAGAGAGCAAGAGAGGGGGGCCTGGCAGGAGGGAGTTTTTATAGCCAAAATCTAATGGGGTCTTTGGGTCTGCAAGCTGCCTTGTTGGCGTACAGTGATTGGATCGTACAGTAGTGTCATCTTCTGCCTTCAGGCAGACGGGGCAGGGGTCAGATGTGGGTTTCCACTGCACCAGACGGGTGGGGTTGAGTGTTCAGCCTTGAGTGGGGTTGAGTGTTCAGACTTGACGCAAACAGGTGATAAAGGACCAGACCAGACAGAGTGGGGTTTGAGTGCCCGGGCTATCCTGCAGCTAATGTTTGTTCAACCTGCCCTGCAGACAACTTAGTTCAGCCTGCCCTGCACCTAACAGTGGTAACTGTCAGCACCTGCTAAAATTCACAGGACAGTGTGGGGGAAATGGGTAAATTTTATAGTACATACATAAGTGGTACCTCAGTCAACCAGAGCTGGCCAAAGACGACTCAACCACAGTAAGGCGCAAAGGGCTGGGGGTGTGGCTCAGTGGCAGGGTGCTGGCCTATCATGTGCACACCCTGGTTCCATCCCCAGGACCACAAAGAGAGAAAGAAAGCTACCTGGGATACAAAGACATGGGGAAATGCAACCCACGTTGGGGAGGGAAATCAATCACTGGAAGCCAGAGTGGAAAAGAAGAGGCACAACTGCCTCTATTCTCAGAAGACGTGATTATCTACCGGGAGAGTCGGGTGGCGTGTGCAAAAGGGCTGTCAGAGTGACTCTGGAACCATACCTCACCAGGAGCTAACTCCACCCCCAAACCCTTGAGCCAATTGTCTCAGCCCTTTTCCTCACAAGGTGGGGAAGCCACAAAATTCCTACTCAAATGTTTCTGCGCGGCTGTTCTTCTCATGCAAACACAAAGGCAGAGTGTTTGTGCAGGGTGGAAGGTGGTGGTGGTGTTTTCTTTGGTGGTGGGTCAGTGGCACGTAGGATGTGAGCAGCCACCATTCTGATGGGTGGGTTCATATTCTGGAGAGCAGTTTTGTACCGTAAATCAAGAGCCTTAAACGATAAACTGAAGCCAGGTGTGGTGGCACAGGCCTGTAATCCCAGTGGTTCGGGAAGCTGAGGCAGGAGGATCTTGAGCTCAAAGCCAGCCTCAGCAAAGGTGAGGCGCTAAGCAATTCAGTGAGACCCTGTGTCTAAATAAAATACAAAATAGGGCTGGAGGCTGGGGTTATAGCTCAGTGGTAGAGTGTTTGCCTAGCATGTAAGAGGCACTGGTTTGATCCTCAGCACCATATAAAAATAAATGAATAAAATAAAGGTATTATGTCAATATACAGCTAAAAATTTTTTTTAAAAAATGTGGGGATGTGGCTCAGTGGTTGAGTGCCCCTGAGTTCAATTCCTGGTATCCAAAATAAAATAAACTGAGCTGGGTGTGGTGGTGCATGCCTGTAATCTCAGAGGTCTGGGAGGCTGAAGTAGGAGGATGGCAGGTTAAAACCAGCCTCAGCAACTTAGTGAGGCCCAGTTTCAAAATTTAAGAAAAGGGAGGGGGATGGCTGGGGATGTAGCTCAGTGGTTAAGCATATCTGGCTTCAATCCCTGGAACCAAAATAAATTGAAAACTAAGTATTTAACTCAGTCAATCTACCTCTTGGAACCTATAACAGCTGAGACTCCAACCCTCTCCCCCCCCACACACACATCTGCAGCCCTGTGGAGAGAAAGCAAGCCTTTGTCCTTAGAAGGAGGAAGGCCCTCAGGTCCCTGTCCTTTTCCTGGAGCCTCCGAGCCATATGCTTGTGGGGGGCAATAGGGGGTGGGGGCCTTCTAGGTGGGCCCCTCCCCAAACCTCATTCCCTGCATACACACAACTCTAGTTCCTCCACCAGGTGTGACTTGTGAAAGCACCAGGGGACTGGCTGGTTCCGGCCTGGGTCCACAGTTCTGAGCCCGGGATCAGGTGTTTCCAGGCTAAGATGCCCTCAAACACACCTGAACCCACCTCCTTTAGTGCCTTGATTGGGGCCCTGCATGGAAAGGGATTGTCAGAACCCAGCTCCACCCTCCATCCCAGCAGCAGCTGCAATAGCAATACCCCCTTCCTCTTACCTTTGTGCCCATGTGTTGGGATAGCCCCAACACCTATTTATTAAATTTGATTTCACCTAGATCTCCAACTGTGCTAATAGAAGACCCAAATCCCAGGACCTCCCCTCTAACCCACAGACATAGATGAGAAAATCTTGAGGTAGCACAGCTGAAACTAAAGTCAGACAAAGTAGCTTGGTTTTATTTCTTTCATAACCAGCATTTAAGCATCCACTACTTTAGCAACAGGGAAACAGACAGATAAAGAGATATCAAGAGACAAAAAAAATTCAGACTTTGATCATAAAGTGGCCGTTACCCAAAATATCATTTCCCTGTGTCTTGCCAAGTGCAGGAGAAAAGATTAGGACTAAGGCTTCTTTCCTTTTCCTCGTTTTAGCAGAGCTGGGACCCCAATGCGCCGAATATTTCTCATCACCAAAGAAAGCTGGTCCAGGAAGGTGTTAACAGAAGTTCGGAAGAGAACAGGGTCTTCAGCTGTCCATCTACTGTAAGTGAGGGGAAAAAAACCCAAAAACATCAGATTATAGCTGAGAACTCTATGTAGGTCCAGGGTTCCATGCATTCTGCTTCCACTTAATCAGCCAAAATCTCCATTACAACAAGCTATAGTGGAGACAACCTCCCAGCACCTGCTGCCTCCACCCATTCCAGATCCTTCCAGAACTGACACAGCCAGATCACTGCCATTCACTGTGAACTCCTTGTGAATGATCTCCTGTTGGCGCGCATCTGGGACCAGGGACCTCCAAGCCATCTCTGCCTCCAGTGGTGATCGGAAAGGCACAGTTAAAGAGCTGTAGGAGATTCATTAAGGCACCATCCACTAATGAGTTTGTTTGGGTCTCGGGGCTCTTCACTACTAATAGGCCGTCCATCACCCTATGCCTTGGAAGGCAACATCCTTCCAACCCAGGACTACCACCAGTGCTTTGGGCCTTCTTCCACACCCTGCAGCCTTTTCAGACATAGATTACTGTCTGCCATGATGCCCACTGCCATTGCCCCCTGTATATAACCACTGTATCCATTCCCCACACTCACCAACCTCCTTGTGCTGTGTCCATAAAATCCTTTATGGGCTTATCCTCCCCCATCCTCATTTCTGCTGCCCCTGCCCAGGGTACTCCTTGGAAAGGATACAACTCAAGGAGTCGGCTTCCAGATACTACACCCGAGGTTGCTGCATCTCCACTGGGTCCTGGGGTACGCAGGGCCTGCTCACTTTGGGAAGCAGCGACTGCTTCCTCACCAACGTCTACTTCAGCCACCACTCCTTCTCTAACCACACTACCTTCGTCCGGGTTGCTTGGAGTACTCTGGACTTCAAGACCACTAGGGCCACTCGGATGACTAAAGTCGCTATGGCTACCCTCCTCTATGGAACCACCTGAGATACCCTGAAAACCAGGAGCTGGAGATCCATACTGGCCGCCCTGGCCATCTTCATGCCCCACTGCACCACCAGTACCTCCTGCACTGCCACCTGGGGCCTCCATGGCTACAGCAGCTTCGCCCTCACCAACCTCAAACACCACCAACCGCCCCCCTCGCGCTGCGTCCAAGTAATAAAGAACCCTACGAAACTCCACCCCTTCCCCCACAATGCAACTGGACACACCCATTACGCCTGCGCAAAGAGTCCCGTGTGCATGTGGGCTCTCCCCTAGCTGGTGCTGCAGCACACCCCTCTCCAGGCCTCTTGTTTTCCATGCCAACCACCACGTTCACGGAGCACCTCCCCTTAGCCCATGGGGACACCCCAGTATGCTTCCATAAATGGATCCCTACAGGGGCACCAACACTGATAAATAGGCATTCTCTCTGTTACTTTTTTTTAACTGAAATGAAATTCATATAGTATGAATATAAACATATTTAAAAGTGTACAATTCACCAGCATCTAGCCCGTTCGCAGTATTACGCAACCATTGCCAGTATCTGGCTCCAAATATTTTCAAGGAGACCCCATAGTCTTTAACAGTCATTCCCCACTGCCCCATCCCTAGCCCCTGGCATCCATTACTCAGCTCTCTTTCTCTCTGGATAGTTCATATATGTGTAATTATACAACATGTGACCTTATGTGTCTGACTTCTTCCACAGAGCGTAATGTGTTCAACGTTCTCCCACATATGTGGTATATATCAGATCCTCATCCCTTTCCACTGCTCAGTAATAATGAATTGTATTAATGTACCATATTTGGTGTATCCATTCCTCTGCTAATGAACAATTGAGTGGTTTCCAATTTGGGGCTACTGAGAATGCTGCTGCTATGGAGATTTGGGTACAACTCCCCCCATCCCCCAAACCTGCTTTCAATTCCCTCTAGAGAATCTGGACCAGTGGGGCTGCTGTCTTATGCAAATGTTTCATGTTTTAAGGAGTTTTCCACAGCAGCTGCCCTATTGTACATGCCCAATAACACTGTAAGAGAGTTCCCGTTTCCTCACGGCATCGCTAATGCTTGTTATTTTCCCTTTAAATATTAGTATTGGAGCCATTCCAATATGTGTGAAGTGATAACTCATTGTGGTTAGATTTTAATTTTCCTAATGTCTGACGATGGCGAACTTCTTGTCACGAGCTCACGACTGTCTTGTAGGTCTTCTTTTGAGAAATGTCTCTTTGAGCCCTTTACCCATTCCTTAAATAGGTCGTCTGCCTCTTTGTTGTTGAGCCATAAGTGTTCCTTATCCATTCAGGATAGGAGAGCATTATCAGGTGCATCATTTGCGAATATTTTCTCCCAGCCTATAGGTTGTGTTTTTGCTTTCCTGACTGTGGGTTTGATGCATAAGTTTTTAGTTGTAACAAAGACAAGTCTCTCTACTTTTAAACAAAAATTACTTTTGAGTTGTAGGTGGACACAATATCTTTATTTCATTTTTATGTGGTGCTGAGGATCAAACCCAGTTTCTCACATGTGCTAGGCGAGCGCACTACCACTGAGCCACAACCCCAGCCCCTCTTTCTACTTTTCTTCATTTGTTGCTTATTGCCGCAGTCTGGCTGGGCACAAATAACTGGAAGCCACTTGTAGATTCAAGCAGGAACGAACTTAATTTTCGAACCCACACAAACGCCACCCACGCGACCCTCTAGGAACTCCGTGAGAGCTCAACCGGAACTCAACGGGAACTCAACCATCCTAATGGCTCCTGGCGACACCTCTCAACCACTCCCCCTGGCAAAACGCCAGGCGCCACCCCGACTCGGCTGCGGCTCTCAACATCTCCCCCCTTTTGTTTAATTAAACAACAAGCATGTGGCTTAGGGACCGTGCCTGTCTTAGGTTGTCCAATACTACATATGGTCCTTACCCATCATTGGATGAGCTGACCTCAAGGCGTCAGCCTCCTGTCTTAGGTTGGTACCATTGCAATCGGATCTTACCCGTCATTGACTACCGGCCTAGCAGTTAGCCACACTTGTGGATAGTGGTTTTTACACAAACACCATAAACAACCTGCTACAAGCAGAAAGGGGAGGATACAAAATGCCACAACACCAAGCCAATTGACGGCCCCTTTTGGAAAAATTGTACCACCGATGACATCATCAGCAAAGATACCCCGGCACTACCACAATTTGCTGCACCAACAGTTAGTTCACAATGCATACAAGTGAGACATAGTCCAGGCAAGTTCTGCAAGCAGTTCAAAGCAGAGGAATCCATTAATATGTCCATTTCCTCCCAAAGCAAATCGACTCCTTGATTGAGTATCACTTGTTGAGTTACATTATTCATTGATGCATCATTTTATAGAGTTTGTTGTGATAGCTATCGCAGAAGCTGTAGTTTGGTTTTATCTTTGTCTTCACCGGCACTGGGATGAAGACAGGAATTCTGGCAATGATGGCTAAAAAAATTTATGTAGCATTCCAGCAGGCACTAAAAAAAAAGCAATTTTCTAAACAATTTAGTATCCTGAATAGAATTAGATATAATGAAAAGGAAAGGTGAAAGTAAACAAACAGATCTGTTAACCTCCTTTTTTTGTTCACATTTTAAAACAATCCTCAACAGCTGTTTACCCAATTTAAATTAAACCATTTAAATCACGAGAATAATAAAAAAAAATATTTGGATCCATTTTTTCATGAGCGCTCCTCATATATGATATATGGACATAAGCACATACAGACATACAACACAAAACACAAGTGTGCACACAATATATACAACACATAACATAATAGTAAAGGCCTTGTAGCTTTTCACAGGCGAAATCCCTATTGCAATGCTCAAAAACTCCACAGTCAAAAAATAGAACTCATCAAAAAAACATTACCCTAGGTCTGTATGAGCTCAAAAAACAAAATAGAACTTCATGATGTGGGAAAGGGCAATAATAAAATAGATATTGGAAAAAAAACCTGGTTTCCACCTGGGTTTGACTCTTCTTTGGATATCCCATCCTTTTTCCTATATCTTGCATATGGGTCTGAAGGTATTCCCACAAGCAAGCCCCAAGGTTTCTTACATTTGAAATAGGCATTAATGGTGTTCATTATTCATTAGCCTCCAGGTGTGGGAGAACCACTGTCGCAGATGTAAGGATAGCCAAACTGGAGTTCTGGATATCAGCTGTTATGGATTTGAGCCAAATCATCTTCTTTTTGGTCTGTAGAAATCGCTTTAGTTAGTCTCTCTGGAATCCAAATCAGCTGCTGTTCTCCCTGTGGAAACACACAAACAGACCCCTGACTCCAGACAATCACTGGGTCAGGACCTTTCCATTGTCCTGTTAGAATATCCTTCCAAAGTACCTTGGGCTTATGTACATTTTTTGGACACATGTGCCTTTCCGCAGCACTAAGCCCTGACGAATCCAAATTTTAAAAGTTTAGAGTAAAAAGGGTTATTTTAAGTTTATCTTTGGGGGATATATACCCCTTCCCAATTCCCTCTTTTTGCTTTGATAAGTACATTTTAATAGTTTGATGAGCTCTTTCAACTATGCCTTGTCCCTGTGGATTGTATGGGATTCCTGTTATATGAGTAATGCCGAATGATGAGCAAAATTGTTTAAAAGAGGTAGAAGTATAACCAGGGGCATTATCTGTTTTTAACTGTTTTGGAACGCCCACAGTGGCAAAATTTTGTAAGCAATGAGCTATAACATCTTTAGTTTTTTCTCTGGCATGAAGGGAGCCCATCAAAAATCTGGAAGAAGTATTAACTGTAACATGCAAATATTTTAATTTTCCAAATTCTGGCAAGTGTGTGACATCCATCTGCCAAATATGGTTAGGTATCAGTCCTCTAGGATTGACTCCAAGATTAACTTGTGGTAAAAAGGTCACACAATTTTGACATTGTTTTATTATTTGTCTAGCTTGTTCCTTAGTTACTTTAAAATGCTTTTTTAAAGTATTTGCATTGACTTGGAAGGATTTATGAAAATTTGTAGCTTCTTCTAGCATAGGAAAAAATGTTTGTCATGTGCAGTTTTATCTGCTAAATCATTGCCCAAACTAAGGGCACCAGGCAATCCTGTATGTGCCCTGATATGTCCTATAAAGAATGGATCTTTTCTGTCCCAGATTAGACTTTGTATAGTGGAAAACAAAGAGAAAACAGTAGAGGAAGGGGAAATCCTACCAGCATCTTCAAGGGATACTATAGCATTAACTATATACTCACTATCAGAAAATAAATTAAATACAGAATCTTTAAACATCACAAAAGCTTGTAATACTGCATTAAGCACTACCTTTTGAGCTGATTGTTTGGGTTCTAAAAATGTAAAAGTTTGATCAGGGGTAACTACTGCTGCTGTACCATTATTTGACCCATCAGTGAATATATTTGGAGCATTCATGATAGGTGTTTTTCTTGTCATTTTTGGAAAAACCACAGGATGCGAAGACCAAGAAGACAACAAAGGATTAGATGGTAAGTGGTTATCAAATGAAACATTAGATTTGCACATGATTATTGCCCAAGTATTTAACTCATTAGCTAACTCATCAATTTGATTCATAGTATATGGAGTAATAATTTTATTGGGAGAAATTCCAAACACTCCCTTTGCTGCTTTTATTCCTTTGAGTATTAATTGTCCTACAGCCTCAGGATACCTAGTAAGAATAGTGTTAGGAGAATAAGATAAATGTATCCATAATAATGGACCTTCTTGCCAAAATACTCCTGTAGGAATATTTTTTGTTGGTAGTACAATAAATAATGAAGGCAAACTTATATCAATTCTATCCAAATGCATATTCTCCATATATGTTTCAATGATTTTTAATGCCTTTCTTGCTTCAGGCATTAACATGCAGGGTGAATTTGGTTCTGATGGACCTTTTAGGATATCAAATAAAGGTCCCAACTCTCCTGTTGGTATGCCTAGATAAGGCCTTATCCAATTTATGTCTCCTAATAACTTTTGAAAGTCGTTAAGTGATTTGAGTTGATCTACTCGTATTTGAATTTTTGGTGGACGGACCATGGTAGAGGATAATAGAACTCCTAAATAATTAATTGGAAAATTTAATTGTACTTTATCTATTGCTATTTCTAGATTATAATTTTTTAATAAGTTTGTAAGTGTGGCATAACATTCTAGCAATGTGTTTTTATCTTTGTGTGCTAATAATACATCGTCTATATACTGAAATATCTGTAGTTCAGGATTTTGATTTCTAAGTGGCTGGACTGCTTTGTCAACATAAATTTGACACATAGTTGGGCTGTTAGCCATCCCTTGAGGGAGTACTTTCCATTCATATCTCTGATCAGGACCTTCATGATTCAGCGCAGGGATAATAATGCAAAACGTGGACTATCCTCAGGATGATTTGGAATTGAAAAATATACAAAAATGTGCCCACAATTAACTAAAACTTAAAAACCACAGTATGGTACGTGTTAAAACAAATTCAAAACCAATCTTTTGGAAATGTAGGGTAGAGAGAAGGATTCTGACCAGGAAATTAATCACAGCTTTCCTTGAAGGTCTGGGCCTTAAATGATGGGTTCGATTATGATGGGGAGAGGTGAACAAAGTCCATGTCAACCAAATAAAACGTGTGGACTGAAGAACTGTAGTGGCAAAATACAAGGCTTTCTTTAGAGATGTGCTAGCAGCACGACACACTAAAGTGTCTTCAAAGCACTTGTAAAGGAGAAGCTCGGGGTACCCGGGAAGAGATCTAGTTTATCCTGTTGTTGTTGTTGTTGTTGTTGTTGTTTAACATTCCCCTACACCATGAAAAGGCGAATATTCATCATGGATAATCCATGTGGGGCTATCACACACAGACACGCATGATGCTGGGGCACGGAACCCTGGTCCTCACACAATGCAGGCAAGTGCTCTGCCGCTGAGCTTCACACACAGCTCTCATTATGGATTACCTGAAAAGCACATTGTATTTTCAAAAAGAGGGAGCTAAATCTATCATCCCAGCAACGTGGTGTCCATAAACCCCTATTTTAATGATACTCAACTACAAATATTTAGAAAGCTGTCAGTTAAGGGAAATAGTTATCCAAAATGTACATGAAACAGTACTAAGCCATGCACATACTGCCTGAGTTAACCATTACAACAAGCCAGTAGGGAGTACCATTTCCCCCCTAATTTTATAGATAATGCATTTAGATCTAGATAAACTAATAGGCCATGGTCGACAGTAAATAATAAAACCCACTTCAAAACCCGAGCTGTGTGACTCCACATTCCCTTCTGAAGTGATGCTCGGCTCTGATATCTGGCAAAAGTAGGCACATGACATGTGAGGTATAAAAGCATCATACTTGTAATGATGATAAGGTTAGATGTGCAATATGCTGAGCTGCAAAGCCAATCCCTCTGAAAATGAACAATATGAATCTTCATCTTTTTTTAAAAAAAAATATCTATTTTCTTAGTTGTCGAGGGACACAATACCTTTATTTTATCTATTTTTATGTGGTGCTGAGGATTGAACCCAGGGCCTCACACGTGCTAGGCAGTCGCTTTACCACTGAGCCACAGCCCGAGCCCTGAATTTTTATCTTAACATGTGTGGTGTAGATGTGGTGTAAATACATTTTATAAAATAAAATCCAGGGCTGGGGATGTTAGCTCAGTGGTAGAGCAGTTGCCTAGCACGCACAATCCCCAACACCACCACCAAAAATTTCTAAAAATAAATAAATAAATAAATAAAAATAAAGTAAAAAGAACGTATTTTCCTTCAGTTACTGTCATTCACTTTTTTGAAAAAAAATGATTTTTTTAATAAAAAAAAATACAACTATTGGGCAGTCGGGCACTAGTTAAAATTCTTTCCACACTCATGTGCCTTACCATCGGCACATAAGTTTAGTCATGCTTCCCTTTTCACTGATGACAAAATCAAAGCATAAAGACCTTAGCAAAGTAGTCTGAGGTTCCACAGGAAGAAGGCAGCAGAGCTGGGATTTGGGCCGGGGTCACAGGGACTCTAGTTTCCATTCCCTCCTGGCATTTTTGTCCGCGCTGTCCTTTAGGGAAATTCCTAAAGTTATTTTCTCCCTGTTGGATGTCGAAGGGGCCATGACTATAGCACATCAGGAAGCTGAAGCTGCAGCAGGAATAAATTCATCTTCTAGTGCTCCTGCAGAAGGGAAACCAGATTATTTCCTCATCTCATACCATTGTGGGTGGACCGGATGCAGCAGCATGAGCACCAGGCTGATTATGTACTGCATCTATGCGACACTGCTTTGTGGGTTTTAAAAAGACATTTCGATAACATGGAGAAGCTTGAAAATGAATTCTTTTAAAAATAGAAGCCAGGAAACACAAATGAAGAGTGCAACAGGCACGTGGCTTGAAGTTAGATTCACACCCCGATTAATAACCTAAGAATGGCTCTATGTTTATACAGGGGAATTGTATCGTACCTGATTTAAATGAAATGTGATTATTTACCTAAACTATTGTACCTGGTGGAGAAAATATAACACTGAAAACTTTCCTAAGTTAAATATGCAAATGTCATGGAAAAAAAAAATCACACTTCCCTGTCGGTGCCTCATTCTCTTATGTCTAATCATCAGTTTTCAAAGTGTTTTTCATGTTGATGCTAAACGGGAGTCACGTGTGTGAGATAACTTGGTTTTATCACTCCCAGTTGGCCTCACAGAGGCTTCAGATGTTCCTGTGGCTACTCCACAGGGGGTGTCTCAGGACTCTTCCTCCTGGGAGGCTTTTGAGAACATATGGAACATCACTGTGTGGGACTTGGTCATGAAAATCCTTCCGAGGCAAAAACAGTTTTTCCAACCACAGGTACTTTGTATATCCCAACCTTCTTGAATTCCTGAATTGTGTCTCTTCCCTGCTTCTGCCAGCGCTGCCATCATTCACCGCAAATTCTTTTGTCTTTGAACTCAAACATCTGAATTTCCTTTCTCTGGTCATAGACTCTTTTCTTAACACTTCTCAGATCTCAAAGCTCCTGTGGAACTTGATCATTCACTGAGCATCATTTCCCATCCTTTGAGCACACCCTGTTTTTCCAGCTTGGTGCTTCTGTGCTGGCTTCACGCCTCTCCCTACCCAAAGAGAAAAATAATGGCTGGCCGTGGGAAAGCATCATCATTATAGGCTGCTTTAGAACACCACATTCTTAGGAATCTCTGCCATCCCTACCTAGCAAATGCTCAGCTCTGTGGGGTAGGAAGGGTGACTGTCTCTCCCACCGTTATTCTTGCCAACTCATGTTCCTGGGTTGGCAGAATGTTAACCAAACCCCAATCACTGAGGCCACTGAAATGGGAATGACCATGTAATTTAACATCTGACTCAGAGAATGGTTGTGAGTGAAAGAGAAACCCATATAAAACTATCCTAAGCCAGCACTTTCCCAGGGAGAACTCTGGGAGGCCACCCTATCACAAGTAACAGTCTATACATTTTCTCATCAGGGTAAGCTTGAAAGGATATTTTAACGTCTATTTCAACCAGAATCGACTACTTACTCCTGCTCTGAGACGGCTGACATCCTCCAAGTTAAACAGTGTCAAGGTGTCCTCCTCCCCACCTCAAAATGTCTCTCTGTCTCCTGGAAGTCGTTTTCCTTTTCTCTGACTGAATAAACAAACAAGCAGTCCTTCAGTTCTGACCCAAGATACTATTCATTCTTGCTTTCTCCAAAGCTTACTGGAGAATTTGTTTAGTAATGGCAACATGTTACACTCCCCCTTGGCCTCCCTTTTTGGGAGGAAGACTAGGCCGTCCCATGCTCCCAGCTTTCCCCTTGCACTGACCACAACTTCTCTGAATGCTTAAAATCATTCTTCCTACCCCACAGACCTGGCCTTCATCCACGGGTGTTCTACACATCTCCCACACTGGCCATGCTCAGTCCCCACTGTGATTCATGCACAACTGAAGCAACTGCCAGTTCCCAACCCTGTTTCTACCAACATTCTGCATGAGGGATACAAATCCAAATTTTGCAATGACACCTCAGATTTAGAGAGTCCAAAGCCAAACTTAATTTTTACATTTAGCCTCCTCCAAATTTCACTCCTCTTTCTTGAAAAAAAATATCCCCATATCTCCTTATCCAATCGTCATTGTGAAACCTGAGATTAAGTGTCCCTCATTTGGGAACCTCTGGATAAAATTACACGCCTTTCCACAGATTGTTCTTTTTTTTTTTTTTTTCATGTTCCATGAAATTTTATTGAAAAAAGTAAAAAGCATTCTAGGTCATAAGAGAACCTCAATAAATCTTACAAGTCAGTATTATTTTTTTTTAATTTTTTTTTATTGTTGGTCGTTCAAAACATTACATCTAACTTGATATATCATATTTCAGTTTGATTCAAAAGGGTTATGAACTCCCATTTTTACCCGTATACAGATTGCTGAATCACATCAGTTACATCAAAAATATGGAACGCTTCACGAATTTGCGTGTCATCCTTGCGCAGGGGCCATGCTAATCTTCTCTGTATC